>NC_142010.1:133158288-133533288 GCF_049901735.1 Notechis scutatus
TCTATTCTTTCAGGATATTTCTAAAAAACTCTTTCGCATTCTGGAGAATGTGAATAGAGCTTATGAGCGCTACAAAAAAGATGATGGCATCGATCCAAAAATAGAAAAGGAGTATCACTCCATACTAACATGGGAGGAGAAAAACCGTCGATCTCAATTCCTAAATGAAATTGACAGTGTACTAAATGTCAACATGGGCAAATTAGTGGAACTACGCCTAGTACTGGACTCATTAAAAGAATGCAGTAAGTTCTGTAACTCCAACAGTGGGAAGGGATGCTCTGTCAAAATTCTATCTCATAGAAAAGTTGTTTTTTTAAAAGAGTTTTGAGAATCTGATCCGATATACTGTAGAAGACAAGAATCTACCACTGTTAAATTAGATAGACTTATATAATGCATATGAAGCCTAGGTTTAGCTAACATTTAATAGGAATCTATTCTAACACAATGGTCTTAATCTTCTATACCAGGGGTGTCAAACTCACGTCATCACGGCGTCACATGACGTATTGGGACTTTCCCCCCTTTGCTAAACTGGGTGGAGGTGGGGCCAGCATGTGACGCATCCGGCCCACAGGCCATGAGTTTGACACCCCTGTTCTATACCTTACATCCCACCAATTGCTCTATTAAATTGGATCTTTCAGCGATTGAAAGAAAAAGTCATTTTTTTCTTGGAAGGATATGCATGCATTTACACACATTCTGCTGTTAATTTATCAGTTGTACTGTGTTTTAGTTATTTAATTAAACTTCCATTGGTTTATTTTTAGTTCATCAGCTAGGTGCATTGCATCTATTTACTTCTGTATCCTCATTCTGTGAAAAAGACTTGCGACCTCCTGCCAGCTTCCCCACTGTGGGAAGCCATCAGGGAAGGTCATAAATGGTGATCACACGACTCCAGAGCACCTTTGTGAGTTGGTTGCCAAGTGCCCAAATTGCAATCCTATGGGGCACAGGGATGCTGCAGTGGCTGCTGCTTGAAAGACTGGTTCTAAGTCTCCTTGTTGAGCACTTCTGAAACTTTAAACATTTGCTGAATGAGTGGTTGTAACCAGTGGTGGGATTCAAATTTTTTTACTACCAGTTATGTGGGCGTGGCTTGGTGTGCATGGCAGGGAAAGGATACTGTAAAATCTCCATTCCCTCCCCACCCTACTAACCTGCTTTCCAGCTCTGTTCTCCTGTGCAGGGCAACCAAAGAAGACCCAGCCAATCAGCTGGGACTCAGGAGGCAGAGAATAGATGGGGGCGGGGCCAGTCAAGGGTGGTACTTGCCAGTTCTCCAAACTACTCAAAATTTCCACTACCGGTTCTCCAGAACTGGTCAAAACCTGCTGAATACCATCTCTGGTTGTAACCCAAGAAGTGCCTATAATTAGGACGAATTGTTTTGTAAAAAAAACTACTTTCATGTAATAAGTTCAATGCAATAAATTTTCAATTGCTATCTCTTGGACTAGGAATGCTATAGCTACTTATTATTTGGCAAGATTCTGAGATCTGCTTAAGTTTTAAATCAAGGAATAAATCCTGAATATAAACACTATCAGTGGGAATGCCTGCTAGCAAATAACTGCAAGCTTAAACTTCAGGATAATTTTTCACACACACACACACACACACACACACACACACACTCCCCCACAAGAATTAATGTAGTAGAGGATAGATAGTGGGCTAGTAGATAGTGGGCTAGTATTCAGATTTGGTATTCTCACTTATGGAAACTTCCTGGGTGATTCTGAATCAGTAACTCTCTCTCTTAGACCAGGCTATCTCATATGGTTGTTATTGTGAGGACAAAATGAAAAGGAGCCTTAAAAGCTTAGATTGCCAGGATATCTAATAAATAAGCAAGGCCTGTTGATTTTTCTCTCATATTAATTGTGCGATAGCTATGAATTATCCTAATGTAAAATTAATAGTCATTTTTTTTCAATAGATACCAAAGCCTCTCTTTCTTTCCAATTCCCAATATGTGAATGTGCATACAGAAATGATTAAAACAAAGTAATTGATTAAGTATAGCTTTAATTCTTGTACATGCAAATCTTATTAATCTTTGGAAACAATAGCTACAAGAAATCATTCAATACTAAATATTGTTGAGCTAGCTCAGCACTCTCTATTATGAGCCCATAAAGAGGCTTTCCAATAATTTGGATCCTTTTTCATGGGCAAGGCTATTATAAGAAAGAGTGAGGAAATTACTTGCAAGGCAGAGGTAGCAGAAGTACAGGTAGTCCTTGACTTAAAAAACAAAATTGGGACCAGAATTTCCATTGTTAAGCAAGGTGGTGGTTAAGTGAGCCACATCCAATTTTTATAATCTTTATTGCCATGGTTATTAATTGAATCACTGCAGTTGTTAAGTAAATCATGGTTGTTAAGCAAATCCGGCACCTCCCATTGATTTTGCTTGTCCGATGGCCCCTGGGAAGGTCAAAAATGGCAATCACTAAAGGGTGTGCATAAGTGCACCATCGTGCCTACCATCCCTATCCTATTGTCCCCATTTATTCATACCTATTTCCTGTATTCTTCCTCATGTTTATACTTATACCTATTATCTTGTAAGCAATTGACAAATCAAATCAATCAATAAATAAAATAAATCACATGATCTTGGGGTGCTGCAACCATCATCCATCATAAATACATGCTGGTTGCCAAGTGCCCAAATTTTGATCATGTGACTGCGATGGTTGTAAAGTGTAATGACCGGTTTTAAATCACTTTTTTCAGTGCTGTTGTAACTTTGAACCGCCATTAAACAAAATATAGTAAGTCAAGGTCTACCTGCACTGTAGTACTGGCAGACTCCTGGAGCTCTCTATTGAATTCCAGCTGGACTTTCTTTGTAGGAGGATAAGAATTTTTTTATATTATGTGCTGGACCACTCCAGCTTCTGCTAGAAGACAAGAGTTTTACTGGAAGAGTCAAGTAAGTTTAATTGCCCTCTCTTTCCAGTATATTAGAGCTGAATGTTGTCATTTACATCGGCTCTAAACAAAATGTCTAGAGACCAGTCTGTCCTTCCTATAATCTGCTGCTTGGTACTTTAAACCAGGTTTGGATTTTCTATGTGAGAAAGCTGTATATCTGAACTATGAATCTAGCAACATGAAGTCCCTCGAATGTATCACAGAATTGAGGCCTTGGGAAACAGTTCTCCATATAATTTTCATATTGTTGGACTGCTCTACGGAATTTTTTCCAAAGGAAAAAAATTAATGTTATTTACGAAGGATCTTTCTACCATCCCATTTGACTTTAAAATTTCTCTCTAGGTGGAATGCTGGAAAAAGTTGAATTAGAAGAAAAACTAATTCCCAGTGAAAAAATGATTGAGAAAATGGAGATAGATCTCTTGAAATTTATTGAAAATATTGAAGAAAACGTTCGACGTTTGATCAAGCTGTTCCAGCCACTCCTTACAGAGAAAATGAAGGCACGACGAAAATCAGGTACCTAAAAAAACAGTAGTGGGTTCTCCAGAAGCAATACTTTTGGCTTAATTACAAAATGTATCTGAGAACAATAACCTGCCAAAGATCAGCCACAAAAGACCCAATGTCAGAAGCAGAATCAATCTCTAAGCCACTGTCAGCATTTGCATGTTGCTAGGGAAGATGTACATTTCAATCTGCTTTGTGTGACTGATGTCCTTTTAATCACTATACAAATCCCAGTCACCTGTTTCCAGTTTTTATCGTCTGTGCAGTTTTACCAGCTATGTCCCAAGTCTATTGTTTTTTTTACAAACAGTATTTGTAAGCTGATTTCTGAAGAACTTTTTTTTTCATTATTATTATTATCAAATTTGTTTGCCACCCATCTCACAGTTTGATGTGACTCTGAGTTGCTTTTGTTTTTTAAATATACCTAATATGCATTCCCTGACCATGTTCTTGTACAATTTATGTTACAGACATAAGTACAATTAGTTGTAATTTTCTTCTTGACATATGAGATTGTTTATTAATATAATCTTATTTGATATATAATCTTATAGTAATAATGTTTAATAATTTCTGGTCCAATGATCTTTTATCGCTTAATTCAATTTTACATTATTACCAATGTTACTACTATTCCTCTTATTGCTATTGTTGTTACTCTTATTATTACCTTTCTACCTCAGGTCAAAAATATGCCCTTCTATTTAAAGCATGGCGAGATAAAGTGGCAGATACGCCTCAAGAAGGTGAGCCTTTGACACCTGAGCAGATGTTGGATGATGAATCTCTTGCTTTTACCCGTTGTCATGATGTTAACAACATGATACACGAACTAGGGGAATCTTCATTTTTCAACAAAGCAGAAATAGCTGCCCTCAAGTACACTACAACCATGGTAGGAAACCTTATAAAGGCTTTCAGCCTTCTAGTTAGACAATGCCGCAATCTAAGACTCAAGTGTGACAGTCTAACTATTGTGGAAGGCAGGAAGCAAGATCCTCAGGTTGTAGTCCTACAGAGAGAACTGAGAATGGCTCTGGAGAGAAAGATGGCATTGGAGAAGCAAGTCCAAAGTGCTGAAGAAAGATGCATGGCACTTTTGGTCACAAATGAACTGATTCAAAAAGAATTGCATGATGCAAATGAAAAAGCATCATTAGCAGATAACATCACCTTTCCCAGGGTTACCCCAGGTAAACCTCAGAGTAAACCATTGGATGTTGAAAAAGATGTAAAAAGCAAACAAGCTGAGAAACTCAAACTCCCGACAGAACCCAGAAGGAAGGTAACTAGAAAAGGTGAAGGAGAAACCTTGGATGAAAAATGGGAATCTCAAGGAGAGGATTCACAAACATCTCTACTAACTATTTATGGGAGAGAACCAACTCCAACTGGAAGCATCCAGGATATAAAACTTAAACAAAAGAAAACAGTTTCTGACAAGGGGAAAACAAAGCAACCCCTGAAGGCTACAGATGAAAAAGGTCCATCAATGGAAAGATCACTGGAGCTACTTGACCAAATGCTCACTAGTCACAAAACATTGGACACAGAATCTGATGGAATGGCTCCTAAATCCAGTGATGAAAAGCCTATTGAGAGCAGTCCATCTTCAATGGAACCTTCAACTATAACTGAACCGACTGCAGAAGACATTTCAGGTCAAAGCCTCCAAAAAGATAAAAAAGGAGCTAGGCGCAGGATATCAATCAAAGGTACAGCAGATAAAGTTGTACTGACTGTAAAAACAAAAAAGACAGTCAAATTCCCACCTACCAAGGATACACCTACCCAGGACATGCCTAGCCAGGACATAACTCCCCTATACACAACTGTCCAGGAAATACCTGAAGGTGAATTAACTCAAAAGCCAATGATGACTTCAGAAACCAAGAAGGAACCAGAGACCCTAGATAAAACTCTGACACAAATAGCTGCAGCAGAGCAAACCGAGGAAGCCCCGAAACCGCTAGCAGACAAATCAAAAAATATCCGAGAAAAGAAAGAAACAAAGCGGTGGAGCAAACTATTACAACTCCCAAAGCAGGCAGAGAAGTCAGAAGGAGTGAGACATGGTTTAGATGTAAAGTTGCAAGAGACTGCCAGGGACATACCTACCTCGGCCAGCCCTACACAAGAAATACCTATCCTAGACACCCGTACCCAGGACACCCGTACCCAGGATATACTGACCCTGGACAAACCTACCCAAGACACCCGTACTCAGGATATACTGACCCTGGACACCCCTACCCAAGACACCCCTACCCAGGATATACTGACCCTGGACAAACCTACCCAAGACACCCATACTCAGGATATACTGACCCTGGACACCCCTACCCAGGACACCCCTACCCAGGGCACCCGTACACAAGACACTCCTACACAGGACACCCCTACACAGGAGATAACTAGAGGTGAATTAACTCAAAGCCCTACAACGACTTCAGAAACCAAAGAGGAGCCAGTGTCTCAAGATAAAGATCTGACACAAACAGTTGCAGCAGAAAAAACTGAGGAAGCCCTGAAACAATTAGCAGACAAATCAAAAGATATCCGAGAAAAGAAAGAAACAAAGCGGTGGAGCAAATTATTACAAATCCCAAAGCAGGCAGAGAAGACTGAAGGAGTAAGACACGGTGTAGATGCAAAGTTGCAAGAGACTGCCAGGGACACACCTACCCCAGACATTCCTACCCCGGACACTCCTACCCAGGAGATTCCTGGAGGTGAACTGACTCAAAGACAAATGACAACTTCAGAAACCAAGGAGGAACCAGAGTCCCAAGATAAAAACCTGACACAAACAACTATAATAGAACAAGCTGAGGAAGCCCCAAAACAATTAGCAGACAAATCAAAAGATATCAGAGAAAAGAAAGAAACAAAGCGATGGAGTAAAGCATTACAAGTCCCCAAAAAGGCAGAGAAGTCTGAAGGAGTAAAACATAGTGTAGATGCAAAGCAGGCAGAGAAGTCTGAAGGAGTAAGACACAGTGTAGATGCAAAGTTGCAAGAGACTGCCAGGGACATACCTACCCCAAGCATTCCTACCCCAGACACCCCTACCCAGGACATTCCTGGAGGTGAACTGACTCAAAAACCAACAACAACTTCAGAAACTAAGGAGAAGCCAGACTCCCAAGATAAAGATCTGATACAAACAACTATAGCAGAGCAAATTGAGGAAGCCCCGAAACAATTAGCAGACAAATCAAAAGATATCAGAGAAAAGAAAGAAACGAAGCGATGGAGTAAAGCATTACAACTCCCAAAGCAGGCAGAGAAGTCTGAAGGAGTAAAACATAGTGTAGATGCAAAGCAGGCAGAGAAGTCTGAAGGAGTAAGACACGGTGTAGATGCAAAGTTGCAAGAGACTGCCAGGGACATACCTACCCCAAGCGTTCCTACCCCAGACACCCCTACCCAGGACATTCCTGGAGGTGAACTGACTCAAAAACCAACAACAACTTCAGAAACTAAGGAGGAGCCAGAATCCCAAGATAAAGACCTGATACAAACAACTATAGCAGAGCAAATTGAGGAAGCCCCAAAACAATTAGCAGACAAATCAAAAGATATCAGAGAAAAGAAAGAAACGAAGCGATGGAGTAAAGCATTACAACTCCCAAAGCAGGCAGAGAAGTCTGAAGGAGTAAAACATAGTGTAGATGCAAAGCAGGCAGAGAAGTCTGAAGGAGTAAGACATGGTGTAGATGCAAAGTTGCAAGAGACTGCCAGGGACATACCTACCCCAAGCGTTCCTACCCCAGACACCCCTACCCAGGACATTCCTGGAGGTGAACTGATTCAAAAACCAACAACAACTTCAGAAACTAAGGAGGAGCCAGAATCCCAAGATAAAGACCTGATACAAACAACTATAGCAGAGCAAATTGAGGAAGCCCCAAAACAATTAGCAGACAAATCAAAAGATATCAGAGAAAAGAAAGAAACGAAGCGATGGAGTAAAGCATTACAACTCCCAAAGCAGGCAGAGAAGTCTGAAGGAGTGATTCATGCTTTAAATATAAAGTTGCAAGAGATTGCCAAGGAGAAGGATGGTATGATAGATATAGAGACTATCAAACATGTTTTTGAAGAATTAGAGTCATCATATAAAGACACTGCAGCAGGACCAGTGACTGGAGGCCGCCATACAGAAAAGCCTGCCAAAATATTCAGTGGAAAAAAGTCCACAGTGCCTCCTGACACAGCTGAGCAAGCATATACTACAAAAGAAAAACGGAAAATGTCAAGAGTTGAAGAAACTGCTCTCCGTGAATTTCAAGAAGCCACTCTTGCTTGTTTAGAAGACAAGCTAGAAAAGTTAAAGAAAGGTCCTCCCGGCAGTAGGAAAGTATCAGTTCAATTACAACCCACAGATCTACAAGCTCAACAACTCTTTAAGGCAATACAGGACAAAGTGGAAGAATGCTTCTTGATAAAGCAAAAGTCCTTTATTCATCTGGAGGAAGATAAACAGATTTTGGAAAGCATGGAAAAGTTGGAAGATAAAAGTGGAGAAGAAATCACCAAAATTCCTTCATCTACTCATGTCACCCCTACTCAGGATATACCTACCCAAGACACAACTCCACAGGACTTTCCCACTCAGGTCCTGCCTCCACCTCCTCTGGACATACCCACTCAGGTCCCACCTCCACCTCCACCTCCACAGGACATCCCCACTCTGGTTCCACCTCCACCTCCACCTCCACCGGACATACCCCCCTTGGTCCCACTTCCCCAGGAAATACCTACCTTGGTCACACCTCCCAAGGACATATCCACTATGATCCCATCACCATCTCCCCAGGATATACCCCCCCTGGTCCCACCTCCTCAGGAGATACTCACTCTGGTCACACCTCTCCAGGACATACCTCACCTGGTTCCATCCCCACTTTCCCAGGACATACCCCCTGTAGTCCCATCTCCCCAGGAGATACCAATCCTGTTCCCGCCATCCCAGGACATACCCAGCCTGTTCGCCCCTCCCCAAGAGATACCTACTTTGCTCCCACCTCCCCAGGACATACCCACTCTCATCCTGCCCCCACCTCCCCAGGATATACCCCCCTGGTTCCACCTCCCCAGGAGATGCCCATCCTATTCCCACCACCTCAGGAGATACCCCTCTTGTTCCCGCCTTCCCTGGAGATACCCCCCTGGTCCTGCCTCCCCTGGAGATACCCCCTCTGATCCTGCCTCCCTGGAGATACCCCCCTGGTCCTGCCTCCCTGGAAATACCCACCATGGTCCCAGCTCCGCTGGAGATACCCACCCTGGTGCCACCTCCCTGGTGATGCCCACCATGGTCCCGCCTCCCTGGAGAAATCCAACCTGGTCGTGCCTGCCCTGGAGATATCTACCCTGGTCCCGCCTCCACCTCCTCAGGACATAGTCCCCCTGGTCCCACCTCCCCAGGAGATACCCACCCTTGTCTCACCTCCCCAGGATATATCTACCCTGGTCCTGGTTCCACCTCCACAGAAGATACACACCCTGGTCCGGCCTCCACCTCCACAAAAGATACCCCCTCTGGTTCCGGCTCCCCAGGTACTCACCTTGGCCCTGCCTCCACCTCTGCAGAAGATACCCCCTCTGGTCCCACCTTCCCAGGTCATACCTCCCCTGGTGCTGCCTCCACCTCCACAGGAGATACTCCCTCTGGTCCCACCTCCCCAGGTCATACCTCCCCTGGTGCTGCCTCCACCTCCACAGGAGATACTCCCTCTGGTCCCACCTTCCCAGGTCATACCTCCCCTGGTGCTGCATCCACCTCCACAGGAGATACTCCCTCTGGTCCCACCTCCCCAGGTCATACCCACCCCGGTCCTGCCTCCCCAGATCATACCCACCCCGGTCCCGCCTCCCCAGGTCATACCCACCCCGGTCTCACCTCCCCAGGTCATACCCACACTGGTCCCGCCTCCCCAGGTCATACCCACCCCGGTCCCGCCTCCCCAGGTCATACCCACCCCGGTCCCGCCTCCCCAGGTCATACCCACCCTAGTCCCGCCTCCCCAAGTCATACCCACCCCGGTCCCGCCTCCCCAGGTCATACCCACCCCAGTCCCACCTCCCCAGGTCACACCCACCACAGTCCCACCTCCCCAGGTCACACCTACCACAGTCCCACCTCCCCAGGTCACACCCACCACAGTCCCACCTCCCCAGGTCACACCTACCACGGTCCCGCCTCCCCAGGTCATACCCACCCTAGTCCCGCCTCCCCAGGTCATACCCACCCCGGTCCCGCCTCCCCAGGTCACACCTACCACAGTCCCACCTCCCCAGGTCACACCCACCACAGTCCTGCTTCCCCAGGTCAGACCCACCCCGGTCCCGCCTCCCCAGGTCACACCCACCACAGTCCCGCCTCCCCAGGTCAGACCCACCCTAGACAAGAAAAAAACAATTATACCAATTTCTGAGAAGCAACCAAAGACTGTCGACATAGGAAAAGAGCTGTCCCCAAAAGTGAGCCATTTGAAACTGAAGAGCTTACAGGAGTTAAATATTGAGAAGGAGCTTTGGTACCAGCAACTTCAAAAGGAGCTACTGACAGAGAAGGAACGAATGCAAGAAAAGCAGTTACGGATACAGGAGGAGTGTCAGCAAATAGAAAAGGCCAAAGAGAATCTGGTACAATGGCAGGGGTTGTTTCAGAAACAGCAGGAGGAATGGAAGCAGAAGCAGGAGCAACACAAGGAGCAGGAGCGCCTCTGGCAGCTGCAGCTTGAGCAATGGCGGCGCCTGCAGCAGCAGAACTATCATTATCAGCAGTACTGGACTGAGCAACGAGAGAAGCAGAAGGAGCAGCAATGCAGGTTGCAGGAGGAGGTCAGACAGCTGCAACAACAGTACAAACAGCATGTGATACTCCAAGGGGAGCAGGCCAAAGAACAGTGGTGCTGGAACCGGTTGAAGGAAGAGCACCGAAAGCAGCAGGAGATCTGGCAAGAGGAGGATAAGGAGCATGAGATCAAGAGAAGGCAGTGGCAGCAACAACAGGCAAAGCATGAGGGACAGATGGAGACCCTGAGGCAAGCCCATCTGCAGCAAGAAGAGCAATATAAACAGCAGCAAAAAGAGCAGCAGAAGAAGCAACAAGAGCTTGAACACATTTGGGAAAAGCGCTGGCAGCAGCAACTGCAAAGCTGGCAGCAGGAGCTGCAAAAACAGCAAGATCAGGAGAGCAGAGATCAAGAGCAGAAGAGCAAAGTGCTGGAGAAGCAGAGACTGGTACAGAAGGAACATAAGCCCTTGAGTCCCAAATTGAAAGTAGTGGAAAGCTCTGTTTTGGATATATTTATTAACCAATGTAAAATGCCACCCGTTTCTAAGGAGAAAATAATTTCTACCACTCCTCGGATCACTCCCTCTTCTAGTACTGCATTAAAGGAAGATTCCTCTGAATTAGAAACTACATGGTTCCCTAAAATGTTGACCAAAATAGAAGAGTTCCCTACATATGACATCACAGAGAACCGCTACTGGATAAATGTGGAAGCACAAAGGAAAAACCTGAAGCTGTTGCGGGAAGCTTCTCAGAAGGCTGGTATTTCACCAGATCTATACAATGATACTAAAGAAACTATCAAGCAAGCATTACACAGCAACGTGGAGAGGCTAGCTTTGCTCTTTCGTAAATACAAGTCCTTTTACAATCTCCATGAAGTCAGGTAAGATTAAACCTCAAATATGAGGCTAAATACTGATATTTGCAACTAAGAGACACATGTTGTTAGATTAAAGTATGATAGGTAGTTTTTAAACCCATCAGTTAATAAATGAAGTTGTGTTTTTAATCACCATAGGTATAAAAGAAATGCATCGATAAAATATTTTCCAAGAGAAGCAAAGTTGCAGTGTGTAGGAATGATTATTAGTCTATGCATAGCATGCATTGCTGCAATATATTTGTCAATTTTGTATTATAATTGTGTTGTACCTTAAGAGTCATACTCCATGGTAGAAACAGTACAGCAGTCTTAAGAAATAATAGATCCATTTTCATAAATGTGGCAATTTGGCTTGTCAAAAAAAAAGAAAGATCCTGTGCTTTAGAATATAAACAAGGGAAGGTCTCTTATACTGTATCAAATCATTTTATTAGTTTACCTAGTTTAATATGGTCTGCACGGTTTTTGACAATTTCAAACTGGAATTTTTCTTGGTTTCACTGTAAAGACCAGGGATTAAAACTAAGGTAAGACCTTCTGGATGTAGGATAGAGACTCTACCATGAAGCTGCATCCTGTTTCTTCATCTTAGAAATATGGCAAACATTCTATATACAGTTCCTATTGTGTGGACTATTCTTTGCAATGGGGTTTGAGAGGACTGAAGCAGGTTCTAGCAGCTCTCCTGTAATCTCTGGCCAGAGATGGCACATATGCAACATACAGAACTGCTCAGCTTAAAGATCACCAAGCATTGCACAATTAATTTCTGGAATGTAAGAAGAAACAACCTCACAGTATCAGAAGTGTAATACTCCAAATGAGTTCATGCAAATAACTCGGTGGTAATGAGCAATCTTGTCTACCATAAAGATTCTTATCTAGTCAAGTAACTTCTGCAAATTCAAATAAAAAAACCAAGCTAATGTGTGAAATGTCAGACCAATCACTACTGTTGAATGCTGCTAGCCCTCTGAGAACCCCACTGACCATTAGTCTAGTTATTAGTGTCTGACTCTAGTGTCAGAACTAAGTCAAATGAACCAGTTATCCCAGATTATGGGATAACTGACCTAACTTGCCAGGTAGGTAGTAGAACAAAATCAACTACCATAGACAGGCCCCTTTCTATGGGGACTAGATTGACCCTAATGGAAACAGGAGTAGTTCTTGCAACTTTATTTCCTTATCCCACTTAATCCAGGGAATGCCCTGCTATAAACTCACGATTTATATATTCATTTGAATCAGGATCCTATCACTTTTGACTTCCTGAAAAACTAGATTCACACCTTGAAGGTCTCAAACTCCCAGTATTTATCATCCTTAACTAAGTACCTTCCTACTTTGCCTGTCAAATATGAAAATAATCTGATATGTTTGGAAATGGGGGAAGCTGGCACTCTAACTGTACAATAAATCATATTATTCCCACAGTTTTGCTACCCAATTCCAAATATAAAGTCAGGCTGCTTAAAGTAATTTATCCACAAGCATGTGTCGTATTTTGTAATAATACTCCTAACACGTGAATTTTCTGCACACAAACTGCTTTATTTTTCTTAACTCCTCCCTTCCGGTTCCTTCATGCTGTGTCACCTCAAAATATGTCCCTCACTACTCTCTGTCTAACATTGGTTCCTCTTCACAGTTAAACATCAGCAGGTTCCATTTACCCTACACCACAGCATGTAGCTTTTATCTGGGCTTTGTTTTCCTCCTGCACTAGTGAAAAGAATGAACATGGGTCCCTCTGTGTAATCCATGATTACTGACGCTTTAATTCCATAATCAAAGTGGAGTACTATTTTCTTCCATTGATTTTTGAATCTTAGAATGGTTGCTAAAGACACAAGTGTTTTGTCAAATTTGACCTCAAAGGGGTTTAGAATCACATTCACATGAAACAAGGGTATGAATATTCAACTGCCTTCAATCATTGCTATGGGAAGTTTGAGTAATGCTAGTCAAATTTGCAGGCATACCCTTGTTTTTTTCAAGGAGTTATGAATATTATTTTTCACAATTCTCTTAATAAGTTCATAGAGTATTTATATGATCCTGTCCTTCAGGATCATTAAAAAATCAAAAATCATTCAGTATCTTTATTACTACAGCTTCTGTACTAAGCTAGAAAAATGTATTTTTACAGCATCAGGGCTATTTTATATTCTTGAAAGAAATTAAGATGACTCCATTTAAGGTAACCTCCATTCTATCATGAAAGCACAGCATATACTATCAAGAATATAAAGGGGTTCTGAGGCTCTGTAATTTTTTTAAAAAATTATAAATATTTCTCTCTCTTTTTCTTTTTTTGCATTAATCAGTTGATTTCCCTTATCAAGAAAGAGAAATCCTTCTAAGTTGGTTCTGCAGATAAATAAGCCTTCGTTCAATATAAACAAGTATTCATTTGTTAAGCATCAGTCAGATCTGTCATTGCTTCATTCAAGCTGTTGCCTCTGATTTTACTTTGGGAGTAATGTTGCCTCAAGTTTATGAACAGTCTTCTCCCTGTACACTTTGCTGATAACCCCTGGCACCCAAAAATGATATTGTTTTAGAAGTTTAAGAAATAGTTTTAAATTATCAAGAATGCCTTTCACCATTGGCACTACTTCTTCAAGGTAGATATCTCATTGGTAGATATCTCACTGAGATTTGAATGAATGATGAGACTTACAAAATTGTGATTTTGAATTACATATCCAAACACTCATGTCTCTGCTTGAATAAAAAGGTAAATGCCAAAAGGTGTAAGGAACAAAAAAAGATCAATTGGTGTTCGATAAAATGATACAAAAAAGAAAAGTGAACAAAAATCAAAGTAGAAGGCTTGGCTTGAATATATGAAGGCATCTGTGTTTCTTCCACATAGTTGGATACAGAAACTTTTTGTAAAAGAAATAAAATTATTAAAAAGTAGACTACTACTTTGATGTTAAATTGTGAAATTAAAGGAGAGGGAAAGCATTTTTTAAGGGAATTCAGTCGCTCCATTGTTTTTTATCACCTCAATGATACCCTTTACATATTCTGAATACAAATGTGTATATGAAATTTTTTAAAAATTAGAAAATATTCCGTCTGTTATATAGGGATGCTTTGAAACTACTTGGGGAAAAAACAAATCTGAAATTGAATCCTTAGTATTGTAAGGATATATAATGATGATATAAAAATGAAATTTGGAATTGACATGTGTATAAGGCTCAGTACAAAAAAAAGGAAGCACTGATCAAAATGACCATATACTATTAAACAGTGGTGGGATTCAAATTTTTTTACTACTGGGGGCATGGCTTGGTGGGCATGGCAGGTGAAGGATACTGTAAAATCTCCAGTCAGAGGTGGTATTTGCCGGTTCTCCGAACTACTCAAAATTTCCGCTACTGGTTCTCCAGAACTGGTCAGAATCTGCTGAATACCACTTCTGCTATTAAAATGTGAATTTTATCTTTGCCCATAAAGGAAAACTACAAATATCTCGATCAGATAACAGTTTTTTTAAAAAATCCAGTTTAGAATGTTTGAAACAAATGCAAAAAAATCTAAATTTAATGTTAAATTGTGGAAATTTATTCAAGGCCACGTTAGTACAGTAAACTGGACACAGGTTGAACTGAACAATTTAGATCAGAAAATGTGAAAGCTGATTACAATGCTTAATGCACTAAATCCACAAATTGATATTGATTGACTACATTCAGCATGAACAATTGGAGGTTGTGACTTAACTGCTGGTATAAGAGTGGAAAAACAAAGATAACCAGGCTACATGATTATATTAAGGCAAGCAAAAAGAAAATTATCATTGTAGTTTGCAAAGAAAACATTCAGAAAGTAGCAGAAATGAAAAGGAGTATAAATGTGAATTGGTTTATAAATCATTTAGAACATTGGGGAAATAAATCATTACCAATACATTAAAAACTGCAAATAAAGTGGACAAGACAAAGAATTGCCAGTAATTGTAAGCTGCCATCATCAGAAGGATTAATTTTATGATTAAAGAACAAGCATTACAAATGTTATGAAATCAAGCAAATGCACTTTGTAAAGAAAGAGTACAAGGGAACAAGGGATCACGTATTGTATTTAGTAGGTACAAAAAAACTGCTCAGTTTTCATGTATAAACAACATCACAGCAAAATATCTATTGACATCTGTTGCAAAAATTATGGATTCTGAGTTTCCCAGATGTGGATATAACAAATTTAAAAACAATCATTGAAAATTATGTTAAATTTTTAATGTAAATATTTTTCATATACAGATAGTAATTATCTGAAACACAAATGCAACAGATAAAATAACAATGAAAAGAATATTTTTTGTATGTGTACTAATACCTAAGGAACTAAGGAACAAAATAGAAAAAAAATACAACATATAAGGATCTAAAGATTGAAATGAGTAGCTTATTGAAAAGATCTTGCAAAATCATCCCTACAATTATTATCATGTTATTCAGTGAAATAACAAATGGATTAAATAAATATTTACAAGACTAAAAAGTTTGGCTATATCAACTATGGATTTATAAAAGCCATATTGCTGGGCACGTGTTTCACAGTAGACTATTACTTGGTCTTGACTGGAACTGTAATTCTTTTTATTTATTTTTCAAAGCTTAATAATCCTTGATGGATTAAAAACAGTATTACAATAAATTCAGAGAAGCAACTGAACCAGACAAGTAGCTTTATTGCAGAGAAAAATAAAAACAGACAAGGAATGGAATAGAAGAAAGACCTATCTATAATTCAGAAGCTAACTAGATAGCGTTCCAAACACCAGAAGGTACAAGTGAATTGTGTGAAACTTATGTTGATAACAATTCTAGGAGATCCTTTGGTACTACCTGAACCAAAATTATTTTTTTCAAGCATTATTTCCACAGAGTTCACTTTAGCAGGATTTATTCAGATGAATGGGGGTATAAGAATTCAGCTAGTAAACAAACTTTCAATTTAGAACCAGTACTATCTCAGTGTAGTACTGAGATACTATTAGGGTGAAGTCTTACAGTTTTAGGGAAGTCTACAACTAGTTGCTTAGTCATTTGAACCTTTATCATTGTAAAAACAACTTCTAGACCTTTTCGAAAACAATCATCATGTACTTTTGCTTTGTCTTCATAAAAGCAACAAATTTCTTGCTCTTTATATTAAAAAAGAATAAGAAAAGGAACCAGAATCTTGCCACCTTAAATTGTCTGTTTATAGATTTCTGATTTGAAAGTAGAGTACCCGCTGGTATTGCATCTTTAATCTTCTTAGCTACTAAAATAAGTATTGCTAATCTGAGTTTTGAGACTTTGCTCTTCAGATTAACTGTTCACAGTCTGGGTTACTACAAGAGAAGTCTGAAAAGAGTACTAAGATCTAGTTAATCATGGAAAATGGGGCATGGCTTCCAACAAGCGGTTATAAGACCACGCAAGAATTGCTTCTAATACTGTATTGGGACAGCTCCAAATACAAAATTTTCCTGAAACCAAATAAACTGAATTTGTTCAACAGAAAATGTCAGATTCCTCAGGAATAACAGTAATTTCCCAATATTCTGTGAGGAGATTTTCTTTACAGTCTCGTGTGTCTGTGTGTTTCAGGCTACTGGGCCTTGAACTGCTATTGTAGATTTTGTAGACAGAATCATAATGGAATCTTGAGCCACAAATTCTCTAGTAACAGAGTCTGAGTTTCTCAATTTGCCTTGCTAGGCCCCAATTCCCCATCAGTCTCTCTAAGGCTTCTGAAAATGAACTCTCAGTATGGGTCATGACAAGCATAAAAAATTACAAATTGATGCTTAAGCCAGAAAGAGATGTCCTGCTGAATCTGAAGGTAATTGCTAATTGATCTTAGTGCCATTCTGGAGGTTATGTCAGTCAATCACTTAGTCAATCAAATAACAACCAACTATAGTTTTAACTACAGTATGGTTTAGTCTGTAATCCATTTCTATCTTCTTCTCTAGATTAAGCAGATAAAAAACTCAGGTACTTACACTATTTGAGAAAATACTAATATCTAATGAGCCATACTAATAAACTGCATCAGTCTAGTCAAAGAGAGAAGAACACTGCCCACCTGCCCCCATCACCAAGAAAGCACATGAAAATCTTGTGGCCTTCCATAATGGCGATCACACAGAAAAGCAAAACTACAGTACAGTAGTGAAAAACAATATAATTTTATTTATACAGTAGCCAGAGACTAAATCACATTCCCAAATAAGACAGAACAAAATAAATAAAAGAATCAAAGGATAAGAAGAAAAGATAACACTAAATTAAACTAAATTCAAATACTTGAATAATTAAATGTAAAAATACACAGATTGTATAGTGTTATAGTTAATTCTTTTAGTTGGTTAATCCTGTGCAGGCAGCATGATGGCTCAGCAGTTAAGACACTGGGCTTGTTGGCTTGAAAGCCAACATTACAGGTTCAAGATCTGAGCACTGTGTAACAGGATGAGCCCCCATCCTTGCCCCAGCTCCTGCCAGACTAGTAGTTCAAAAGCACGCAAATGAGTAGATAAATAGGTATCCCTTCGGTGGGAGGGTAACAGCACTCTGTGACATCATGCTGGTCACATGATGCGGAAATGTCTTCAGACAGCACTGGCTCAATGGCCTTGAAACAGAGATGAGCACTGCCCCCTAAAGCTGACAACTAGGGAAGAAAAACCCACAGGAACCTTTTTTAATCTTATCCATGACATAGAGAAAATATACAAAAGGATAGTTCATATATATAATCACTTATTTTCTGTGAATTCTGGTACTTCCAAATCATTCAAAAGAGAAATGTCTTTGTTTTTCTCACACTTGAAAAGCATTCTGGTGTCTGCGGACAATCCCCCTTTATAGCTTACTCATAGATGACTATGAACAAAAACTAACTAAAAAGCTGGTAAAGCTGCAGTTCTAAAACTGAACAAATATGACATCTATATGGAACATTACCTGATTAAACATTGAGTAAAGCAGATCCATAGAAGATGGAAATGTTAGGATTAAATCACCTTGTAGGCTATAACTGAAGACATAGTGACATACCAATGTGAATACTGATGTTAGCAGCCATGCAACAGGTGGGAACATTGTTTCAAGATCATGATAGATTATTGAAGCCAGTGGCTTATTCTTCCAGTACACTCATAGATCCAAATATGCCCAAATAATTTGCCCAAATTTAGATGGAGTGTTTTACAGCAGTGTGAGCATATGTTTTGAAAATATATATTTTAAACAGGAATCCTTCCAATCTAAATATAAGTCATAAATTATTCATTTCCAGATAAATCGCAAATATTTGGACTGGGTACCTATGAGTTGCCAGAATTCTTCTCCAGATGATGAGTTAAAACCCATATACAAAATGTTGTCCAGGTAAAAACACTTATAGTTGATTTAGATGCCATTCAAATTAGTGAAGCAGTTTTGCATGTATCAAAACATGAACACTAAATAGTTGGCTATTACATGCAACCCATTCTTTGTTTTGTTTTGTTTTTTTAAAGGAAGCCTTATAATATTATAGGAATTAATTAATCCTTGTTTCACCTACAGCCATTTAGACATCATAAAATGTGGAGAGAGAAACTCTAGAAAACCTGATATTTGCAAACTTGAAGGTCATAAAAGACTTAGTAGTTTTACACTATTTCTCAAATATTTGGTATTTACGTGCCTGTTTTATATACTGCCATTAGTTACTTTAAAGAATAATAACAAAATGGAGATATCTTGAGCAATTATAAACACAATGGAAAACTTTACTCATATTACAAGCAGTGTATAATTTTTACAAATCGTTAGGCAAGCAGAAAGTGTAGTTCAAACTACGAAGAATAGAACGGTCCATTTGATAAATCTCCCAGACTTTGGGAAAATATTACAAGTTTTGGTTTTAATATTTGGTTTTAATATTTTGAAGAAAATGTTTCTTAATATTTTTTGTTAATATTATTGTTGAAGAAAACATACAAAAAAGAACACCAATAAGAAGTTTTGTAAACACCAGTTTGGAAGAAGATATTATTCTTTAAATATCAATGAATGTGTAATAGGAGAGGTTTGTATGTATGCTATAAATAATGGAGAATAATGTTTCCTGTGTATACCATAAACATGCATTGCATTTACTAAATCCCAGTTGTAACTATATGAAGGTATTGCAGTTTTTTTTTTAAAAAAGGTGTGGTTTCTAGTTTCTAGTTTTTGTTTACTATTCATCAGAGAGAAAGGTCTAAATGTTGAAATAATGTAGGGTGTAACTATTTGCAGTTTTCTCCTTCTGTGAAGTACTGCTTGTATTTATAATTTGTATTTGTATAGTGGAGGGCCCTATTCATAATTTGCAAAAACCTTGATAGGCTTCACTTGTTGATAGGCTTCAACTGTTTTCAGTTATGTTATGTCCCCCTAGCATTAGACACTAAAACCAAGTGTTCTGAAAACAGGACAAAACGGGTCCAAACCCTTTCTTTCCTGGCATCAAGTACCTCAGTTACATCAGCTGGATTTGTTATTGTGCCTCTTAATTGCTTTAAATGAGGAAACAAAAAATATCTACAGTTTGAAAAGCTATACCTTTCCCACCTAAGGGAGACTTTGAAAGTTATTAAAATTATTCAATGCTTTATTCCTCACCAATTCTGCTATCAAATAGTTCTGCAATATTTTAACTCTTTTGAGATTGCAATGCAGAGAATACATTCTATTAATCAAAAAGAAGCTATCTACTGAATAAATATTCATATGATTGGTTTGGTAACTATGAATGATGCAACTAATGAATGATGCATTGCTGGTTGTTAAGTAAATACTGGCCAGTTTCATTCTACCTGCCCAAAATTCTTCTTTCCTTGTAGTATCCTAAATTGTTGGCATTTCTGAATTTTGTTGGTGCACATATTTATACATACATATATACATACGTACATACATACATATAATATTGAAAGCAGGAAGACAACTAAAGCAGGTAATGTAAGTGTTAATACAACATTTCACAAAAGTAGTAACTGCATTTTAATTTCAGGCAACTCTAGATTAAAAATTCCTAGTTATCGTTGCTTTTCTCAGTTAATTGCTCCTACATTAGCAGCCAAACATCTGAAAAGCTACAGATATTTCTATCAGAATTTCTGTAGATGCTAATTTAAATAGGCAGTTGTTAGCAAAATTCTGCATGAGGCAAAAACTTGGGGATTGTTTTAAATTTACATATGACCATGCATAAACTAATACCCATTTTTTCTTAGAAAAAGCTATTCTTCCTGTACCTTTTTTTTTGCTGAAAATAAGTTTTTCCATGATCTTCATGACTGACTTTTAAGCCTTCCTTTCCTACTACCACAACAAATACTTTCCTCTACCATTTGTTTTCAAATGCAAATATGTTAATGAAAAAGTAGAATTGGCCATTGCTTACTGTTAGATTAAGTATTCCAAAAATGCTTTTTCAAGAGGCAACTGGACTTTCTGAAGCTTTTTGAATGAGAAGTGAAACGTCTTGAAAGAAAAAACCAGGAAGACCAGTTGCCTCTTGAAAAAGCACCTTTGGGACAACCATGACCTGGATGACTGAGAATCCCCATAGACTCTTAGATTAATTTTTGTTTTTTTAAAAGGTAACTTTTTTTACTACATGTATGATATTTGAATTTTAGATTACAGTGTTTGAAATTTTTAAGAACAAAAAGCTATTTCTCAATGGGGTAAAAAAACCAGTATCATACTCTGACCCCAAGCATACTTATTCAGAAATCTGCCCCATTTATCTCAGTGGAATTTTACTTCTCATGTTAACTTCCTGCCATTCTGACTTCTATTACTGGAATTTGCAAAGGTCTAAAGTTTATTTTACTATTTAAGTACTATAATAGTACTATAATATAAATATAATATAAATGGACTTTTTCTTTCTATTTCCAGAAAAGAATAAAAAAGAAAGAAAAACTCACAGCAGTTGTTATAAAGCAATGTGTTAGAGATTTTATATATTATTTTAGCAGACTAGGCCAGTGGCATCTGTAGGATTCTGCTCCAATACTTGTAGGAAAGGGGCAGGATTGGTGACAAGGTAGCACTGCTTTGATCAGTGTGACACACCCATGGCCCCTACGCACACAAACCCCAGTACCACTGAGTAGGGCTTCACTTTCCTAAACTGTAAGCAATTATAAAAGTTAGATATTGATATTTGGAAGAAAAATATTATTGTTACTCTTCTAACATTGAAATATTAAACAGCAATATTGAGCAGCTCAGATATGTATAATTGAGATTCTGAGAAAGAATAATTATTTATTGTATTAAATTTGGTCCAAGTTATTAAAGCATTAGGCCTAAACTACTTGCAATAAAGAAATATGTACCTACTTTATTCTCACTATTCCTAATTCACAGACATAGTTTAATTCTTCAGTTAGACACTGCCAAAGAAGCAAAAGATGGTGCCAAAATGCAGAATTTGTACAAGATGGTGGACAAGGTGGATGCTTATCAGAAAAAGCTTCTGGACAGATGGAAAGCTAAGCAGAATGTTGTAGAGAAGCAGCACCAGTACTGCCTTAGAAAAATGGTTGATTTGTTTGCCCAGGTAAGCCTAAGTATGAATTGACAGCAAAATACCTCAGAAGTGTTATCTAAGCTAATAATCCACTGATTTTCCACAGCTTTTGGGAGCTCATAAGCATTCATCAAATTCCCAATCCTCTAATATTTTGAGACATTTGTCATATCTGTACTTACTATAGTGCTTACACTGTTCCTGCCCTGAGTTCATCCTGGCTTGCCTCAAAGGAGTTTATGAAAATCCTCTCAGGACTGAGATACTTTGGCAGCAGCTTGCAAGGTCAATCTAGACTGCAGATTGCCACATCCTTCGATTGGACAATTCCCCTGCAGCTGTGCACTCCTGCCTTTCTCTTCCAGGAAAGTCATGGCCAACCACTTTCCTTCCTATTTATGGTTCTTCTATAATATCTATGTTTTTATAATTGTCTATGTGTCTATATGCAATGCATACAGATACATTTTATGTACACACAAAATTAATGTATACAAAGTGCAGATGCAAGCAATGGCTTTTACAAATCTTTTACTGATGTCTTTTTCTTTCTAATATCTTTTAGACTTACTATTATTACTAATACCATAATATGTTCGGAGGTTGCCAAGTTGGAGAACTTTGATATGAATTTATGATTCATAATCATTCTACATTGGGGAAAGTTTAGAGTATAAAGAAACTTGCTATATAGTAGCTTAAACTCACATGATGTTCATATAGCTTACTATGTCCTAATATGGTATTGTATATTGCATATAACCCTAGTTAAATGTTGCTGATTAAAGAATAGATAATGATTTAGCATGATGTATGAATCCAGTCAGTAAAGTCTACTTTGCAATATAAATAAAGATAGGAATCAGATATTCCCACGCTAGAATTAATTTGTAGATAAGTATTTTTTCAGAGAAAAGTATTTTTTTGATTTGTGTTTGATTTAGCCAGTAAGGAGTCCAAACCAACAATCTGATTCAGATCCAACTTTTCAAAATGATGGTGTGGTGAATATAGATAATAGATAAAATAGATAAAATAATAGATAATTAATAATCCATAGTGAGATGCAATCAGTTATTCTTTCTTTCTGTCCTTGTTATAGCTCCATTCGAGTGCCCAACTCCATCTCAGCAATCCATGCCTCTTGACAGCTAAAGCAGAAGACAGCACAAGGAAGGAGACCTTCCACATGCCTCACATTAAACCTGCCTTCTTGAAGTCTAGGGTTTACAAAAGCCCCCTGATTAGGGTGAAGAAATCCCAAGATTTCACAGTAACAGCTATGATCAGGTATGGCTGAAAAAAAATCATGGGAGGGAAGGCTACAATGGGGCAAATCGTTAAGTTATATTCCTCATATCAGATAACCTAAATTCCTGTAGGAAATTATTTTTAAAGTTATATTCAAGCAAAATATCAAATGCAACCATCAAGATTGCTCATGGCAATAACATCAATACCATTTTCAGCAAACCCCATAAATCATTAAAATATGTAAAAGGTAGTTGAATCAGTAACAAAACTATGATTTGATGTCCCAAACATGCTTTGAAGCATGAATGTACCACCTGCTTGCAACACTTTAAAGCATCTTCTGAGGATTGCGTGCAAATCTGGAAAATCACAATTGCTGTGATGTAGATGGATGCTACATTTGTGCTCTTGCATGCTCTAAAATATCTTTGCATCTGAAGCATTGCACAGCTGTATTATTTTCTGAAGCTCTTTATAAAAGGGAAGTGTTAACTTTTTCATAGTCTTTGAAAAATTAATAGTGAATTTTTCTGATGAGACTAAGTTGAAGAGGGTGCTCCAAAATTATTCCCAGAACTTTTAAGAATATAGTTTATTTTTTTAGTCACTGTATTATTTGAAATAATTAATGCCCAAAATACATCTTACAGAGAAATGGGTATAGTATAGTACTAATAGTCCAATTGCTAGGTGTGGACAGTTGAGAGACAACGAAGCATCACTTACTACACTAAGACATAATTTGGTTGGTTTGATTCTGGCTAATAGTGTTGTGTGAATCCAGCCATTGTGTTTTGAGAAACATATTCATGGCTCATTGTTTACTATATCATATACATTCACTTAATTTTATTTTATTCAACGCACCATATCTAAACAAATCCTGCCAATCGCCCTGTAATTGTTTTTTCTCTGCAGAGCTATTACCTCATGTTAAATATATAAGAATTGTTATATCATTGTATTAAAATGTATTAAATAGTAGATTGCTTCAATATTTTTCCATTTGCATTATGATTGTATTTTCTCTACAGAAGAAAGCCAAGCAGTGAGCAAATAGAATCACTGTGGAAGACTGATATCACAGAACTGAGTTTTCCCCTTGGACCCAAAGCACCTGTGTCTTTCCTGTGGTCTGAGACCTCTGGCTTTCCTGATATTCCTAGATTTTTGGAATTAGACATTTCCTCTGTGAGGGGGAAGCCCCTTCAATATATGGAGTCTCGGTAAGTGGCCTTGCATTAAGGTATCTCTGCGATGACAGTTGGTGTAAGTGTTAAAAATGTTAATGCAATGTTTTGTGATTTTTTTTTTTTCATACTGATTAAAGAACATCAGTCCAGAGCAGCCTCAGCAATTTCTCTGATGTGATGCTTCTGCCATTATCATTCACAGAACTTTTTCTGCTTCCATAGATATCTCTGGCTGTCACCTTTTCTAGGAGCCAGTTCTTGAAAAACTATGCTTTCTCCTCCTGTCTCTATTTTGTAATAGCTATTTTAGATAGTGGTTTTAAAGATGGGAAGATGTCCCCCTCCTTACCTAACTCTCTTCCTAGGTATATCCAGGGTATCTCTGTGGCATATGGGTAGGAAACCATTGACTCACCACATGTAAGCAGCAAAATGAGTGAAATGGTTTCCCACCATTCTGAAACAGCCAACACATACAGATGAATGACAGCAAACAAATATACCCTAAAATCTGGTGATTGGGGGGGGTAGCATTTTCATATGTATGATAGAAATTTGTTCCTTTTCCATGCCCATTGCATCCTCTCAAAAGTTGGCCCATGGCCATATAAAAATGGCTTACCTCTGTCAATGATTATGACCCTGGCTGAGAGGGAGGGAGGGAGATTCCCCTTGTCCCTTAGGTAGTTGTTCTGCTGACTCTTTATCCAGATCTAAGCCCCCAAAGCAGGATCATTTTGACTGCTCGTCACTCTCCCCATGTTCTTACTTTAGTGAAATACTGCCTCCTGGAATTTTCATGGAATTTTATGGAGTCTGCATGTCACTAGCTCGTCCTCCAATCCTACCTGGCATTGCATGGGTAGATTTCAACAATTCTAAAGCACACCTCTCTACCTCCATCTCTCTCTCTCTTACCTCTCAAGGCTGCTTTTGTGGAAATAAACAGGAGGGGTATCCTGAATGCTGCTTTGAGCTCCCAAATGAAATATCAGATTTATATCTAAGATGAATAAATGCATATATTTCATCCCCCAACTATTACAGAGGGAGCTGATGTTACTGTAGTGTTTCATCTCTTCTAATGTAAATCTTATGATAACAATCTACGGTGCCTCAGTGATGACTGTTGCCACAGTCAGATCATGGATATGTCCAGCTCTAACTGGCCATTTAAGTTTGCTACAGACATATACCCCCTCCTTAAGTCACTGGCTGACATCAATGGCCATTTTGACCTGGGCTATGAGCTAGACAGGGCAATTGGTGTGCATAGCCTTTTTTGTACTATATTGATATCTGAATGTTGATCTTCTGAAAGATTGGTGCTTTCCAAACAAACATTGGATTTCTAAGAAAGTGACATACTTGAGCCAAAAACAAACAAATAGAATCCTTGTTGACAGGTTGATGGAGGGTAGAAATGCACTGTTAGCCTTAGACCACACTTGAAAGCAAGGTTATGAATACTAATATTACTTTGATTATACAATTACAATAAAATAATCTTTCCAGTCTAAATATATTTCCCCACTCTCTCTTTTCCTCTGTGAGAACTAGGGAAAGTCAAATCTAAGATGTTTTTTTCAAACCACACTTCTGTTTTGGACTCAATTTTTTAAAAATCTCACTGTTGTCTTGGTTGTGTCTCTTCTTCCTGTTCCTCAAGGTTATTTTTTTACAGTAACTGGAAATAAACCAGCTGCAAACAAGAGCAAGAGAAACCTGAAATAGCCCTGAACCTTTCCCCAGATTTCTGTCTGTTGGGCCCACCTCTAAGAGTTGTGAATTGACTAACTGTCCTATTATCTATCAACTTGAAGATAGAAATTAATCTTTTTTACTCTTATTATTTATAGGAATATTGATCTCCTGTCCTCTTATCAGACCCTGCCCTCTTGACTTGAACTGCAAGAAATATTAGATATTTAGATTATGCAGAATAGGTCTGTCAGCAACTTTTTTGTTTGCTAGTTTATCATAGTATTAAGGGAGTTCCATCCTGATTGATAAATCTGTCTCCATGTGAACTCATCCTTGACTAGCAGCTCCCTCTCTCCCCCCTCTCTTGCCATAGAAATTATCTGTCTTCCAGGAGAATATTAGTCCTATAATTCTATGGTTAAACCCCCGCCCCCCCAAAGCTGATTGGTTGGTTGATAGAGCATAGGAAGAGAGTAGGATAAAGCACAAGGGAACAATTGATCTGCATCCCAGCTCCCTAAAAATGAAAGACATGAGGTCAGAAAAGCCTCACTTGTTTCTAAACTACATCTTGAAAAGGAAGGAAGGAAGGAAGGAAGGAAGGAAGGAAGGAAGGAAGGAAGGAAGGAAGGAAGGAAGGAAGGAAGGAAGGAAGGAAGGAAGGAAGGAAGGAAGGAAGGAAGGAAGGAAGGTGGGAGGGAGAGAAGGAGGGAGGGAGGGAGGAAGATTCCCCTTGTCTCTTAAGCACAGAGATTCATTTAACTAACAGATTAGGTGAGAAGGTTGTAACAGCTCTATCCCTCATCTACTTCTTGCAATTTGTCCAGGTGGTCAAAACAGCTCATGTGTAAATACATGAGGCATAGACAGTATCTGTTAGTAGTTGGGGATACTGGATAGGCATGACCCTAATATGGAACAATATGAAATTAGCTGCAGTTCTGTGCATAGTAGCCTGTAGATGTCACTATTGAATAGGAGAAACTTACATCAGTTTTTGAAAAGTTAATCATAGTTTCATTATTTCAACTGAATAACAGAATAACAGAGTTGGAAGGGACCTAGGAGGTCTTCTAGTCCAATTCCCTGCTCAAGCAGGAGACCCTATACCAATGCACACTAATGGCTGTCCAATATCTTATTAAAAGACTCCAGTGATGGAGCACATTTAGTTACATTATATAGAAGCATCTGGAGTGTGCATGAAAGTTGCAATGATAAAAGCAATGCTATGTCATCATGATACAAGCTTGTATCTGCATTGTCGCATCATACATACAATATAATGGAGGCAGAAATGGTATCACAATGGTGCAACACTATTTTAATTTTTTAATAGAAGCATCAGATCCTGCAGGTACCCTTGCTTCCTAGACTATCCTATCTGAAAGTTCACCCACAGACGTTACTTCTACTGGGATTCTTAGTAAAGCAAAGTACTATGTTTGTACACATGCACACAAACAGCTGGGGACAGCCCTTAGAACAATTTTGTGACTCTTCCAGAGAACATAACTCTGTTAATGCTTGAGCAGGAATGTGTTGCTCACACTTTGCAATACATTTCTTTTAATTACATTATATAATTGTATCACATTATATAATTGAAATATATGCATAGACAGGTTGCAATGGGACAAGGAAAAAGCAGAAAAAGTATTAACAACTCACAGCATGCAGTCACAGATTTAAATTGCTGCTATTTTGAAACTTTGAAAAATACAGTTCTGTTCTAAAATTAATTTTAAAAATGGTTAAATGTTCTTTGTACAATTAGAATCTATTTTATATCTTTACACCTCTGCATAATAAATAACTTCAAAATGATAAAATTCTGAAAGCAAAATCATATAATTACTGCTTTAAAAATATGCAACATATATTTTTGAAATTATTTTTGTGTTACATATAAACTCATGTTCTCTCTTTTTTTGCAGGATTCAGAATATTCCCAGATGGAAAATATCTGGATATAATTTTAAGCATTTGTAAATTAGATAACAATCACAATTTATTACAATATGTTAAAGCAATATGTTATATAAGGGGTTCAATAACAATATACAGTATTAATTGTAGACCTGATCCATTTATATTTTTCTGATATTTATTTATTTATTTAATTGATATTTTTATTAGTTTATTTAGCTGATACTTTACTCTTCAACAGAGAGTCCAAGATACTTTAAAAATAGTCTATATAAACCAGCTTCATATTATAAAATAACTAATAAATAAAAATCATTATAAAGCATGTGTTTGGCTGCAATCTGTGAATGTTAAGGATCCAGAAGCCCAGATGGAAGGTTTGTCACACAGAACTCTTGACAACTAGTTTTACAAGAAAAGGTACTGGATTTTTGCTGAACTAAGGAATCTGCTTTTCTGCCCCCCTCCCCCTCCTTTAGCAGGAATAGTCAGTCAGCTTCCTGATTGTTTAGGATACCCACATAAAACTCATCCAGTAGGGTGAATAATCAAAGATTGTAATCAAACCTCTGAGGATAAAAGTCATGACATAGTAACATTCATACACTCAGTTTACTGAAGCTGCAACAGATGTCTTATTATCAGACTTCTTTTAATCAGTTTCATTTGCCTCCAAACTCAAGGAAGGACAAATGAAGTAGTCACGTTCGTATCAGAGTCTTCCCAGGGTTATTGATTACTGTTTCTTGTATCTGGCTACAGGCACTGATAAAAGAAGCATTTTTCCAATTGATGGTGTAATCCTTCTGAAAAATCAATTAATGGCAATCCTATGCATAATTGCTTGGAAATAAGTCTTACTGAATCAGTGGGACTTAAATCTTAATAAGCTTATTTTAAAATAAAAACAGCATAGGGTTGAATCGTACAGTAACTACAACTAGCTATCAAGACCACTCCTATCTGGTTTTCCCAGTGTCTACTGTCAATATGACTTCATCTACGTGTTAGAGCTCATTGCCTCCAGCAAGTCATACTTCAACTCTCCTCATTTCGCAAGAGGCTCATTTCCCCACCTACAGGAAACTCCACCTCAGAGGCAGCATATCAGGAATTTGCTTCCTAAAGAGGCCAAAAGTTAAAGATCCTGTCTGCCAAGTCAGGCTGACAAATAGTATGACTAAGCCCTATTGTGCTGGAAGCCTTTAGCAGAGTCTGATGGAGAGGCCCAAGGCATACTTGGGGCTGAGCTGCTTTCAGTACAAAACGAAAATACCCAGCTGACACAGGGCAATAGTTCATAATTCAATAATGTGCCCTCCCGCCTCAGTATTTGTCAGCCTTAAATCAAGGCTTGTTCGTGGTTTTTATTTTCTGCTGCTGTGGGCAAATTAAAAGTTGCTGTACTGACAGCTTTCTATGTGAAATGCTAAGCAATTACCAGCCTATTATTATTATTATTTTATTCTATTATTTCTCATAGTTACATTCTCATGATTATTTTCATATCTATTAGCTTTGTTTATCTGGTTGGTATCAGTCCTATTATTTTAATTTAACTCTGCTGTTTCCAAAGAGTGCTGTTGCGCCAATAGCTTCTTTTCCCTCCTTAAGTAAAGTAATACAGTTTCAGTTGATAAGACTGTAGAAAATTAAATATGCTAGATTCAACCACCAATTAGTCATAAATAATACTCATTTTCCAGAAAAACAAGTTTGAGGTCAGAAGGAAGATAATTGCTAGCCAGTCAAGGTTGGCACAGTCTGGAAACTAGGAGTTTTGAACTACACTTTAATGTGGTAAGAGTTTTGCAACCGAATCTTGAAAGTCTGTAACATGTCTCCAGGTCAACCTACCTATCTCCATTTCTATCAAAACCAGATTGAATTGTTTTGAGTTCCTTTTTCACACTTTCTACTTTCCAGGACTCAAAATATGTATAATAGTTTAGCACTTTTGTCTCCCTTTTCTGAGTCATACCAAACATTCCATCACAAACCTAAGTCTAAAGAGGATAACAGATTCTGAGTTTTAAACACCTAAGTTTTTCTTTAAACCCGCAGTTTTGTGCTACAATGCTTGTTTTAAAGAAGAGAAATAAATGGGGCTCAGTGTCAAGTAACTTGATCAAGCAACTGAATGAAAGGCAAAGATGGAGTTAGCGATACAAATGCCAAATCACATTTTTTCCCTACACTTCTCAACAAAATATCCATTACACAAAAATACACCAGCATTTGACATTGCTCACAGCCTTAGATTTAATAAAAGTTTAGCTCGGGGTCAGTTTTGATACTGAATCCTACTATAGTTATGACCTCACAGCTGCCAGGTTAGCACCAATGCCAATTCTAGTTGAAGAAGAAGAAAAAAGGCCTGTTTGAGGAATTGGCAACCAGTGTAGTTTGGCATGCACTATTCAGAACCAAAGTCTACCAATTTCTTCCAGTGGTTATTAATTTTTGTATACTTTTTGTTTAATTCCCCAGTAACTAAAATCAGTTAAGCAGTCAGATGTTTGAAAAGCATTAATGCTGCAGGAAAATGTTCATACTTTTGTATTGTGTAATGTGTCACCGTAGCTACTAAATAAAAACACTTCATTAATTCATTACTGTATACTCTTTTTTTTTTTTTTTTGGAAAATTTTATTTGGGTTTTCACAAAAACAAAATACAAATAAAACATCTTTTTTGAAAATAGCATGGTCCCAGGTTATCACTTCTTCATACAGACACCAAACTCAATTTCATGCTCATTTTTATATTCTATTCCATATCTTATTACCATTTTATATTTTCTACATAATTTTCCCCCCTCTTTTAATTTTCTCAACTTTGTTTTAATTATCTCAATTCAAATCATTATATTTATACTTTTGTCTGTCTTGTTACAATTTCACATTATCTTTTCTTATTAAGCAAAATTTTCCCTGTAGTTACCAATTAGAGTATGACACCTTTATATCCTTTCATTTTATCCATTCAAGTTCTTATTTAAGCTTCAATGTATAGCTTTAAGATTATAGCATTCAATATCATACATAACTTCAAATTGAATTCTGCTTGGTACATTCTTAAAATAGACACTATATTCTTAAAAAGAAAAAAATTATATATATATATATGTAAATAAAACACATTCCATTCCAATTCAATTCTATCATTAATATGCATTAAAATCTTAACATCTTTAACATTTCTTTTCAATTAAATATCATACTTCCTTGGGAACACTTATAAACTTTCCATAGTTAATTCTTTTTTTTCCATATTTCTCACTTATATTTTTATAAATCATTACTAATAATTAAAAACGTTCCCTTTTAATTCTCTCAATCATTTTAATTCATTTATTTATTAACAAACATCCCACTGCATTACAATAAACATTTTATCCATCATCATATTTTCTAAAGTTATTTCTATTTGTAATATAACAAAGTTATCTTATGTACCTTTGCAGAATCCCTTTTACAATTAAATTTTCACCCATTATCTCTAAACAAACTTATGGTTACAATCCTTATATCTTTTCCCTGTTTCTCCATTTCTTGTTTCTGTCTTTTACAACTTCTTTTCCTTGCCTTCTTCCCCCTCCTCCCTCCCCTTTTTACCCCCTCGTCCCTCTACTTCTAACTCTCTCATCTGTAATCCCCTCTTCTGTTGCTTTCTAATATTATACTTATCTTTCAAATTGTTGTTCTTTTAGGTTGTTTTTTCTAATCTTAAACCTTTCACTCTCTTTCCCCCCTTTTCTTTTTTCCCCCACTTAAAATTATTTGATTGTTTGTCATTTCTTTGCTTCTCAGTTTCCATTTTTTTAAGTTCCGTTTTCTTTCAGTTCTTCTAAGAGTGATACCATTTTAAAAACTTTTAAACAACCACCCAGTTAATTTTAGTCATCTAGATGCAAAAACCAAAAATCACCAAGTAATCCAAATAATCCAAGGCTGTTTCTACTTGCTTCTTTTTTCCACTTTCTCTTCCTGGGGTTCTATTATTTTGTTACCAAGTTTCCATTAAAATGTATCTTTGAGGAATCTTGTTAAAATTTCACTGTAAGTTCCTTTTAATTACAGTTCCATTCCTTAATTCCAGGCAGTCTCCTCCATTTTTCCAGATCCTGCCTTTTTATTCTTTTTTTTCTCCTTTCCAGCTTTTAAAAACTTTTAAATGTCCAGAAATCTTTATTATCCCCTTGACTTTTATTTTCAGCTTAGATGCCTATTAATGTCAAACTGGATTTTTTTTCAGTTTCTTAACTGTCAGTATAAGGAGGGGAAGAAAAAAAACCTAATCCTTTCCCTTCTCTCTCTCCTTCACAGCTTCAAAATCTTCTTTGGGAACAATGTTGTTAAGTTTAAATTCCAGGGTACCTTATTTGTTGTTTTTGCTGTTTGACCCTGTCAACCAAAACTTTCTCTTCTTATCTTCCTCCTGCACATTCTTTTCCAGTCGAGTTCTTCTTTGTGGTGGCCATTTCTGACCACCGCTACAACCGCCTTCGGGAAAGGGAGTAATGGCCAGCTGGGAAGGAGAGATGCGGCTCTCCTCAACCCTGCAGGCAGTCTCCCCACTCTTCACCACCTCTACGGGGTGGCTTAGCCCCGAAACCAGCCGGCTCGGGGCGCTCCAGCGGCGAGCACAGATCAAAGCCTCGGAGAGACGAGGTTTCAGTCTGTCACCGAAGAAGCTCAAACCGGAAGTCCCCCATTACTGTATACTCTTTAATGCCAAAGAATAATAGGAACATTAGCATTAGGGATGGGATTTTATATTTTTATATGTTTTAGATACTAGCAAAATATTTGAAAGAAATGTTGTTACCAGGGGTGGGGTTCTACCGGTTCTGTCCACCTCTGTAGAACCAGTAGCTCTGAGGAGCAGCAGACATAGAACCGGTTCTATGCTGATGTTTTTGCCCACCCGCCCACCTGGGCTCTTACCTGATCTTTATTTCCTGGTTTTTTTATTTCAGCTGCCGAACACACCTGCTTCTCGGCAGGCAGCGTGCCAATGACGATTTATGATGAAGGCAGGGAAGCTCGTAAATCCCGAACCTGTAGTTAACCCTTTCGTATCCCACCCCTGGTTGTTACTACTTTTTAAAGGAGGGCAAGCTAAACACATGATCATAAGACAAAGTAATAAGTTGAACAAATACAACATAGCGTACCCATGTCATATCCTCCTTTGATTACTTACTCACTAATATGCACTGCTAGCACATCAAAGGTTATATCACTGGCAATGGTCAAGACAACCATATATTTTATTATATACATATATTTTATGAGGATGAGGCTGTCACTTCCTTTCCTATTTCTGGTTTTATTTTTCCTACAGAAGTGAAAAGAAAACTGGCAGTGACACAATCACAGCCGGTGCTATATAGATAGGCTTGGAGGGATGTGTGCATTCATACCTGTTTTTAATCCAGGTGGCCATTTTTAGGCCCTATTTTCATGATTCCTCTCTGGACTGCAAAAATCTAGACAACCATTAGTAGGCAGAATATTTTATTCATGTTTTTCCATTCTAGATATTACAGCCTTATTCTAAAATTTCATGTCAATCATGAGCATTGGGTGTGACAGTTAACCAGGGGAGGGATTCTACCGGTTTGGACCTGTTCTATAGAACCAGTTGTTATGATTCTGCCTAGTTCGGAGAACTGGCAAATCGTGACCCTGGTTGGCCCCGCCCCACTCTGCCCACCCCTCCCCTCCCTGCCTAGTCAGTCCTTATCATGCATGCTCGACATTGCTGACTGTGTCCCCCCTGCGCAGTCACTCCTTAAGGTATTTCTTTTTTTCCCCTCCTGACAATCAGCTGTTCCAATGATCAGCTGTGCTGGGATCCCCCTCTCTTTCTTACTGCTTCACCCAGGAGGCTTCCCTGAGGCCCAGGAAGGCAAAAAGGGGCATGTGGTGCTGCCCCCCCCCGCACTCCATTTTTTTGCTTTCCTGGACCCTAGGGAAGCTTCCTGGGAGCAAAAACGCCCCCCAGCAGACTTGCCTGAGGCCCAGAAGCCCCAAAAACGGACCATAGGGGGGTGCTGCGCGTCCCTCCTATGCTTCATTTTTTTTTCCTTCCTGGGCCCCAGGGAAACTTTCTGGGAGCAAAAACGCCCCCCAGGAGGCTTGCCTGAGGCCCAGGAGGCAAAAAAAACCTGGTGTGTGTGTGTTTTGCTGGAAAAAAAGAAACCACGCCCACACAGTCACATGGCCATGCCCACCTAGCCACACCCACAGAACTGGTTGTTAAAAAATTTGAATCCCACCCCTGCAGTTAACCTATAGGTATGAGTTTGCATGATATAGTGCTAGAGAGCAGGGTGGACATTTAGTTGACCAGGAAATACTTTTCAGTTTGTTTAGAGCAGTGGTTCCCAAAGTGGGCGGTACCGCCCCCTGGGGGGGCGGTGGGATGCCTTAGTGGGGCGCTGAGAGGCAAGGGGGCCGGCAGAGGGGCACTAAGAGGCAGCAGGGGGGCGCTGGAGGTGAGCGGCAGGGCACAATTCAGGGGTGAGAAAAAATGCCGCTGCCGCCGCATTTGAGGCAAGGCCCTGCAGGATCATCCCATTGATTTGCACGCTCTGGTGCAAGGAGCTCCGCCCACGAACACAGTGTTGGGAAAGGAGAGCAAAGCCAGAGTGGCTTTGCTCTCTTTTTCAAACATCCTCCCGCCGCCGTGTTCCACCCCATTGAGCCCCTTGCACCGGAAGCACCTGCCCAAGCAAGTCCGAATGGAGCTGTGCACGAAGTCAATGGGGTGAGCCTGAGAGAGGGAAAGAGAGAGGAAGAGAGAGATAGAGAAAGAGAAGGAAGAAGAGAAAGAGAAAAGGGAAAGAAAGAAAAAGGGACAAAGAAAGAAGGGGATGGAAGGAAGGGACAGAAAGAAAAAGAAATAAAGAAGGAGGGAGAGGGGAAAGATAATGAGATATCTATTCTAGTCCAATCACCTGCTCCAGCAGGGTTAGAAGGGAGTGTGTGTGTGTGTTCCCCTTGTAATTTACCAGTACATTTTGATTTTGCCTTCTGCAGAATTGGCACTGTAATAAATTAGAGAAAAGTAATTTTTTAGGGTGGAGATCTGGTCCAATGGATCCTGTTTAAAGCCTCAACAAAATGTGAGAGCTTCCTGATAGTCTTGGCCATGTTTCGTCTACAAAACCTTTAATTAATAGAAGCCAAAGATGTTTCAATGTGCTGGCAAAGATGCTGGCAAAGATGTTTCAATGTGGAAAAGGGCCTCTAAACGAGGCCTCATTTCAACCTGATGCATCAGCTCTCTCTCTCTCTCTCTCCCTCTCTCTCTCTCTCTCTCCCCCTCCCCCCTCCATCCCTCCATGCCCCCCCTTCTTTTTCCTTTTTTCTTTCTTTCCCTTTTCTCTTTCTTTTCTTCCTTCTCTCTTTTCTCTCTCTCTCTTTCCCTCTCCCAGGCTCACCCCATTGATTTGGTGCACCGCTCTGCTTGGACTTGCTTGGGCAGGTCCCTCCAGTGCAGCGGGCTCAATGGGGTGGACCTGCGGGGCCGGCACCTAAAATGCGGCAGTGCCAGCATGTTTGAAAAGTAGAGCAAAGCCAGCGGTCGGTAATTTTTGCTGCAAAGAATCACAAAAGCTTCTGGGTTGTGCACAAGAAGGGACACACATGTCAATACAATTCAGCAACATAAAATAAAGAAATACAAATAAAACAAATCAACAAGAATCGGCAAAGCATCTCTGATTAGATTTTATTCACTACTAGAATCTAATCAGAGATGCTTTGCTGATTCTAGTCCAATGACCAGCTCCAGCAGGGTTGGAAGGGAACATGCGTATATGTGTGTTCATGGCTGTCAAAACTCCAAAAACAGGTCAAGTAGTTCTGGGGAGGCCAGTCATAAATTAGAACACTTGCTAAGCAACCGGCCATTAAGTGAGGACCACTTGTATTTGGTTTGCCAGTCACCAAACCACACTCACCCAGTCACGTGACCAGCAAGCCACACCACCAGTCATGTGACCAGCAAGCCACACCCGCCCAATCACGTGACCAGCAAACCATACCCTCAAATTAGGCCATGCCCACAGAAATTTGAATCCCGCCCCTGGGTGGGGGGCATTGAGGATGAGTTTGTAGCACCAAGGGGGCGGTGGACTGAAAAAGTTTGGGAACCACTGGTTTAGAGAGCTAAATTAAATGTTAGAGTTTAGCTTAGCCTCCACCCTACTTCATCCCCCAGTTAGCCAAGTGTGCAAAAAGAACCAATGCATCCTTGTCTATAATATGGGATAACTTAAAGAATATATTGAGATAGGATTGTGCTTCAGATGTGAAAAATTGTTGTGCATGTTTCTAACTTCAGTATCTTTACAGATATTGTTGTGATATCTTAGTACTTATTATTTCTTCTAATAGCTCCATGAAATTTTTTGTTAAGTTACTGTCTGAGATCTTTGTCTTTCTTTGTTTTGGTTTTTCTTTTGTTCTTGTCAGCTTCCATTATTTATTGATATCCAATTTTCTTTATTCTTTTTCATGATCTTTTTTCACATTCATCCTTAACAACTTCTTTGATTTCATTCCATTTTGGCTCCTAGTAAATGAGATTCAGGACTTCCCAATTATTCATGATATTCTCCTTGAATGTGATGGTATATACTTGGAACTTGAACATGAACAATTTGTGATCTCATGAATTAAGGCAAATATATGTGTCCCAGGATAATGTTGCGAGATAGAATTTTGATCAGTCATCGCCGGGTTTGTAATCTCTTCTACAGTCACTCCTGATCACATCTTTGGTGTTACAATGGGCTCTTCTACCTCTGGACCAATAATATAATCAATTTGATTTCTAAATATTCCATCTGATTATGTCTATGTATATAGACACCATTGATTGTTTGAAAAATGCGCTAGCAATAAAATGTTTAATTGATAGGAATCGGTAAATTGTTTCCCTGCTTCATTTTTGTTTCCTGGTCCGTATAGTCAAAGTACTTTTTCCTTCTGCCTTACTATTTCCAGTTTTGGCATTTCAGTCTACAGTCACAAGCAGCACTCTTTGTTTGCATATTCTGTCAATTTGTGTCAGCTTCCTCTTCTTCTGCTGCAAAAGTTGGAATAAAAACTTAGATAATTTGCTCATTGCATTAAACAGGTAGTCCTTGATTTAGAACCACTTAAAAAAAATAATAACCACTATTGGAATTAGAATCTGGTTTCCTCCATTGATTTTGCTTATAGGAAGTCAGCTGGGAAGGTCACAAATTGCAATCACAAGACCCTGGTATATTGCAACCATTAGCTGATTGCCACGCACCCAAATTTTGATCACATGATGGTGGGGATGCTGTGAGATTGTGAAGTGTGAGTATCTGTTATAAGTCACTTTTTCAGTGCTGTTGTAACTTTGAATCATCACTAAACAAATGGTTGTATGTCAAGGATTACATGTACCCAAGTACCGTCTTTGCCTCATCCTTCCTATGAGAGCAACACCATTCCTTTTTTGATTTTTGGATCCTGAGTTGTAAACAGTATGAAAGTGTCCAAATCCAGTCCATTTCAATTCACTGATTCCTAAAATGTCAACATGTAGAAAGATGTCATTTCATCTTTCAGTGTGTTGAGCTTTCCCACAATTCATGCTTCCTATGTTCCATGTTCCCATTGAAATTCTGTCTTTGCAGCACTGCATTTTCTTTTCCTACACGGAAGAATCAGCAACTAGACATACCAAAGATTTAATCTGACTACTTCATTGTAACATGTTGTGCAAAACCATTAAAGTTGGGTTGAATTCAGCTAACTATGGATAGCAATGTTGTGCAAATTCAACCATTGTTGAGTGTCTTGATGCCATAACAATCTCTGCCATCCTATCATGTTGGCTATGAACACTTTTCTTGATTTCATGACTGGTTTATTCACAGAAATTTTCCTCTACAGTATACATATTGCAAAAGTGTTCTTCATCTAGCATAATATTCAAAAGAATTGCACACAAAGCCACTCTCAGTTGATGTTTTTCTATTGTATCCTTACTCACAGGAAGAGTGTAAGCTATAGTTATGTGTTCATGGAAATAGAGAAAGCTCCACTATGAGATGCAGTTTGTCATGACCAGAGCACAGCAATGCAGCGGTATTTGTATCCTGTGCATTGTTTGCCAGCATAGATCTAGAGATTAAACTGGTTCTGTGGGTGTGGCCTAATTTGTGGGTGTGGCTTGGTGGTCATGTGACTGGCTGGGCGTGGCTTGTCTATAAATATTGTAAATATTTATGTAAATATTGAATTTTTTATTAAAAAAAGAACAACTTTTACCCAAAATCAGGCAAAGCAGGCAGGCAGATTGAATTGCTCACAGAATCACAGAATCACTTAGAGATCTATCTTTCTTCAATCTATTGCCTGAGCCTGTCATATAAAATTTGCTTGTAAGCAAACTCATAAAATTTGCTAGCAAGCAAACTTACAAATTTAATTCACAAGACACCATGTATGTAAATGTTGATTTTTTAAATAAAAAATAGTAACTTTTACCCAAAATCAGGCAAAGCAGGCAGGCAGATTGAGTTGCTCACAGAATCACAGATTCACCCAGAGATCTACCTTTCTGCAATCTATTGCCTGAGTCTGCACTGAAAAATAGAAGCTTTAGTCCTAAGGGAGGTTCAGTTCTGCTTTTAGATGATCCTGCTTTCTAGCTAATCTAAATCTCCTGGCACAGCAGAACAGCTGATGATCGGGGGGAACAAAAGGAAAAATAGCAACTTAGCAGGCAAGTTTGCCAGGTTAGGATTGAGTGGGCAGGGAGGGGAGAGGCGGGGCCAGCCAGTGGCACAATTTGCCAGTTCTTTGAACTGGGCAGAATCATAACAACCAGTTCTATAGGACTGGTCAAACCAGGTAGAATCCCACCCCTGGAAGGGTGGCTTATTTGTTAGTAGTTCCTACTGAATTCTATAAGATTTCTGCGACCCAGTCAAGGCACAATTCAGCATGTCTTTCAGGCTGCTGGAGGCAGTATATAATTCATATATAATTAAAGGGAATGTGTGTAGAATGTCCCTGAGCATTTTAATCATGTTTTCCTCTCTGCCGGGAAAATAAGTTTTTCACAACATTAAGCATTTTAAAAACAACTTATACAAGGTGACATTTTCAGCAGAATAAACACACCAATCTTCCTCCAGTAAAAATTAAAAAACAAACAGGAATAAGTTCGCCCACAAATGTGTCCTAGGACACTGTCATATACTTTCGCCCACATAAATTGAAACAATGGCCTTTATGCAATCATGTAAAGAAAAACAGAAGTGCCACGCCTGAGGCCATTTGTAGCTGGCTTAGCTGTACCCATCTCCTCCTCTGAGATTTCTGTCCTCACAAGATTGTGTCTCTAGGAACATGGGGTACAGAATGATTTTGCAACAGGGATGAAATAAATCAGGATTTATATTATTGGAGCAGGATTCTGCATAAGTAAATATTTGAAGTGACCAAATTCTACTGAAATAAAAACATTCATAATGATCAAACATAGGCAATAGTTAGGTATCATGCTATCGTTTTAGACTAATTTAGTCTCATCCAGTCCAGTTCATAAACTGCATTACAATGGCTGGAGTGTATTATTGTACTGCTCTGGCAGTACAATAATAGGGCTCTGAATGCATGTGGGATTAGGACTTCCATATTCCCAGACAACATGTTCAGCACCTGTTTCTATGAGTTATGACTCAACAAATCTGAATGGCAGCATACTCTATTGTGCATAAACCTGATCTGTATCTAATTTTAATTCTGAAGTCGTTGATGAAATTATTCTGGTTTGCAGATGCAGCTGGCTAACAGCAATTGTATACAACTTACATTAAGAAAATGTAATAAGCATGTACAATGGAAAAAGATCAATACTGAAATGAACATAGTGAATAAATCCCATCACTACAGTACAATGATTAAGAACAGAGGAAACACCTGACAATGTTTATACCGGAACATCACAGTTTATGCTTAATTACAACATTGCCTTTGGCAGTAGTATGGAAAGCTTGCAATTACACTGACCTAGAATCTTTATTTCAGTACAATACAGATTAGCAAGTTTTTAAATAGAAAAAAATGGATAATGAAGAAACATGCTAGGATTTACAGTAATGCTAGCTTGGCCCTTGTATGATGAGCCCTATTATTTATGTAGTGTTGTGATGTCATGATGTTCCATAGGCACAAGTTAATAGAATTAAAGCATTGGGGATAATATAATTGCCACCTTTTAGATAATTTAGTTATCTTCTGGATCAGCATAAATATTAAGCAACCTATACTATGACTAGTATTATGAATATTGGCTTTTGGGAGGAAAGTATATTTCATTTCTTCCAAAAATATAATGTCTGGGGCACTGAACCAAAAGCATAAATTTCCAGAGCTTGCTCTACCAGTTTTTTCTTGTTTATTTTTATTTCTTCCTTCTTCAACAGAGAACAGTTCTTTGGAATATAGGTAAATTCCCATGTAATCATTGATTAAACCAGGACTCTATCTTAAGCTGTTTTTCCATGAAGTATGCTGCCAGAACAAAAGAAGAGAAATTGGTTTTATATGATGATACAGCAGGATATAGGATTGAAGGGCTAATTAAAAGGATTGAATGGGTGCAAAATGTCCTCTACAATTACAGAATTTCTCCTACTTGGAGCCTTCCAGATGACTTAGGATATAATTTCTATGATCTTTATTTTACACAGCTGCCAGTTATCTGGAGCCCAGTAGATTGAGAAAGATTAAGGATAAACATCAACCGGTTTATAGCCAAAAATCACAAATGATAACTGTACTTGATCACTACAATATTTATAACCTTTCTAAATTCTCCAGTCCTGTTCAGCCAATACTATAAATTACTTTTCCTTTTCTATAATTTTAGTATGATGGTTTTAAAAATGCAATCAGAGTTTCAGTATCTACTTTATGGTATGGTTCACATTATATATTTTGTCAACAGACTTTGTTTTCCATGTACTTGAAATGGTAGCCTCACCATTCAGATAACGTTTTTTATAGTATTCAGTCATACTATGCATGTATAATAAAGGTATGATCACAGCATAGATTATAAAGTATCTTTTTGGTTTAATGTATGGTGTGAAAAATGGCCAGTGTATAATGATTTACATTATTATACAATTAAATATCTATTTATAGTATTTATGAGTCACCTATGTCTTTGCAGTATTTTAAAAAGAAAATATAAATTATACTATTCAGTATTATGTGAATACTGTTTTCCCATAGCTGATAGGGACAAATTACATATCAAATTGGCTCCAACCCTTTTGACTTTCCACAAGGCCCTGGAAACTTGGCTTTATGACAGAGCCTGGGGCCACATTTGTGTATCAGAGCCTATCTTATGATCTGACTACGTTAACAATTGTTTTCTGATTCTGACTGCTGTGTGTTTTTATTTTTTGTACTATATGTGATTTTAGATTTTTATCTAATTGTAAGTAATGTACGTGAAATATAAATGACAACATAGGATTATTGATCAGATAAATGGAAGTAATGATGGAGATATAAATTAATTAAATATTCTCCTTTATATACACAAAATGATATTATGGTAATAAAAATGTGATAGCATATACGCAAATCTCAGTCTGCTATCCCGATCATCATTATTTTTGCCTTTCCTTCCTTCCTATATATAGTGCAGAACTATAGAATTCATTGCCATAAAGTGCATAGATGGTTTCCTCAAATCTTCTTTTCCCACGTTATTCCCTAAATCTAGGTATTCTTCTCTCACGTACCTCCCCTCACAGAAATGTTCACTGATATAATCAGAAAAGTTGAAAATTCAAATTTTCTTATAGAAGTTCACATATAAAAATGCCATATATAAATATTTCAGAAATGTAATTACTAATGTGAAAATGTCCAGTTAATTATACAGCACAATACCCTTCAAATTAAGTTATTAGGATTTTATTTAGAAATTATAATTAAATTCACCAGAGAATGTTAAAATGAGATAGTAATATCCTTGCTTGTTATTTTATTCCTAAATTTGCAATCTCAGGACAAGGATTCCTTCCGTGGAAGTTTTGACATATCTTAAAAGTATTCAAACAATGGATTTTAGACACAATATTATAATCATGCTCTTTTATATTTTTAGCTTAGATTCTTTTATATCTCCTTTATTATCTTTATAACTTACTCAAGGTTGGGAACATATCTAATATTCCTTCCTCCTCCTGTTTTCCCCCCAACAACAACCTCAGTGGAGAGAGTTTACCTGAAAATGTGTGACTGACCCAAGGGCATTCAACCAGCTTTCATGACTAAGGTGGGACTAGAACACACTTCCCTGGTTTCTAGACCAGAAACTTCACCACTACATCAAATTAGCTCTCACTCTTAAAAGAAAAGAAAATGGCAAACAGTGAGAAAATAAATTTCAGTTCACCGAAGGTAATATCAAAGTAACGTCCAATTCAAAATAGATTATTAAAATAAATACTGAAACTTCTTACATCAATAAATAAGCACTCATGGATAATGGAGTCTTGTAAAATATTTGGCAGAATGTATAGGAAGAAAGAACATCAGCTGTAAACATTATATACAAGTAAGTTAAGGAAACTTTGCATCAGGACCACTTTATCTTTACTGTTAAGATTTCTCATATTTTGGTATGCACTTTGAATACATTTTGTCTAGAGTTTAGTAACTATAAGCAAAAGAACAATTGATTTCCTTCCTATTGAAAAAGAATTCAGTAGCTAGGTATTCATAGGGTCCAAAACAGAATATTGTATGTTTGTGTGTAAATAACCAAATCTATGCCCAATACCTCTGTATTTTAGGGCAGAACCCGATATAAGTAAAAATTGCAGCCAAGCTCGCCATTCTTTTTCAGAGGTATTTTCTTGCATGATGGTGTAATAAATTCAGTGACTTTATGTATCTTCTAAACTGCTGCATTGCAATCTGACTGAATTCAGGGACAGAATGGAAATGAAAAAAAGTATAGAGGTGGGAAAGTTAAGTGAAGATATGGATGTTTTGTCTTCAGGTTCTATGTTAACCACAAAGATAATGGAAGGAAATTCTGAGTTGCAACTTTGAAGTGCTATTTATGACTAAACTGAGTAAGTAGCACAAATAACATCCCTCAAGGTTTGTTTACAAAGTCTTTTAAGATATCAGGAAATGGGCGGGGCTAGTTTCAATTCTCTTATGCCTCATTCAAAAGGAAAGAGTTGTACTCAGTTATTTCATCACTTTAGCTCTAAGCCAAGGGAATCCCTATTTTATCTATTAATTTTCATCCATTTCCTGATTTTTAAAAAAATCACTTATAAGGATTCTCTGTAGAAGGCATATCTCAGGTTATTTGTATCTCAAATAAAGAAGAATTTGAGCATGTTTCAGGAATGAATATCTCACTTGCTTCAGCCTGAGCCAATAAGGGAAACTAATTGCATATTGCCTGTATGGCAAGCCTTTTGTTTTGTGACTACTTGATCCTTTGACATTTCTCTCAAATAGTCTTTTTCTGCCACCCCAATTGCTGAACATGTTTTTTCAAGGAAAGACTTTTTCTTTCTTTCCCTGAATATTTGCTTCCAACTGGGTTAGAGGAAAAAAATTTAAAACATGGAGAGACCAAAAGTTAAGATCACTTTCAAACCATGGTCATCTAGTAATGTTAATAGCTCAATTAGGCTAATTAAAAAAAACATGGCTATGATTGCAGTCATAACTGCCTACAATCCAAGCCTAGGAAAATTCAGTACATGCAGGTAGTCCTTGACTTAAAACCAGTCACGTAGTGATAGATAATTCAAAGCTACAACAGACTTCCCTAAAGATACAGTACTTACAACCTGGATTCCAAATTCAAATGGCTGCTTCCGCCTGCCTGTAATCACATGATCACACTTGTGGCCATTTGCAATGCCTCACATTCACCTGACTGGATTTTTGAAGGATTTACTGCAAACCAGCATTTACTTTTGGTTTTCTGCAAAAATGGCCCAATTGTGGTGGCCGTTTTATTACCATAGTGTTCATTTAATGACCATTGCAAAAAAGTCACAATATCAGGTTGGTCATATGGGTGACCCACTTTATGACTATCACAACTTACGATTGAAATGGGCAGGTTTTATTATGGTCATAAATTGAGGATCTGCTATACAGTTCAAATACATTTCCAGCCCAATAATCGAACAGTGCATGTGCACATAACATACTAACCTACAAGTACCTAAGCTTATTAAATTAACTCAGTTTCCTGAATTTATGCAAATCACCAGACTTTATAACTACCCATATTTTTATGACATAATATAAAATTTAATAGAAAAGTTTTATGACATAATATAAAATAAACAATCACATTTTGATATTGAGTGTTGTGCATATCCAATTGTTCAAGATAGTCTTTAAAAAGAAAAAGAATAAAGGATGAAAAGGAATAGGAACAAAGAGGGTAATTGTAGGAAGCCTCTAGATGAGATGGGCAGAAAACAAATCAAATCAAATCAAATCAATCAATCAATCAATCTCTTAGATTTTGCCCCGTCAGGCAACGTATCTAAACAAAAACAGTTTGGCTCTTTACATCACTATTGTAGAAACGAAAGTAAAGACATAAAATTGAGACATCATATAAAATCAAATTCCTCAGAAAATTAGACACCTTCAGCTGCTTATGAAGGCTGAATGGATGAACCTTTGTCATCTTGTTCCGTCTTTATTAATCATTTGTAGTTCTTCCAGGGCACTCCTGAAATCTCTTTAATCCATGCTGCATGGAATCACTGTGTGTGAGTTGGGCGGCTATATAAATTTATTGAATAAAGAAATTAATGCTTTTAATTGTTCTAATCTTGTCAAGACATAGTGTTCTTTTTGTTTTATTTGCCATTACCTTCCTTCTTAGAATTTACCTTTGATTTACTTCCTTAGAAAACTTTTTTACCTGTTTTGAGTCCAGAATACAAAACTCTACTACTTTCGCCTTCTTACTATCAACTCTAAGTTTACTATGTATGTAAGTAGGTCTTTATCTTATTAAAATTTAATATTAAAACTGATTTTTTTCTGTTTCTATTTTTGTTTCCATAATGAGCTCCTCCTTACTTTTTGCTAATAAAGTGGTATCTTTACTGTATATTTCAAGAGCGGCAGTTTGGTCTAATGGTTAAGGCACCAGGCTAGAAAATTGGAGACTGAGTTCTAGTCATGCCTTTAGGAATGAAAACTGGCTGGATAACTTTAGCCAGACACTCTCTCTCAGCCTCTCACTTCACTGGGTTGTTGTGAGGAAAACAGGAGATAGGAAGGCTAGGTTTGTTGCCTTGAGTTATTTATAAAAACAGTACAGGTAGCCCTCAACTTATGGCCACAACTGAGGTAAATTTTTTATTGCTAAGTGATATCGTTATTAAGTGAATTTTGCCCCATTTTACAACCTTTCTTGCTACACTTGTTAATCATTGCAGTTGTTAAGTTAGTAACACGGTTACTTATTGGTGGTTAAGTGAATCTGGCTTCCCCATTGATTTGCTTGTCAGAAGGTCACAAAATGTGATCACATGACCCTTGGACTCTGCAACGATCATAAATATGAACCAGTTGCCAAACATCCAAATTTTGATCATGGGGATGCTGCAACAGTTGTAAGCATGAAAAACTTTTTCAGTGAAATAATTTTGAATGGTCACTAAATGAACTATTGTAAGTTAAGGACTACCTGTAAAGGCAGGACATAAATAAATACTAAATTAAAAATATACTATTGTATTGTAGGTTTAATTTAGCTGCCACTCTTACAATATATAACACTTACACTAGGGGTGGGATTCTCCTGGTTCGGACCAGTTTGGGCGAACCCCTAGCTCCGAAGATCAACTGCCTTCAAACTGGCTCGCTCCGATGATCATGTGGGCCCGCCCACCCGTCCCTGCGCTGTACTCCCCTATATCTGCTCAGCTGAGTCACACGGCAGAGCATATTGCTGCACCTCAGCTGTGTTACTTCCCTGAAGTAATCCACCACTGACTTACACAATATATATATATACACTAAGTAGGCTTAAATATATTTACTGTGTGTGTTGCACCCAGCCTGGCTGGGAGGAAGGATCAGGTGTAGAGTTAGCTTGGAGTCACTGCAAAACTCCAAAAGGGCCAGGACTGACCCCCTCCCCCAGGTTCCTTGGAACCTTATGTAATTGTTCCCAAGGGAAGGTGGCCAGACTGGGGAAGATTCTTGTATTATAGTCAGAAGATAATAAAATAGTTCGCTTGAACTCTGCATGTGTGGGTCTGGTTATTCACACCTGACAATATGGGGGAAATGTGGATCTTTGTCTCTTTCTCTTCCTCCCCTATTTTTAATCACTATTTCTCCAGATACCTTAGCTTCTTGTTCATTATAAAGATTTCTCAGAAGAATAATCAGTGTTCCGGCATACCTATTTCTATTAATATGTTCCACATGCTGGTACAATCAACATAGGCAAAGATTTCTGTAGTCAATCAAGCAAGGGTAAGCAAACCTTTTGATTTATTTTTTTCTCCAATATTCATCTATCTTTCATTTTGTGTCCCTCTGAGTTTTTTTATTTATTTACCCATTTATTTGTCAAGGCAGGTCTTATTTGCAACCCTGGACTCTCTACAGCTAGACTTTAGAATATCCAAATGGGAATCAAATAAATTAGTATTGAATAGGACTATGAGGCATTGTAAAGCAATTGTGAATCTAAATATATTAAATACTTTGGAATATAGTATCCCAGCTGGACACAAACGTGAGGAATCTGTTGCTTTCCAATGTCCAAACAGTGTTGAATTACAACTCTCTGTTTGGTAGACTTGCTTAATGAGACTGTTGAGAGAAATATTCAGTATCATCTGGAAGCCTACAGGTTTTTTCACCTGTTGGCAGTGCCCAGGGATTGATTTCAGTTTATTCTCGTTGACAATTGCCTGCATACCAGGCTCTGTCTGTACAAGTTCAGAAATTGTTCTGCAAGAATTTTCTTTCATTTTTCTTATTGTAATCTGAAATTTAGTATTATGAGATGTATAATCCATCTGGTTTTGGAGATCTAAATTCATTTAAATTAGCTAAATTCTCTCTTACAGTATCCTTGTTTATCTTAAGCCCAGTTCTCCTCCCAGTAACATAACCATGTTCCACCAGTGCTTCACTTCCTATGTAAGAGTGATAAAAAATAGAAGTTAAGGAGTTCTGCCTTCTTTTTTTCTGGTGAGCTTTAATATTTCTAATTCCATTTCCTATATATGTTCCTTTTTTTTCTTCCACAATTTAGAGAACTCTGTATACTTTTTGAAGTCAGAGGCTAAAGCACTAAAACAATCTTTAAAAATAATTGGCTCCAACCAAGAAAAACCAGACTTCCATTTTGACAACATACAGTTTTTACTCTCTATCATTCCCTTATCTATAATAGGAATGACATTTTCTCCTTGCACATTATAACCTAGATAATGTGAGATTATTCATTCATTGTACATCCTTCTATCCTTACGCAATGAAACAAGATTCCTGAATATTTTATATGGTTTTCATTATTAGCACCGAAAATAGTACCACGAGTACAAGACACATAGCAGGACACATAATAAATTAATGGTTATATTATATAATTTACCAGCTTTCCTTCACGGGCTAATCTAAAATATAAAACTTTTCTGCTGAATTGGGTCCATCTTCATCTGCCAGACACTTTAGATAGGTTTAGAAGAGAAATAAGAATGGCATGTTGCAGTAATTTAACTAAATTGCAAAGAATACACATAAAGTAACGTTCTATATTCTATAATATAGTTTATATTCTATAATGTTTATATATTCTCATAAAGTCACCAAACTTTTAACATCACTGATGAATCCCATTGGCTGATAAAGTGTAATTATCTTTAGTATGACCATGTTCTTAATTTCTTATAATATTCATTAGTATATTATTATGTATGTATGTATCCAATGTTTCAAGACAAACTGACTACTGAAGAGGTATTTAAAATTTTGCAGCATTACTTACACTTGCTTTTGGTCCTCCTCTGCAAATTATTTGTTGCATTGGATTTGGTCTACATTATCCTCCTCTATTGTTGCATCCAGTAAATTTGGAATGTTGAAATCAGTTTACAGAATTTTTGAATACAGCTGTCACAAATGCAGTTCTGGCATTGCAATTTGTGCATGTCGAGATGAATTATTTTAGCTTTGTGTTTTTAAGTGGGTCACACTGAAAAGTTCTTCCAGACTTTCTTGCATGAAAGAAAAAATTTTCTACCCAATCTTTATATTATTGGTCTTAAGGGGAAGGAAAATCATTATTCCCTAGTTGGAATTTTCTGAGCCTAGCTTTTGTCTTGTACCAATGATCTAGGTCAGTGATGGCTAACCTTTTTGTCGTCACGTGCCAAAAGTGTGTATGTGTGTGCGCGCGCAAGTGCACACATGCCTGTGCCCATAATGCAATGCATGCATGAACCCTATCGTGCTCCTGCCACCCCTGTGCATGTGTGTGGGACCCCCCATGCTCCCTCACCCCCCGCACATGCACACGTCTCCTGCATGCACCCTGTCCCCCCACATGCATGGCAGGTACCCCCATGCATGCACAGCAGATAAATCATCTGGCTGGTGGGAGGAGCACGTATATGTGCAGTGGAACTGAGCTGGGTTAACGGCTCGCGTGCCTGCAGAGATGGCTCTGCATGCCACTTCCAGCACGCATGCCATAGGTTCACCATCACGGATCTAAGTATTATGTGATCTGGTTAGATTTTGCTATGCAAACCACATCACTACTTTTAAGTTTTCCCCGGTTTTGAAAAGATGCTTTGTTAGGTCTTACCGTTTTCTTCAGTTTATATAATTCAAACTTATTCTAATGTGTAATTAATTAACTTGGTATGGGGATTTTTCTTCATTCAGAACTAACTGAGCTACTATCACTGACACTTTTAAAGTATGTCAGTTGCCAGGTCCTTAACTTTCACCTCCAGTTAATGAAGTCACTGTAAATAAAATTAATATATCCCTACTATTTTTATTATCTTCCCCAGCAAATTCCCCTAAGCTCCTTCTCTTCATTTCCTCAAGGACTTACTAATTGTGAGGCAAATTCAATAAAATATTTCATTGCTTTCATTTTTAAGGTGTTATATTTTCTAAATAAAGCAGGACAAATTTAAAATTTCTTATAAACAGCTTGTTTGAATAGCTCATGTCTATAAAATATCATCACAGATTTCTGCTAGTTCTCTCTTGTACTTTTTAAGGTTAGGATTAAATGTCATAAACTCTTCTTCTTAGACTTCCCATCTCTTAGCAGCTCTTTCAATATTGTTGGGAAAATATAGGCATACATATAGTAAAATCTTTGGGTTTATTTATTTATTTATACAATGTATATGCTATCCATGATCCATCTCACTCTGGGTGGCTTACAATGAAACATTGTAAAAAGTACTATAAAATCATAAAATCCAAGGAAAGGGCGGTAATGATGGTGGCATTTAATAGGTTGTTGTATATTTTGCTGAAATATTTCTCACCCATATGTCTTTTGTTTCTCTTTTCTCTCAGTTTTTCTATTTCTAGCTCTCTTCATTATATAGTTTTCCTTTCAGATATTCCAAGTGTTCTGTTTGGTTGCACCTATTTTCTCATTTTTTCTCTCTCTAAAATGTTCTTGCAATACAGGTAATCCCTGACTTACAACAGTTCATTTAGTGATTATTCAGTGGTACAAAAACTCTGGAAAAACTGAGCCATTTGTTAGCTTTATGTTTAAAATCTCTTTGGTGTCCTTTTTTTTAAACTAGATGTTTCCAGTTATGCACTTACTATTAAATTTTACCTCACAAATTCTTATTATTTTGTTTCTCTACTGAGCTATACTTCCTAATGACCCACTTCAAATCCCAGCACTGTGTGGGGAAATTTTCCCAGTGGTGGGTGTACTTTTCTTATCCTTTTTTCTTTAAAATTGGGTGTGTTTTTTTTGAAATCCTACTAACTATGGGAAATCTCTATGGGATGTATCTAGTTACCACCATCCTTTCTGATTGTGAAATTCATTCTTCTCTTTTATTTTATTAAGATGATTTTTGGAGGCCATATAACTTAGGTGGAACATGGGCAATAACACTGTCAACACAGTCATTTGATTAATATTTAAATAATGGAACTAATGGGTCTTTATTGGATAATTTAAAATTGTTTATAAAGAGGTCCACTTGATTCTACAGTATAGCAATAACCACTTCTTCTGGATTGTAATGGTATCCGAGAAAGACCTTGAGAGACACAGCAAAGAAATGCTGCCTAGGGGGGACAGACAGATAATGGACAGCACAGACTGCAGCTGTGTAACGGGCACAGAAAGAGGCTCAGAAGGGACACCCTCCCCTCCTCCAGCTTCTCAAGATGTAAAAGAGACATTGGGAAATTTGTATTTTCAGACTTGAAAAATTATGTTAACGTAGCTTCATAATAATTAACTCATCTGGTTGTATTTCTTGTCTGGAAAGGCTGACAGGAATGTAAAATGGGAGGAAGTGTCCTGCATTGCTATGCTTTGTTTGACAGTTTTACCAGCCAATGATATATTTGGCAGTAGCCTGCAACTATTCAAAATAGTCACAGGTTGTCTTTTACATTAGTGCTTTTATTATTCTAGATCACATTACCTCCTCAGGTACTGCTGTGCTACCTCATCATGGCCAGATGTTCCTAGTAGGGATTTGGAAAATGCTGGGATTGATTTAGAGTAGGGTTGTCAAACTCCTGACCCACAGGCCAGGTGTATCATGACCACACCTAGTTTAGCAAAGGGAGGGGGAGTCCCAATATGTCACATGACACCACTATGACGATGTGAATTTGACATCCCTGATTTAGAGAGTCAGTTTATTGTAGTGGTTAAAGTGCTGGCCTAGAAGGAGACTGAGTTCGCATGAAAGCTGGCTGGGTGATTTTGGGCCAGTCACTCTCTCTCAGCCCAACTTACCTCACAGGAGTTGTTGTTGTGGGGAAAATAGAAGGAAGGAATACAAGATATGTTTGCCACCTTGAGTTACTTATAAAGTAATAAAGGTGAGATTAAAATATAATAAATAAATACATATATGCCAAGAGTATGTATTCCCAATAGGGTTATCCCAGATGTGACAATCAACCTAGCTGTCTAGTTAAAGCAAGCAAGCATGTATATAAGGCAGCAGTGATACGGTGTTTGTTTTTGTGACAATGGCAAAGGCATCATTTTATATTGCATGAAACAAGGCAATGATAAGTCACTCCTATATTTCACCAAGAAAACACCCTAGATAAACAATATAAAGCATTTCAACTAATAGGTCAGAAGATGCCCTCTCAGATCAGGTGTTCATAAACCCTTAAGTTTGTATATAGGCCATATACTGTAATAGTTGTGCAACTGTTTTAGCCATAAACAGTTTGATTGCTGCTGGAATGTAATTTGCCCCCTGCTGCCCATACAGTTTAGTTATTGCTTGTGTGTTTTTTTTTTTGGCAGTAAATGTGGCACAATTTATCCAGGCTATTAATTTTCCTAGATGCTTGAAATGCTATGTCCAAATACTGTATTTAAAACGTTTGACTTTCTGTAATTCATGGGAATCAAATGTCCACTTTGGCTTTTGGCTTTTGTTAGAAAAAATAAAAAAAATAGATTGATCATAATTGATTATGAATTTATGAATTATTAATCATTATAGGATGCCAGGGTTCTAGCCCAAAACTCATTCAGAGAAATAGCAATAGCACTTAGACTTATATACCAGTTCATAGTGCTTTTACAGCCTTATCTAAGCAAATTACAAAGTCAGCATATTGCTTTCAATAATCTGGGTCTTCATTTTACTGACCTCGGAAGGATGGAAGGTTGACTCAACCTTGAGCCGGTGAAATTTGAACTGCCAAATTGCTGGCAGTTGGCAGTCAGCAGAATTAGCCTGAATCACCAATGAAATGAGGGGCAGTCAAGTACAATATATCAATGTAACACAATCCCTTTATAATTTTCCAGATGTTCATTATATAAGTGATAATCACACACAACTGAACTCTAAAAATCAGACTAGCCAAACTACAGTCCCACGCCCACTGGCTTCCTCCTGGTTCTATTAACACAATGCTGCTTCATCTACAACTTTATTTACAATGTTATTCCTCCTTGCAACTTGCAACTGAATTCTTTCCATAGGAGTGGCCAGCTCTCTGATTCTGATCACCAATCTGGCTTTATTTGCCCTGCCTATGAAATGCCTCCTATGGAAGTACCCTAGACTCCGGATTAGCCACCCTAAGCGGCAGCAGGAGATCTGTTTTCTGCCTTCTCCCTCAATCCAACCAACTTGTCCACCCAATTGTTGCCCCTTCTAAAGAATTATCCAGAGACAGCACCCCAAGCTAACCACCTCTCCATCCTTATTTCTGATTCATAAACAATATGATAAAACTGGAATAAGATGTAATCAGAAGGGAACTGTTTCGTTTGGAGAATAATGGAGACCAGACATCTGACCAGTGACTTCAAACTCTTTAATAACAGTAGATAGAACAGAACAGAGCAAGGCTATGGACAGCAGTAACCCTTTTATAGGGTTGGCTGTTACCCTATTAACCAATAATATGTGCAACAAGTTCAACTAATACCCAATAAGAAGTGTCCTAATATTGGCCAATCAGGGACTTGTTATGGACCAATCCTTGTTCGTTGTTTAAGGACCAATCAGGTGTGCAGGCTTTCAAAACCCGCTTTGCATTTGGGCTTAGTTACTTTTTATTGATTCACAACACCCCTCCCCCTTGGGCTCCGTTTGAGGGGAGCTGTAACAAAATCCTCAAGATAGACAGGCCGTTTGGTCTGTCTGGATGATTTCCGTGGTTCCACCGGGTTTGGCCTAAAGTCCGGTTCCGATGGAGCGTTTGGATGATCTCTGTTAAGCTCCGTTTCGCTGCACGGAAATTCCGTGCTGCTTTCGTTGTGGTTGTCCCCACCAATCAGTGTTTCTTCGGGGTTTCACAGTTCGGTTTCCCCCGTGTTCACGTCCCATGGGAAAGTCAACTCCCTCCCTGCTTCGATTCCCGGTACTTCGCTGGGCCGTAGGGTTTCCGTTGGCCTGCTATCTGTCATATCGAAGTCAATTTCCTTGATATTTCCTCCCCCCTCAGTTGGTGAACCCGGGGAGCCATGGGCGCTGGGTGGTAATCTCGAACGAAGTTGGTCTATGTGGCGTTTCCACACCCTCCCATCGTCTGTTAGCAGGCGGTAAGATCTAGGCCCTGTGAGGTGGGTGACGGTTGCGGGTATCCATAAAGGGTCGCCGGAGAAGTTTTTGGCAAAGATTAAATCGCCTACCTTAAATTCCCGGCATTTGGTGCTGGAGCCGAAAGGCTTTTCGGGTGCGTATGCGGGGTGGAGCCGGTCAAGGTGCGATCGTAGTTTCCGCCCCATGAGAAGTTCGGCGGGCGTTTTGTTGGTAACGCTGTGGGGCGTGATGTGCTGCAACAATAAAATTCGATTGATTTTTTCATCGATGTCGCCGAATTCCATTTTGTGGAGGGTCTTTTTTACAAACTGTACCATGCGCTCTGCACGTCCGTTCGCCGCAGGGTGCGCGGGCGAGGTTAGAGCATGGCGGATGACCCGGTCAGCAAGATATTGTTCAAATGGTAATGCTGTGAACTGTGGGCCGTTATCTGAAACCAGAACGTCCGGAAAACCATGTGTGGCAAATAGTCTGTTTAATTTGTTGATAACTGAGTCTGTTGTAGTTGTGTTCATTCGATGGATCTCGAGCCAATTTGAATAGGCGTCGACTGTAATAAGGAAAGTGTGCCCTTTTGTAGGCCCCGCAAAGTCAATATGAATACGGGACCATGGTCCCCTCGGAGTTTCCCATTCGGTTGGGCTTGCTTTAGGTGGGGCGTTGCTGACGTCCTGGCAATGTTGACAAGTAGCGACCCAGGCCTCGATTCTTTTGTCGATTCCCGGCCACCAGGCGTAGCTCCGTGTGAGTGCTTTCATTCGCACGATGCCCGGATGTCCGTCGTGCAATACCGCTAAAACAGTTCGTTGCAGTTTGCCCGGGATTACGACTCTATCGCCCCACAAGATGCAGCCCTTTTGGGAAAACAGTTCGGTTTGGCGGGCTTTGAAAGGCGCCCATTCAGGTTGTTCAGGTTGATAGTTGTTCTGTTGGCCAACCACGTTCAACCCAGCGTAGGATGTGTTGCAGGACCGGATCTCGTTTTGTTTCGAGAGCAATGTCTCTCGCCGTCAATGGCGGCGCGTGTAGAGCCTCAATTTGCAGCGTTGTGATGGTTGGGGCTGGATCTTCAACCGATTTTGGGAGTGGTGTTCTGCTCAATGCATCAGCGTGGAGAATTGATTTCCCCGGGCGGTGTTGCAAGGTGTAGTTGTACGCCGCCAAGAATTCAGACCAGCGGGTCATTCTGGGGGACAATATATACGGGGTTGGTTTATTACCCGCAATAATCCCCAGTAGTGGTTTATGATCAGTAATTATTGTAAACGCACGCCCATACACATATTCATGAAATCGTTTAACTGCAGCCACAATAGCTAAAGCTTCTTTATCAAGCTGACTATAATTTCTTTCAGCTTTAGCTAAAGTTTGCGAAAAAAACGCGACGGGAGCTTCTGCTCCGTTTGGTAATACGTGGGCCAGGATTGCTCCAACCCCAAAAGGTGGGGCATCACAGGTAATAGTTAACGGCAGAGTCTCGTTGTACTGCATAAGTACAGAATCAGAAGTTAGCAATTTCTTTACTTGTTGGAAAGCGTATTGTTCACGTTGTCCCCCAAACCCACGTTGCTTTTTTGTCTAAGAGTCTATGTAATGGTTCAGCTACGGTTGCTTTATTGGGTAAAAAGACGTTATAAAAATTGATAAGTCCAAGGAACGCCTGTAGATCTGCCTTGTTCCTTGGAGTGGGGGCCTTCTTAATTGCCTTTAATTTGTCCTCAGTGGGATGGATTCCCTGACTGTCCAGGAGGTATCCCAAGAACTCCACCCTTTCGGTACATAACTGGCATTTATTTTTTTTGACTTTGAGGCCGGCGTCTTGGAACCTTTGTAAGACCATTCGGAGTCGTTTTTCTAGAATGTCTCTGTTAGGGGCAGCGATGAGTACATCGTCGAAATACGGTATGACCCCTCTTATTCCTTGTAACAGCCTTTCCATTAAGCTCTGAAAGATTCCTGGAGCGACGCTCACCCCGAACTGGAGCCGGTTGCATTTAAATGCGCCCCTATGCGTGATGATAGTTTGCGCCTCCGCGGTGGCCGGATCTACAGGCAATTGTTGATACGCCTGCGCTAGGTCTAATTTAGCGAAAACTTTCCCGCCGCCCAGGGAATGGAGTAGGTGTTGCACTACCAGCACTGGATATGCACTTTGCTGAAGTGCGTGGTTTAGGGTGGCCCGGTAGTCTCCGCAAATTCTCAGTGACCCATCAGGCTTGATAGGCGTCACTATTGGGGTTTCCCACCGGGCGTGGTCGGTGGGTTCCAGCACGCCCTGTGCTATTAGCTTATCGAGTTGTTCGTCGATTTTAGGTTTCAGGGCGAACGGCACCCGCGCGGCTTAAGGCGGATGGGTGCTACCTCAGGGTTCAAGTTAAATGAGATCGGGGTCCCCTTGTACTTGCCTAGTCCGTTCGCAAAAACGTCTTGGAATTCTTGCACGAGGGCTTCCTCCCAATCGTTGCTCTCGGCACGGTGGACTCCGGCTACAGTGATTCCGAGCGGTCTGAACCATTGCAGGCCTAAAAGACTAGGCCGGTCACGGTCAATGACAGTCAGTGGCAGTGCGACGGTGCGGTCCTTGAAAGAGACCTGGAATCGGCGGGACCCGACAACGGGAATTCGGTTACCCTGGTAATCTTTGAGTATAACCCTTTGAGGCGGCGAATCGTCGGTACGAGCTGTTGGAGCGTTTTCCAGGACACCATTGAGAGGGATGATCCTGAGTCCACCTCCATCACACAAGGTTTGTTTTCGATAGCGACCTTCACTCTGATTTTCCCGGCATCTAGGGATGTAGCGTGGCCTATGGTAATTGTCTGGTGGGTCTCTTCCCGCCTGGTTTCTTCCCGCCTGGTGGAAGTGGTGGACGGTTTGTTTCTGTAGGAGTGGCTTCCCCATTGGTGATTCAGTTTGTCTCGGGGTGTGCCGATGAATCCTGAAGACTGGCATTCGGCCTGTCGGGGTTTGGAGTTGGAGTTTTGTTTGCTTCTGCAAACCTTTGCGATGTGACCTCTTTTCCCGCAAACGCGGCAGAGTGCGTCGAGGAATTTACAGCTGGATCGTGGGTGATTCGCTCCACATCCTGCACAAGGTCGAAGTGAGCGTTGTGTGAACTGGTCTCGTTCAGTTCGGAGTCAGTTGACCTCTTCCTCATCACTTTCTGACGGGGATTCTAGGTCTTCGTGGTGAGTCGATACCGGGTGTCTTTCTGAGCAAGGCGAGGTATCATTGCTGAGTTGACGTAGCGGTGCGCTGGTGCGGCGTATTCGGGCTGCCGACTTCTTGGTTGCTTCTTTAAGGGCATCGGTGAGGCTGATGTCCCCCTTAGCCATGATTTTGCTCTGGATCGTGCAGTCTTCTAGGCCCAGAACTAGGTGGTCTCGGAGGGCTTCTTCTAAGTTAGAGAATCCGCAGAGGCCTCCAAGGTTTCGGAGGTCTGCGACGTAGTTGGCAAGGCTTTCGCCTTTCTGCTGGACCCTCTGGTAAAATTCGTGCCTTCTGACTAAGGTTGGCACGGTGGGCGCGTAGTGGGCCCATAGCAAAGGCTCGAGGACGTCCCAGTCCATCGCTTTTACTTCGGCTGGCTTGGCAAGTGATTTTGCCATTTTAAACACGGTAGGCCCGCAGTGGGTTAGAAATACAGCTCTTTTTTTGCTGGCTGTTGCATCTTTCAAGTTGTTGGTCTCCAGAAACATCTGGAACCTATCCATGTACGACTCCCAGTCTTCGGTTTCTGGGTCGAATGGGCGGGTGGTACGGCACCGCTGGCCATGTTGCCGTTGATAGTGCGTGTTCGACCACGTGCTCTGTTGGTTGCTCTGTAGATCAGTCAGCTCTTCGGTCTCCGCATCCCACCCTCGTCGCCAGTGTTACGTTTGGAGAATAATGGAGACCAGACATCTGACCAGTGACTTCAAACTCTTTAATAACAGTAGATAGAACAGAACAGAGCAAGGCTATGGGCAGCAGTAACCCTTTTATAGGGTTGGCTGCTACCCTATTAACCAATAATATGTGCAACAAGTTCAACTAATACCCAATAAGAAGTGTCCTAATATTGGCCAATCAGGGACTTGTTATGGACCAATCCTTGTTCGTTGTTTAAGGACCAATCAGGTGTGCAGGCTTTCAAAGCCCGCTTTGCATTTGGGCTTAGTTACTTTTTATTGATTCACAACAGGAACCTTTCCCACTATATTCAGACTATCAAGGGGGTGAAATAAAACTGTATTTTAGCACCATTACTTTTTAACATATATATCAGCTCTTTAAATTTTTAAACCAGCTCTTTAATTAAAATCCATCAGAGTTTATATCCCTTTTTAAGGATAACATCAGAGATCACTTTGAAGTCCTGAAACTCATTTATAGGGACCAAAAGGTTGAGTGTGAAAAGAGACTACCAGTGACCAAGAATCAGAGGAAAGCAAATAAAGCAAACTAGAGGTCAAAATAAATTGTGAAAATTGCAAAGGAAAGAGAGACCAAAGCAAAAAAAAAAAAAGGACAAACATATCAAGAATTAACAAAGAATTTTAAAGAGCTATCAGAAGAGACAAGAAACAGTGTTGCAATGATATTGAATCTTGCATTGGTGTATCTGATATAAGATAGTAACTGATTCAAAGAAAATTAAAAACAAAATAGAAGTAGTATCCTGAAATTTTTTACAGAAGGAATGTCAAATTCCAAAATAAAAAAATATTCTGCAGGTGAAACTTGAAAAATTAGGATATCGTGCAAAAGTTCATTTATTTCAGTAATGCAACTTAAAAGGTGAAACTAATATATGAGATAGATTCATTACATGCAAAGCAAGATAGTTCAAGCTGTGATTTGTCATAATTGTGATGATTATGGCTTACAGCTCATGAAAACCCCAAATCCACAATCTCAGAAAATTAGAATATTGTGAAAAGGTTCAATATTCTAGGCTCAAAGTGTCCCACTCTAATCAGCTAATTAAGTCATAACACCTGCAAAGTGTTCCTGAGTCTTTAAATGGTCTCTCAGTCAGGTTCAGTAGGAATCACAATCATGGGAAAGACTGCTGACCTGACAGTTGTTCAGAAAACCATCACTGACACCCTCCATAAGGAGGGAAAGCCTCAAAAGGTAATTGCAGATGAAGTTGGATGTTCCCAAAGTGCTGTATCAAAGCACATTAATAGAAAGTTATGTGGAAGGGAAAAGTGTGGAAGAAAAAGGTGCACAAGCAGCAGGGATGACCGCAGCCTGAAGAGGATTGTCAGGAAAAGGCCATTCAAAAGTGTTGGGGACTTTCACAAGGAGTGGACTGGGGCTGGAGTCAGTAACACACAGACGGATCCTGGACATGGGCTTCAAATGTCGTATTCCTCTTGTCAAGCCGCTCCTGAACAACAAACAACGTCAGTAGTGTCTTACCTGGGCTAAAGAAAAACAGAACTGATCTGTTGCGCAGTGGTCCAAAGTCCTCTTTTCTGATGAGAGCAACTTTTGCATCTCATTTGGAAACCAAGGACCCAGAGTCTGGAGAAAGAATGGAGAGGCACACACTGCAAGATGCTTGAAGTCCAGTGTGAAGTTTCCACAGTCTGTGTTGATTTTGGGAGCCATGTCATCTGCTGGTGTTGGTCCACTGTGTTTCATTAAGTCCAGGGTCAACGCAGCTGTCTACCAGGAGATTTTGGAGCACTTCATGCTTCCTTCCACAGACAAGCTTTATGGGGATGCTGACTTCATTTTCCAGCAGGACTTGGCACCTGCCCACACTGCCAAAAGCACCAAAACCTGGTTCAATGACCGTGGGATTACTGTGCTTGATCGGCCAGCAAACTCGCCTGACCTGAACCCCATAGAGAATCTATGGGGCATTGCCAAGAGAAAGATGAGAGACATGAGACCGAACAATGCAGAAGAGCTGAAGGCCACTATTGAAGCATCCTGGCCTTCCATAATACCTCAGCAGTGCCACAGGCTGATAGCTTCCATTTCATGCCGCATTGAGGCAGTAATTGCTGCAAAAGGGGCCCAAACCAAGTACTGGGTACATATGCATGCTTATACTTTTCAGAGGTCCGCTATTGTTCTATGTACAATCCCTGTTTTATTGATTGCATGTAATATTCTAATTTTCTGAGATTGTGGATTTGGGGCTTTCATGAGCTGTAAGCCATACTCATCACAATTATGACAAATCACGGCTTGAACCATCTTGCTTTGCATGGAATGAGTCTATCTCATATATCAGTTTCACCTTTTAAGTTGCATTACTGAAATAAATGAACTTTTGCATGATATTCTAATTTTTTGAGTTTTACCTGTATGTTCACAAGAATCTTCAGAAATGCCTTAGAAAATATACTAAATTCAGAAGAGTATTAGAATTTTAATATTCTAGTATTAGAATATCAGCACTCTGGTTATTAATAAGTTAGAAGATTGGAGGAACTGATAGAATATTTACAGAAAAATAGAAGCAACAGAAGAAAAATCAGTAAATATTCTGGCCAAGCTATACCAGCAAATCTGGAGAAAAAACATAGTAGCCAAAAGATTGGAAGATGATTGCCTACATTCAAATACCAAAGAAAGGACATTTGACACAAAATATAAACTGTCATACAATATTCTTAATTTTACATACCACATTATCCCAGGAAGATTAAAACCTTATATAGAAAGAAAGATGCCTGATCAGAGCTCAAACCAACAACATAGATGCCAATGTTCAAGGTGGCTTAGAGCTGGGGAACAATATATATTATTGCTGATGCATACTGGACAATTGAGAATGCCAAAAATGTCAAAAAAAAAAAATTAGCATGTGCTTCACTGATTATAGGAGGACCTTTGATTGTATCAATCTTATTCAAAACTGCACTTAGAAAAATAAGAATCCTAGAACATTTCATTGGCTCATGGAAAACCCGTACACAGGTCAGGAAATTATAGTCCAGACAAAACAGCAAAACAGACTGGCTCCGAATTGGCAAAGGAATGAGACAAGGCTTTCTAGTCTCCCTTATATATAAACAAAGCATTATATATATGAACAACAAAACAAGGAGTTGGATGGGAGGAAGATGAGTGTGATTTTAAAACTGCAGGAACAATATCAATAACCTATGCTATGTGATGACATTACTCTGATAATAACAACAAGCACAGAAACCAGCATTAGAGCTGACAATGAAAATACTGGTGGGTAGCTATTTGCCTTTAGGATTCACTATCAACAGTAAAAAAAAAACTAGCAGTCAAGAATAAACCACAGACTAACATTTGGAATAGTAGCAGTGAAAGCCTTGGAAAAGGCACAGTATTCAGTTTCCATGGTTGTTTATATAAAAATCAAAATTATATAGGGAATAGCTTTCCCATAACACTCTATGAAAACAAAAATTGGACTTTGAAGGAACAAAACAGAAACACTATAGAATTTTTAAAATTTTGCTCTTGGAGAAGATTTTTGGAAAATCCTGATTAGCCGATTAAAATTTACAAAATGGATCAGAACAAATCAATCCTCATTCAAGGCACAAATAACCAAACTCAGACTGCAGTATATTTTGGAAACATGATGTGAAGACTTTTCTTGAAATATTTATATTACCAGGAAGGGTGAAAGAAAAAGAGGAAGACCAGCAGTGGGAGGACTTGATTATAGCAGTAATTTGTTGCTACAAATACTGCACTATTATAATAGTTTAAGGACAAAAACTAATCCTTTACATTGTGCTCTGGTGAAATGTGAATTCTAAAAGGCAAATGAAATTCATTTTTAGACTTCCCAATATTGAAAAGCAACAGTCACATATAACAAAATTCAGTACTCAGAGTCTCCTTTTTAATATGCATTCTTTTTTATTGTCTTGTAAAATATATTTGTTCCCAACTTATGGACAATAGGTTGCATGGAAAACTGTACTTATGAAAATGTGAAGGGTTGAATTATTTGCATTTTTAGTGCAGATTTGAGACCATCTCCAAGAATACCTACTAGCTGTGCTTGTTATCACATGCTCATTTATGGCTAACTTGTCCATAGTTTGCTCAATCACTCATCTACTGAGCCATAAACTAACTACATTGGCTGGGTTTGGTAGACTAAGGTGTGGTTGGCTTGGCTAGTTTAATTCCGTGTGCTGTGACATCGCATGAGGGAAAAATAAACTGTAGCCCATATTGGAAAAGCCATTGCTCATTTGAGCAAGAAACGCTCCCACCATATATTTCTCACGATAAATTAGTGTTCGCTAAAATTATGCTGATCCCCATTCAAAGATGGGAATACTGCATCTTTTTGTTGCTTTCTCTTTTATTGAAATAGAACGCATTAGAGTGAGAGAAAAAACCACAAGTCGAGCATGCGCTAAAGAATTAAAAGCGTTCAGGTTTAGAAAATGACGGGGCGGGGCCAAAAGGCGAGCATAGGCGGCTCAGATTCCGGGTGGGCGTGGTTATCTCTCTTCTTTTCTTGGCGCCGGAGGTACCAATTGCCGCAGCAGAAGCAGCAGGTGTGCGCAGCTAAGAGGTTTGGGGAGCGGCCGCCGCCGTTGAGAAGCCGAGGTAGCTGGAAAGAAATTATGTTTGGCTTATCTTGCTGGCATTTGTGACGCACATTTTATTTCACTGAGACGCTGTAATCTTGCTTTTGCACAAATGTAATTCGTATCACTAGGATTAAGGTGCCTCTATGCGTATGATGTGTATGATACCGTATATCCGTTCTAAGGAATGGGAAGCTGTTCTCCCGTAGTTACTATCCGTCTCTGCAATAGTTACATTAATTAATAGTGAAATGCCAAGCACTCTCCTTCCTTTTATCCCTCCCGTCCTTTGGATGGGAGAAGAAAGAGCTGAGCAACTATTAAAGGCTTGAATGTTTTAATTCGGGGGCGGAGAGGGGGCTTTGTGGGAGACTGTTAAAAGAAAGTAGTTTGTTGAACGGACCTAGTTGTCTGCAACGAACTGCCTATTGGTGTTCTCTTGCTGTTCAAATGCTTTGAATAAACAAATAGGTAAGTAATAGGAGTTCAGCAGATTAAACAGCAAGGGGCCCGGAAGCTCAGTTTGAAGGCAGATATATCTTACTCTCTGTGTGGGTCGTATTTCTGGCCTACAACATTACTTTTCTGGTTTTTATGTTGTAAGGAACTAGACTTTTCCCCCCCCCGTTAACTCTTTATAATTTCCTAGACATTTTTATACTGAAAAACTTTAGGTGGAGGCAGTAATAATGGGTTTGCCACTCTTTCCATATTGTGTACACAGTTGATCTTGCCTTTGCTTAGCAGTTTGAGAACACTAGATGTAGTTCATTTTCTCAGTATTAAACTATTTGGTGCTCAATATGCTGCAAATGTCTATATCGTGTTTTGAGTCTTTAAGAGCTTGAATCTGTTGGGACAAGCGGTTACTTAATTTTATGAAAGGCAACTTATCTGGATGTCTTTCAGCATTTTTCCCCCAGAATTCATTAGAATCTCAAGTAATCTGGACATTAGGGCAACTTTCCCCAACTTATTGCTCTCCAGATGTGTTGGCATTGTCTTCCATATTACCAAGTATGCTGGCTGTGATCCATAGGAGGACTTGCCCCAATACAATTGCAAGGATATTGTACAAGGATATTCTACTGAGAAAAATTGCCCAAGAAATGTCTGTAGTATCTGTTATGTAGGCTTAATAGGGTGCAAGGTTGTTGACCTATTGCTTCTAGTGCTGCCCTTAGTGAAGTGATGATTGTTTCTCTCTTTAGCTGATAGTAATAAAAAGTTCTACTTTCTATATACCATCAATATAATATTCTTTACAGATAATCAGAGTTGGAAGGGACTTTGTAGATACTTGCAAGGGAAACAACTTAGTAAAAATCTTTCTTCAGCCCAATATTGTTTGTTTTTATTTATTGGATTTGTTAAGGCAGCCCAACTACATTAAAACTGTAAAATGCAATCTAATAAAAATTACCATGATGTTTGAAAAATTGTAGTATTGGTTAAAGGTGTAAATCCTGCTTATTCCAGGATTGACTAATTCTTAACCAAAGGGAGCTGAGAAAAGGGTATATAAAAAGAACTGTTTGGAGGTCTGTCTATGGCTTGTTAAGGCTCAAGGTGTACCTTTAAAATCTAAAAATTTCTTCTGACTGAGTTATGTCCTTGACTCACCTTTCTCCCTGAACATTGGAATACTCTCTAGGCTACAAATGCAGGAATTGCTAATACCTGGAATGGATTTTTTGTTGTTGTTCATAAAGGAAAAATATGCAGAATAATTGTTAATTGATAGTCAAAATACAGAGGGCTACCTGTGACCTTAAAATCTTCAATCATAATATTTACATTAATACACATTGTATTAATACAAATACATACACTAACCTAAGTATTGGTTGTGGAAAAAGTTACAGTATACTTCGGTAAGAGTGTTCTAGTTTGCATTCACACTTCACATGAAGCTATAATATGCTTTGCTCTGATTACATGATGGGTAAACCGAACAATTAAGAATTATGTTTGAATCGGGCTACTATGGATTTTTCCACAAACTCTGGGTAATCCTTCTCCACCCACCCTTTGGTCAATTGAGTTTAATGTTCCAAACCTGAGATTTATTATTCCAAATTTCAAAATTGTCTGTTACATAAGCTTTTTTCTTTGTTAGTTAGAAACTGATGTTTCCTTCATTATATCTTGATCGCACAATGCTAATTTATGGTTTACATTAACCATTGTTTGTAAACATACTGCAGTAGTGTGGGTCACATATTGTGCAAGTTGCAAAGCATAGTCTGTAAAGTACAAAATGTAGCTTTGTACTATATACTAAGCAAGATCCAAAGAAAACACTTTGGATCTTGCTTAGTATATAGTACAAAGTTACCTTTTGTACTTTATAGACTATACCTTGTAACTAGCACAATATGTGACCCACACTACTGTAGTTGCAATGTATGTCATTTTCTTCATATATTACATTAAACCATAGTTGGTTAACATGCTTTTAATAACTATAAATTGTACCGCATGTCCTAAGCTCTAAACCATGAACTGGTTTTATAAGTCATGATGCCTGAATTCAAAATGGTGAGCTACTTGTTAATTGATAGTCAAAATACAGAGGGCTACCTGTGACCTTAAAATCTGTGACCTAAAAACTATCTCATTGCTTAGCAAGAAATGTCAACTTGAGCTCCATATCATAATCATTTTAAAATTGTTGTGAAAGCAACCTGTCCAGAAAACAAGTTTATGGACCAATCACCAAAATTATCTCTAGTTAGGAAAGGATTTAAGCCTATTAGTGGCAGAAGCAGGTAATTGTACTATTGCAGATGTCTCTAATTTATGCCATAAATATTGCTGCTGAAAACAAGAAACTCTTTTATTAAGGGTGTTAAATGACCTCCTTGTATCCAAACATGAATCTGCAGATTCATTAGTGATTTGTTATCAGCTGTTTTGCCAAAATTTTAATAGTAAATGTCTTTTAACTCTCTTTTGATTTAGTTCCATTAAATGTTCTATTATCTGGAATAGGATATTTTGGAGAAACACATGTATTATTGTGTACTGCACAGCCACTAGAAACAGTCTCAGGAAGGAGGAAGTCATAAAAAGTGCTACATGGCTTATATCTCAGTTTCCTAAACCTTGGACTTTCTGGGAGAGTTGGGCATTTATAACTAGCATTTCCAAGGTACGTGTGGAATGCTGGGAAAAAGAAGCCTAATAAATCGACAGGGCACTGGATTTAAAAAGACTGGTTTAAATTACGCTAACTTTATTAGGTGTACCACTGAAGTGGTCTGGTAGTATAGTTTTTTTAAAGTCTAGGTTTAAAAAAAAACATACCAAGTATGTACTAGTTGAGAATTGTTTTTGTGTAAGGGCAAGTCTGATGTTGGTTTTCACCACCTTGTTTTTCCTTTTGGAATGATTGCCCTGGAGTAATCATAGATGAATTAAAGCAGACAGTTAGTAAGCCATAGTTATAGTATTAGGCCATTTGGTGTATCACTTTTAATTGACCATTCCGATATACCAGGTAGCTATTTTGGGTGAATTTTCTTTTTTTTATCTAGTACCTTAAAAATATATTTTTCATAGCTATTGAATTGATCTTTAAACTGTCATACTTTTACTATTTTTACTAAAAAAGACATTTTACTCTTTTTAAGAAGTGATTTTTGATAGAGTTGTGGTCATCATTGCATAATTTATGATGGAATACTTCAGTTCATCAAGATCTCTTAGAATGTTAATATACTGTGATAGAATTTTATATTTGAGTTGGATATCCTAGGGAATGAATGGCCTTTAAAATTATTGGAAGACTTGGTACATTTTCAGTTTAACTCACAAAAGCCTGGACTTCTATAAAGATTTTATGGTAAGAAAAGGAAAGCATTCAGGAAAAGACCTTTACTAGGCACCCTGAGTGAATTTCTGAGGGAAATATATTATGGGAATATAGCTTTGTAAGCTGCCAGTTAACCTCTTATTGTTAGATTTGTACAGTATTTTAGTCATTTATATGTATTTCAATAAAATATTCCTGAAAATAGTTCCTTAAGAGATAAGAAAAGTGGATGTTGAGAAAAAAATAGCTAAGAAAGAGATGGTAATAAATTAAAAATGATTCTGAAGCCATTATTATAGTAATGCATGTTCTGTTTTATTTCAAAACTGATTGATTTTGGCTTAATGTTTTATGTCAACATATTATGGTGGTGGTTCATAAAGCATAGACTGTAAGTACTGTATATGGACTCATTCATGATTTATTCAGTATTTTATGATTAAATGAACTATGATCTACTGTAGTTGGCATATCCAGGCTCAATATTTTATTAATATGCCAATTACAATAGTTCATAATTCATTTAATGAGTAATGATTAATTACAAGATGAGTGATGTAACTTTTAACTATCACTTGTTAAAAAGTTTTAATTATTTTTATTTATGTGGTCTTGAATAAAGAGTAGAACTTAAAGCTATTGAATTCTTGTCTGCTACATTTTATCATTGTGACTCTTCACTAAAGTTGTTTTATATAATTGCTGCATAACATTTCATTGTTCATATTCTTTCTTGTTTCAAAGTCTTCCTTAATTTATCTTCATTCTAGAGCACAAGATGAAATTTGTACAATGAAAATACACACACACACACACACACACACACACACACAGAGGTTTTTTTTTTTCATTCTGACTATAGATTTAGTATTCTTTGAAGTCTGTGTCTGTCTTGTTGGGTTGTAGAACCAAACCAGACAGTTGTAGAGGTGCAGATGACAGACTCAATAATTCCTCTGTAGAATTGAATCAGCAGCTCCTTGCGCTGTTTGAGCTTTCTGAGTTGGCACAGAAAGAATATTCTTAGTTGTGCTTTTTTGATGACATTTTTGATGTTAGGTGTCCATTTTAGGTCTTGTGATATGATAGAACCTAGAAATTTGAAGGTCTCTACTGTTGATACTTTGTTGTCTAGTATTGCAAGAGGTGGTAGTATGGGAGGGTTTCTTCTAAAGTCTACCACCATTTCTACGGTTTTGAGTATGTTCAGTTCCAGATTGTTCCGGTTGCACCACGAAGCAAGTTATACAACCTCCGTCTATATGCGGATCCCTTGGAATATTCTGTATAAGTTCCTCTCTTATCCAGGAATGAATAACTTTGAAGAAGAGTAACATGACAGTTTCGTTATCTCTTTCAGGAGCTAACAGAGTTCTCCATAACCATAACAGGGTTTCTTTTACACCTCTCTGTGCTTTCAGATACCAACCTTGCTACAACATACAATATTGCCAGGTTCTGCCAGCAGTACTTAAAATATGTCAGAAGGTGATAAGCCAGTTTTAATAAGCATCTAGTTTATTTTAAAGTGATTTCTATTGTGATAGATTTAGTTTGTCATGCTTTTTTACTCCTATCCCTGTTTTTAGTCCTTATTAGATTTTTAAAATAATTGTTTCTATGTTTTTAGTTTTTGATATGATTTCTTTATTCTAATGTAATCTCTTATGATTTTTAATTATTTGCATCTTGCACATCTTTAGCCACAAAAGTTTGATTTGATTGATCTGAGGTCTTCTAAGGAAGAATAATTGTACTTTAAAATTCTCTGTCTGCATATTTACTTAGCAAACCCTACAAAAGCAACAAGTTGTAGTCTTAAAGAGAAAGGTCAATCAGTAAATCTTTAATCATTGAAACAACAGCAGAATCTGAGAGAAATCTTTTGATGTACTCATTATATCATATCCTTCCTAACCAGGCTGCATTTTGGCCATGGTACACTTTAATTTTTATCTGATAGTTGTACATTTCCCAGTGTCACTTTTAGTATTGGCGGCCATACAAATTTGATGAATACATTAATGAAATTTATACATTTCAAAATTATTAAAGGGTATTGCCTGGACGTAGCGCTTTTATCCTCTTACTGTACTGAGGGTTTAGCAATAGGTTAACCCCTGGTTGGATTGAATTTTATAGAAAGTGGTTGTAGAACTTGATCCTGTGATCTGATCCAGCATAGCTATCTGTGCAATGGATGTGCCTGTTGTTACATCTGTACACTCTTGGTGTCTCTGGCCTCATGCTTTCATAACTATTTTGGAATTATAGTTATATAATGTATGTTACTAAATTTCATGTAAATGGTTGGATTCTTGCAGTCTATAACACAACAGATCTGATGTAATATCTGTTAACACACTAGCAGGATACCTGTGCTTTGCTACGAAACTGTGTGATTGGGCAAGATGCTCCGGAGTATAAGACGCACCTTAGCTTTTGGGGAGGAAAATAAGGGGAAAAAATTCTGCCTCTGCCTACCAGCATCCTTCGGTATTCATCTGGCTAGTGTCCTGAAAGTGTGTGAGAGTTGAGGGCTGTTTGGAAACTGAAACAGTATTTGCTCTGTGAGCAAGAAGGAGACAGCAAGGAGCCTGGGCGTGGCTTAGCTCAACTGTTCTGTACTAAAGCTGCTTGGTGCTCTGACATGAAAACTGAAAGTGAAACTCCTCTGCTTGTGTTTTGCTTGTATTTGGCAACTGGCATGTGGAACAGATTTCTTTTCAGGCGGGGAGGGGGAGTAGAACTTAGCATCAGAGCGTGTTAATAATAATGTACGAAATACTAATGCTCTGATGGTCATTTTGAAAAATCTTTTCTTAGCAAGCACCTAGAAGCCAAGAGGAACATACGTGCCAAATTTCAAGTTTGTAGGCTTTACGGTTCTGGAGATTTTGTGATGATGCGTGAGTGGTATTTCGCTTTTAGATATATATAGATTATAGAATAACTAATGATTCTTGTCATGCAGATTAAAATCTTTGTTCTTTAGACAAAAGTACAAGCATGCATGAAAAGGGTGTTTGTACAGTGCACTATTGGGGCCGGATAGACACATTGTACTGTACTTGGTTCTTTAGGCTTAGATGTTGTAGAGGAAATCTTGTTAAAATAAATAGCAAAGAGCTTTTGCCAGGCATATGATTTTACAGAGAAAACTGGACTTGGCTCAGAGAGAGGGAGGATTGGCTACTTAACTTGCCAAATTTCATGCAGAGCTGCTTTCTTTATTATCTTGTTTTCTTAACTGTTTTAATAAGAGTGCATTTTGCCATAGAAGCTGGTTAAAATAGCTTAGATTCAGTGAAGTGACAAAATTTGGTGACTATTCTAACAGCATTTCAGTAAAACATGCTATTCACTTTTGTGTTTAGTTCTGAGGACACTGGCAATCAGTTGCTTAAAACTTTCTGTGCTTGATTTCAAGAAAGAAACCCAAATTTTGAACCACTGCCTTGTCATGTTTTCCATCAGGATTTCTAAAAATTACATTGGGATCATAAAACCTACCCATTCTGAAGTTTCAGTTTCAGTGGTGAAAGGTACAACCAACTTAGTTAGATGTTTGCTTTACGGATGAATGTTCCCATGTAAACATTAACTACACAAAACACTTAATGTCCTGAACCAATCCTGGGAGTGCCTTGATAAGAGTTTGAGATGGAGAGCCACTCATTTAGTTTGCATTTGCAAATACTGTTCTGTAGGAACAATTATGACTTTGAAGCCTCATCAGCTCTATGTTTATGAAAAGGTGGGAAGGTCTACTCCTGCACAGGAAACATGCGTATTACCCTTACTATAGCTGCTCCACCTGTAGCAATCATGTGCTCTTCGATTGGCTGTAATGGCTCTTTTAAGACATTACATCTTCGTTTTCGGTAACAGCAGAACAGCTTAGATTCTTTCCGATGCTGATGAGTTTCCAAACAAATAGTCTGGCTTAATTATCTGATAACTTGATGTTATGCCAACAGCTGTGGTTGGCATCTTCAGAGGTGAAAGTGAGCTGCCAAGAAGCGTTCTAGAGAGCAGATCAATTTCAGCTCTGAAGAAGCCAGCCACAGTTGCTGGCAAAACATTGGAATATCATTTTGATGTTGGCCAGGAAAGCCTACATCTATAAATTAGCTGCTGCTGTGATTCAAATGAAATTGGTGTGAACCTGGTTTGGAGCATCAGCACTAGATCTTTGAGGAGAGCAGTTTCCCATTGGCAGAAACAGCTCTTTGACTTTCTATCCTCGCTCTACCTGATAAACTATTTTTAATGTTATATTTCTACCCATTAGTTTTCTAAAATTAAAGAGAGAAACAGCTTGCCACTGTCCCTGACAATTACCAGGGTTCTTCCTTTTTAAGCTTAGTGGAATGGAAATGGCTCTGGGGAACAGCCTTTCAACATCTCTGAAAATGCACATTTTCGTCAAAAATTAATCACTACTGTACCTTCCTTCATTCTTGCCTTTCAGTAACTTGTTTGATGAAAAGGTACAAGAACTTTGGCACCATTGAAAGTTTACACAATTTCGATGCCTTTACTAAAAGTGTTGTCCTTGTGGATACATATTTTTTCCTTATAATCAACATGTGAATTATTTTGGTGCAGATTTATGTTAGTTAAGGAAGGAGGTGGCATTCCTGGGTAATATTTCAGTAGGTACTGGTAATTTTTGATTTTGCTGGCCACCATAGAATTTGATATGAAACCCTGGGTGGTATGTGCAGAACATGGTATAAAAATAAAACCTAAAGCTGAAAGACAATAATTGAAATATGTCCCACAGAAATCCATATTTAAAAACAATCAGTTCTCGTGTTGGCATCTACATTGCTCTTAACTATTAAAATTTTGCATTTGCGGTGGTACTCTGTAGCAAAAGGTGTTTAAAATCAGAAGGATGCATAAATCAGTAGGGCTGTGCAAGATTCAAAAATTATTTGGAAGAAATGCTCCAGCCGTTGTGTGAATGATAATACCTGTCTTCAAGTTGTAAAGCAACCTGTTTGTTTTTTTCCAGGCTTCTTTGTGACCTTGCAGAAAAGTACTGCATCATTAACCCGTACAATTGACCCAACGGATTCCCTAAAGCAAGGGTAGCTTTCTTTCAGATTCCTATGGAAGCCAGAAAAAAGGCAGGCTGGCTTAATTAATAGCTATACTTACATAAGGACTGAAGTATTTTTTGTGAATCATTCTGAAGCATGCTCAGCCCTATAAATTAACATTGAAAGGAAGAAATTTGTGCTTTAAATATTGAGTTAATGTGTGACTTTGACACTTCACCTTTATAAAGTGTATATGAAATAGCCCTCTTAATAGCAGGTAAGGCAAGAGGGACCAAGGGAGTGCTGGTAAACAAACACTTCCTGGGATCTGCTCAGCTTTGTTTTAGAACAACATGTGCAGCTATTCGGATCTAAAGCAAAAAGTCCTTTGGAAAGGTTGTGGGCACACTTATTCTAGAAGTTGTCATTGCTTTAAAGAAGCCACCTCTTTTCTTGGCTTACCTGGTAGCCTCAGGATTCCTGGAAAATGTGTATCTGAATTGAGGAGGAAATGAGAGTATGTGATAATTTGTTGCATGCTGTGTGGACATCCTTAACTCAAAACCATATTGCTGTGGGAAATGCAGAGTTACCACCCAAACTTAGGAAAAAATGTGTTCTTATGGAAGCATTCAGAGTGCACCTATACCCTCTTTGAAAGACATTTCTTGCCTGCTGTATCTTTCCAAGTTCTCCTACCTCAGTTCAAAGATGAGAGGTGCTTTATATCTTGCGAAGTAGTAGTAATCCTACCAATAGAGACTTTATACCTGATGTATTTTGCAAATGGCCCCCTCAGTCACACACATAAATTACAAATCTGTTACTGTTACTATTTAGCAGATACTCCAAAATCCCACCACCTCTGCAACTTTAGGATGCCAATTTTATTTCTTCTCTTGTGACTGCTTATGGAGTCGGATCTGCATTCCAGAGTGCTTTTCTTCTGTTTTTCTGTTTCATTGGAGAGACTAAGTGTTTGCCATGCATCCTGCGCGGCAGCTCACATTTCATGCTCCTGAAAGCAATCTGCAATCTGCCATTCGGGAAGACAAAATAAAGGAAAAGTGGATTAGGTTTCCAGTACATCAGGAAAGGCTTGCAAATTGAATGGGTTATGTTGTGACACAACTTACTTTGAAATAGAATTTGAATCTTCCAGAGACAGAGATCATCTTACACAGTTAGATGTATGTATACACAGTTGCAGGTATTGCCCCCAGTTCAGAGGATAGCATTTCCTTTGCACTCTTTATGCCTGCCCACGATCAAATGAAGATGCTGAACAATTTTAGTGTATTATTATATGATTATTAAGGGTAGTGTACAAATGGAAATAACTAACAATGATGCAAGATATAGTTAAGCAGATTAAGAAACAGCAAAGGAAGTAACCCCACCAAAATTTAAAGGATTGATGAAACTAAAACGTACTTTATACTTTAAACAATATAATTTTGTTTAGAGGAGTGCGGATTCTAAGAACTGTTACAGAATGCAGTACAAAGGGCTTAAATTACAAACAAAAACTTTCTGTTCTAAATGTTACATAAAAACCCATCTGTATGTTGCACGTTTCAGACTTCTTATATGAATAGTCGACCCTTTCCTTGTTAGCCACTTGAATGGGGTGAAAATTCTTACATTCTACAGCCTAGTTTTTGCCTTATCTCCATTCAGTGGACTCTCAGTAGAAGCAACAGCTTCGGTTTCTTGAAGAGAGTTTGAATAGCTCATTTTGTTTTCAATATGCTTCACTAGGTCTCCTATATTTGCAAATGCACATTCTCTATAATTGGCACATTTTTCTGTTCCTGTTATGTCGGAGAATAGACAGTCTATTCCTTCTGCCAGTCCCCACCCAGGGGGATAGGACTTCTTCCAGGGTTTCTACAGTTGGGCCATTTTCCTCACTAAGCAGAGTGGAAGAACCAGTTTCTGAACTTCCTGTGTACAGTGTCTTGCTCTTGTTGGACTTCAGCATCCGTGTCTGAAACTGGAGCTACTTCCTGGGACTCATTTGCTAAAGCAATGCTGGTTGATTACAAGTTCCTACACAGGAATGCCTACAGCAAGAAGTCAAAAATGAATTCTCCCCCTTCTCCCTCTCTGTAATTTTTTTCTTGGAATCCCTGGGGAAGGTAAGGACAGGAAAAAACAGACATCTCATCAATTGCCTGAAGACAAGGCCTGCATTATTTATTTTATTACATCATATTTTTATTCCTCCAAGCGGATTTACAATTTTCTCTCCCTTTTTTAATCCTTGTGGCAGGCAGCTTTATAGCTACCCTAGCACAACATTTTAAAGCATAAATATGGTTGAAAACTACAAGATTAAATTAAAACCATGTTATATCTTTCTTCTATGAATCAAACCATCACGTTGTCACACTGTGGTTTGCTTATGCTTTGTTTATTGAGCAAAACCTTCATTTTGTGTCAGTTGTGGGTTAAGGGTGCCATACATTTAGGTGACACATTGTTTAATGACCACAAGAGTTGGTTTCAGGAAACATGTTAAGCCACAAAGAAGTATATACAATTCGGTAGCCTGTATACTTACTGTACAGCCAACAAATCATGGGGTATTTAATTTATTATTAAATAATTTGCATTTAGCTTGGTTTTCAGCATATATGTACATATTTTATGGCTTAATAGAGCATTGGATAGGTATTTCTGTACGTTTCTTTGGTGGTTAGTAATTGGCTCAGGGTTCCCAATAAGTTTCACAATGAAGAAAGACTTTGAAACTGGGGCTCTGAACCTTACCGATCAACCCTATTAGTGATTGCCTTATTTCCTAAAGTGCCCTTTAATCATATCATGAGACATCTAATGCAGGTGGTGGTGGTTTGGAGTACTTTAAGCATCACTTGGAGATTAAGCCCTAAATCTTTTCCTCATATGTTGATAAAAGTTATCAATTTGGGGAAAAAATCGAGTTCATTCAAGCTACTCCATGCATGAAATAAGCTGTACCTCATGAAAACATCTGCTGTAAATGAAATTGTTAGTCTCAAATATGCTACTAAATTTTCTGAATCCCAGAACAGTCTGTAAAACAATGTTTTTATAGTAAAATATGTTAATTTATTAGGTATAAACATTTTAATCACCCACATAATCAGTACATTAATAGTATATTGTCACACACACACACACACACACACACACACACACACAGACACACACATAATATGCAGGTCTTGGCGTGTTCGGGTCTTTTCCCGTGTAAGATTGAGAGTATCTTGGCAACGTTTAGATGAGGTCCCACTTGCCATCTTCAGGCTGGTACTTTCGGCTTCGTGCTTGTGCGAGCAAAGCGTGATCGGAGCTGCCGTCTCTCTATAAATACTGGTGGGGAGGTTGGCTGTGTTGTCATTTCTTGATTGGTTGATGGAGTTGCTGTTTGCAGATTGGCTGGCTTTTTCGTAAGAACATGTCTGGCTGAGGTACTGGCTGTGTGTCTATCAGCCAATACCTCAGCCCAGACGAACACAATACAGAAGCCTGATGATGGCAGATGAGATTCTGCCAAAACGTTGCTACAACTTTAAAAGCACAACTACAATGACGTGGGAAAATACCCGAACAAAGCTGAATACCATACATATATGTGTGTGTGTGTGTGTACACACACACACACACACACACACACATATATATATAGAGAGAGATAGATGATAGATAGATAGATAGATAGATAGATAGATAGATAGATAGATAGATAGATAGATAGATAGACATGGTAGAGTGATCATGTATGGGTTTACGCCATTATTTGGATGACCGGAGCATGCGAGGCCAACTCAAAGCAATAGAGGCAGAAATATTTGTTCAGGAAATTGTCAGCTTACACATCATATGCCAGCTCTAAAGAAAACACAGTAAGGTACAGAATATACCAGTCTCACAACAAAAAATGGCTTTCAAAACAACCAATAAGTTTCCATATAAAGGCAATGTCACTCCACTGGAAAGTGCCAGGAGGTATGAGAATGTTCCTAAGATGAGATTTGTCAAACTTTAGAATGCTTTAAAATATAGGCATACTCCGGAGCTATCTCAAACTATTACAGTTGGCATCTTGCCTTTGTTCTTCTGGAACACAAGGTTAGTCTATCCAGATAAACTTCGAGTTGTACATGTATGGATGAGAAAATTCATAAGTGAAGAACTTGTACAGCTTATCACTGTTTGTGTCAGAAGGGTTTTTTTTAAGGAACAAACAGCATTAAAGGTACTTTCCATCTTCAAACACAATGGGTTTTTAATACACATTATGATTATTGTGATCATCTATGTCACAAATAGCCTGCATCTACATAACCTGTCTTTCATCCCCATTCTCCTCACCCCATTCCAATTTAAATTCTACTTCAGTCTAGTCACTCCATGTATCTCAAAGGATGAATGGCAGCTTACAAAACTTTTTAACAACATTGGTTAGTTGGAAAAGGTGCTGCTAATACCCTGATTTTTTTCCAGCCTCAGTATAACATTCTTTGGTATAATTTTGCAATAAAACCTCTTTTCTGGTATTGGACTGTCCTCCATATTAGTAAGCAAATGAATTAAAATACACTTTTCTGCATACCTTTAAAAATTAGCCTAAAAACATGAAAAAGACTACAGTTAAGAAACTTAAGAAAACCTACTACTAAAACTTATTTGTAAGATTTACATATAAGGTTCGTTATAGCGAACATTTTAGTTTTCAAAGAAAAATGTTCAAGGGAAAAAGTGTAATGCAACACTTAAAACCAGAGCAACAGAATAAATTCAGTTCAGCCATTCTGCACTGCCAACAGATGCTTTTCTGGAGTAACCTGTTACTAGCAAATTATTATAATTGCATGAAATTGTGATTGAAATTTGAAAAATCAGTTCTAAAGAGGCAGATTGTAGCAGGGAAGGTATCATTGACTGCTTTCATTCTTTTGTTTTGTCTTTCTTTCTAAAACTCCTACCATCTTCTCAAGCTGAAAAGTACACAACAACCTTATAAGATAGTGTCAATGCAAAAACAACAACTCACCAGCAATTTACACATTTCCCCAAGTCCATGTCATAATTAAGTAGATACGGTATTTCATGGGTGGCAAACTTGCAGCATCACTTTGTTGTCACGTGAGGTTTCGCAATGTTTTTCCCCTTCGTGGAGCTGGGATGGGAGTGGCCTGAGCATGATGCATCTGGGCCACAGGCCACCAATTTGGCACCCCTGCTATATTTGAACAGCAGATGTCCCATGTCCAAATCACTCATTGCACTACATTGGCTAAATGTTATGTGATGACACTGAATCCTAGAATTTAGGTGAAAAGTGAAAAATACAGATAATGTGAGCAGTTTCTCCCATGTGCAATGAACACATTGTCACATAGCATTATTCATGTTAGCAAGATAGAAAACATGACACATACTGCATGAAATAATACTTTACATCTTTCAGAGAATCTTGTTTCCCGGGAACGGTAACGTATCATTCCATGGCAATACTGGTTGGAAATTATGGATGTTGCAATCTATTTTATCTAGAGGATGAGAAACAAATATTTCAGAGAGAATGTTTTCTTAAAATTTTAACCCGAAAGTTGTATTCTAATCTTCTTGGGGTCTAACATGAAGTTCAAAAAGTGGGTAAGTGGGGAGTTACTATCCCTCAAAGGCAATGGGATGGAGAGTATTTCTATGTAAGAATCAGTCTGTCATTTTCATTCTCCGATAGGCATTACTGCATTTCAGAATGGAGCCATCTCCATTTAACCGAAGGCAATGGGCTTCACATTCACTGAGGATAACCGCCAAAGAATTGTCTCTCGTCAACGCGAATACATCATCGGCTCTCCTACAGAGGTTCTCCAAGTAAGTTCTGTTGGAATTTTCAGGCTATGACTTTATTTATCAAATAAAAAGTTATTTTTAAGATACATATTGCTATATCCTTACTTTAGAATACCATGTTTTAAGACTTGATGTATGAAGTTTTTTTTCCCCAACTCACAGCAGTTAGTGAGCTGAGCTGCAGTAAAATTTTGTGCCCAATATCAGTTTTCCTAAAGATATTTAGTAAACATAGAGAAGGCATACATTTACACACAAAATTTTAGTCATTAATATTCCAAAACTGCTGTAATTACGCATATCCATGTGAGATGCAAATGGATAAATATCAGAGCTTCCTAATGAGAATTTTCAGCTTTGGAGTAGAGGTGCGGAAGGGGATTGAGAAAGTGTAATATGTGTGCCTGTGTATGAGCAGAACAAAATCCTTTCAACTCACAATAAGCAACTACTCCTTCCCTGAATACTCTTCAACCAATACAATTTTTTCTTTTCTTTTTTTTTTCTAGCCAAGTGGCACATTTTAAACAAAATATTAAATTGGAGTTACCCATAGTTTTTATTTCCTAAGAATGCTTAGAAAGTAAACATGGACACCCTCCTCCCCCAAGGATTATTGCTATAATCTGATATTTTACTTAGCATTTATTGTTTCTGTTGTTATTGTTTGTGAAAATTCCCCTAATATCTGGTGGCCAACATCAGCAGGGGAAATGTCTGACATTTTGGGTCTACTGGCACTGCATTGCATATTCCCTGGCTTAGCTAATGGAATCATCATTAGCTTGGTACAGGGATGAATATTTAAAGTGGAAAGTATTTTACTATGTATTTTTCAGGAATTTGCTTTCTTCCTTTTAAAATTTTATTATTAGATGTGCAATTAAAAGGTGATGAGTAGATAATCGGGTTGACAAAAATAGCACAAGCTTGAGCTGATCAGGAACAAATGGGAATAATGGGCCTAGATTTAAGGATCTTTTCTTGAAATAATGCTGATTCTCTGAGCTGCTGCCCTGTTTCTAAGGGCCTGAGGGGGTCGAATATGGTGGTGGCAGCTAGTGTACCTTGGAGATTTTGGCTGCTCAGTTCACATGCCCTATCAAACTAAATTTTGCTGCACTTTATATATGTTTGATCTCAGTATGTAACTATAGTTTAGTCAGATGTATTTTGTTGCTTTCTAGTTGGTCTGTGCTCCAATTTCTGTGCTGGCTCAACATCTGTAATTTTGGATTGTTGGTTTACACACGACGCTAAATTTGAGTTAATATAAAGTTTTTGAACCACGTTTCTATGTATTAGACAATTATGTTCCTTTGTAGAAAGAAAAAAGCAGGGAAGTGAGAAAACTGTATTTTTGTTCTTAGGAAAGTAAACGTCATTGTAACTAAGGAAAGAAAGCCACAATTGGCAGCATATTCTGCCTTAAGTGTTTTCAGGAAATGCCTTCCCTGAATTCCTGAGAGAAAGAGAGCACAAGTGAGCATAGTTCAGTTTAAAATTTCCAAAGGAGACAGGACAGAATTGAAAAGGCCTGGCTGCTGTAACCCAATCTTTCAGCAATTTTACCTGCCACTAGCATGGCAGCACTTCCTCCGCAGGCTGAAATTAGATCGGATTATCCATGGACTTGTTCAAGATGGACCAGCAAAGGCTTACACTCTGGATATTCTCAACACCCAACAGCTTCAGCAGGGAGGCTCTTTCATATACAGAGGTTGCTGTAATTGATGGACTGATATTTTAATTCTTGATGAAAAGTTCCTACAAGGATAGTTCCAGAAGTACCAGTGTCCACCTAGATACCTCTCCAGTGATCCCCCAAGCTTTTTGTCCCAGTATATTTTTAAAAATGAATCTAGTTTAATTTAAAAAAAAAAATGAAAATTAGTATCTGACAGCTGACAGCTTCCAGCATCACTTTTTATTTTCAAGCATACTCCTAGGTCCCGTCAGTTTGATGGATGGCTGCAAGAGAGTGCCTTGTTTAAAAATATGTGTGTCTTCCTTAAAACAAAAAGTGCTCCATCGCTGGAGATTTTCCAGAATAGGAAATAGACTAGCATTTGACCCAGAATAGACTAGCATTTGACCCAGATGGTATGAGGTCTCCAGCCTTGAGCAGGGATGCTGGACTAGATGATCTACAACAGGGGTGTCCAACCTTGGCAACTTTAAGACTTGTGGACTTCAACTCCCAGAATTCCTCAGCACAGCTGGCTGAGGAATTCTGGGAGTTGAAGTCCACAAGTCTTAAAGTTGCCAAGGTTGGACACCCCTGATCTACAAGATCCCTTCCAGCCCTATGATTCTATGAAATGGACAAAAGTAGAGGAAGCATCTAATATAGGAGAGGAGCTCAACTCAAGTGCTTTGTGATGTGTGTTGTTTGGCAACCACTATTTCATAAGGGCACACAGAACTATTTTTAAAAATTCCAAATAGACTAAACAGGCTAAAAAGTGAGGAGATTCTTATTCCACATTGCAGTTATGTACACTTGGATTTTTCAATGAATTGTATGCTGATCTTTGCTAATGGTATTGCAATACCTCCAATTAGAATTTAACTTGACTCCTTTTAGGCCATACAGTGGGATCACAAATAATTTTGGATTCTCAGAAATGTATAATTTGACAAGAGGCTGGCTGGTTCATACCATTAAGCCACATTTTGGGCAAATTAACCCCCATTAAGCCATATTGACAAACCCAGAATGCTAGTGTAATAAGTCACTTCTGCATATATAAGCTTTTTAGCTTTGAATTTGCTTATTAAAAGAGTTGACTGCAGATTAGTACAAAGGCTGAGAGAAGGTTAATCACAGATATTTTCAGAGTATCGGAAAGAAACTTTAAGAAGATGCAATATAGTGAGAACTAGTTTAAGCATATTTTGTTCATGTTGTAATGTTTTGAAGATGGGAACAGGTCATATTGGCATTCGTTTCACCATTTGCTTCCCATGGTTCACTTGCTGTCCCCATCCACATTTTGCTCTGTTTCACAATATTATAAAATTGTTATTCCAATAGGAAACTACAGAATAGAATAGAATAGAATAGAATAGAATAGAATAGAATAGAATAGAATAGAATAGAATAGAATTCTTTATTGGCCAAGTGTGGTTGGACACATAAGGAATTTGTGTTGGTGCAAATACTCTCAGTATACATAAAAGAAAAGATACATTTGTAAATCATAAGGTACAACCCTTAATGATAGTCATAGGGTACAATAAGCAATCAAATCATACTAGGAAACAGTCAATATAAATGTAAGGATACAAGCAACAAAGTTACAATTATACAGTCACAAGTGGGAGGGGATGGGCGGTAAGGAGTGTTGAGAAGTAGTGCAGACTTTGTAAATAGTTGAACTAGTGTTGAGGGAATTATTTGTTAATAATTAATTATTTGTTAAACATATCTGATAACTTGCCTGCTAAATGTTTTCCTGTTCAATGTATTGTTATTTCAGCAGAATGTTACTCCATTTTTCTAATCGGGTTTTAATTATTAAAAGCTACTCCCAAAAGTGCAACTACAGGGGTGGCAATATAAATCTTTAAATGATTTCTGCATTTGCTTCGATTAGGCTGCAGATTAATCCAGTCCAAGGTGATACATTCTCTGAAGTAGAACTACCTTTTAAAAATGTAAATTTGAGTTCTCTGGTGCCAGAACTGGCCAAATTATTGTGGCATCGAAGGCAGAAAATCCTACAAGTCTCTTTCTCTGGAATAAATAATAAATGTAATTTTCAGTAAGGGAAGACAGCCTTGCCTTTATTTATTCCTAAAGCGTGAGACAATGAGCTGCTTTTTCTCCTGGCTCTTTCAATTATTGGCTGTGGAGACCCTATATGAGGGCTCCAAACTCTGTATAGGTACAGCCAAAATTAGGACTAGAGACTTGGTTGCTAAGCAAAGTGGTCACTAAGTGAAACTATGAAAGTACTTATAATTCAGATTCTTTTGCTTTACAGACCGGCCAAGGTCATAAATGCAAACATTAGTTGTAAAGTTATTTTCTTCCATCACTATTGTAACGGCACATGATTAGAAAATGAGCCGGTTGCTAAATGGGTGCTATCTGCACCCTGTGAGACAATGTGAGAGCTTCCAAGGCAGGGAGGGGGTCATCTGATCTTCATCTGATCACTCTAAGAGCAGCCAGGTCAGAGAGGGAACAGATTATACTTCTATTGCTTTTTCCCATTTCCCTACCCTTCCCTTCCCATTGTAAATACTGCTAGCAGCACCCTGGCTGACCTTTAAAACCCAATCAGTGTCAGATTTAGTTAATCCATGGATCCCAATGTTGTAAGCTAAACTAGGAAGTATAACCAAAAATTCCATAAGAAGGCATAGCAAAACACTTTATTCTTTACCTACGTGAGTATCATCAGGGATTAAATATAATCTGAAGGAGAGTTTACTTTTTAATTATGTAGAAGAGCCATGTTGTCTGTTGCAGCAAAAGGCATTAAGCTTTTGTGAATTGCAGCTTGGTTCATCTGATGCAAAAAATGGCTGGACTGATGTAGGATTTAAGTTCTTTTTAACAATAAACTTGAAGACAGAGATTGGGGGGTTGTTGTTGTTGTTGTTGTTGTACAGTAGCCTGATCTGGGAGTTCTTCTCACTAAAAACTTTTAAATCCAGATTCTGCAACCAAAGTTTGCATCAGCTCACAGAGACATTGCTAGATTCTGATTTGTTCAGTGAACCACAAGTGGGTTTATACAACATGTTGAGGCATAAACTATGGTTTACAAAGCAGAGAGGCCAAGCATACATAGCTATTATCCTAAGTCAAAACATGGCATACTCATTTGAAAAAATAAAAGCCACTCATGTTTCTTGCATCAATTCATTTGGTAGAAATTTCGGCAATATATGAGAACAAACCAAATATCAGCCAGGAAACCGATGAAGCTGTCTATTCATTAAGATAATCCAGGTTTGTACCTGGATTTGAATAGCCCAAGACAAAAATAATGCTTGTCCGTCATGATTGAAGCAGAATGTAAAACTGACAAATAGGCCATAGAAAGCATTGCTCAGCAACTGTAGTAGAGAGACATGTCTATAGATCAAAAGTGTCCAATGTCAGGTCATAGCTAATGTCATCAGTGAGGCATCATGGAATATTTATCTTCTCACAGGAATGTTTTCATTATAGAAACCTGGAAATGGGGTCCATTTATGCAACTTTGTGTTCCTGGGAGGAACAGTGGGACTTACCATAATTGAAACTGAGTAATAGTTCAACTTAAGCAGACTGAATGCTATATAGCTCAAAGTTTTGTTTCTCACAATGACCACATACTTTAATGTTGTGCTTGATTTTGGAGTACTACTTTTGAACTGATAGCAATAGCACTTAGACTTTTCTGGGTCCTCATTTTACCGACCTTGGAAGGATGGAAGGCTGAGTCAACTTTGAACCGGTCAGGATTGAACTCCTGGCAGTTGGCAGAATTAGCCTGTGCTACTGCATTCTAATCAGTGTTCCTCTTCCAGAGATGCTGTTTCAGCCTTTCTCTTAGTTTTCTTTTGAGCAGTGTTTCTGAGGCTTTGAGATGTGTAGACTTCAGGCAGGCTAGGGAATTCTGGGAATTGAAGTCCCTACATCTTAAAGTTGCCAAGCTTGGGAAGCACTGCTCTAGCTGCATCAGGTCTACAAGACCTGCAATTTCCAAAGTTCTGCAGGACTTGAAGAGCATGTTGTAGACATTTGAAGAGCACTAGGTGGTGAAAGCTGATGCAAGTGTTTATATGTTAAATAGAATATTTCACTGCCGGACTCTTGAAATGGAGTGTTTGTACAAAGTAGTGAATAAATTACTGGGAAGCGAATTCCCCCTGATCGTGGAGGCATGCTGGGTCATAGTTATTGAGAAAATTCATGATCAGTTTTGATTGTATAAGATCCCTTAAAGCAGTGGCCCCAAACCTTTTTTGAACCAGGGACCGGTTTTACGATTATTTATTCTTCCACGGACCGGTACCTTCTACTACTAGTCCCTAAAGCAGCGCGGAGCTGCTTTAGCCGGGCTTCTCTCTCCCTTCTCAGTCTCTCTCACCTTCCTCAGTGACCTGTCGCCCTTCTTCTTTCCAGCCTCGGGCAAAAAAAAAAGACTTGGCACAGCCAGCTAGAAAGCACGCCCGAATTCCTCGCAGCTTCCCGCCTCCGCCTGCGAGGAAGTGGGTGGCGGGGGGGGGCGAGGGGTGCAAGCATGGGCCGGGAAGCGAGACTGGTCAGGGAATGACCTTCCCCGGGAAAGTCGGAGGCGCAGCCGCCACCGCCGCAGCTGCTGCTGCTTCTTTGCGCTCTGGCGACGGATGCCGTGGCGCTCCTTCAGCGCCTGTGCTCAATCTATTCCTCCGGGTCATGGTGCAGCAGCAACAGCAACAGCTTTATCTGCGCGCGTGTGTGTGCATGGTTGACGGGGGAGAAGGAGAAGGAGAGGAAAAGGGAGACTAGTGCTGGGCATACCATAGCGCTCTTTTCTCCCTCTCTCTCCCTCGCGGCGCCCAAGCTTTGCAGCCCAGTAAAAAATGATCCACGGACCGGTACCGGTCCGGGGACCGGTGGTTGGGGACCCCTGCCTTAAAGCAATCTGTGCCAGCTGCCATTATCCCATCTTGATGAAGTGAGATTTCAGGATCCTATGTTGCTGATATGGATGAAAAAGCCAGGTAGAGGTGTAGGGTAAAATTGTTCTGAGAGGGGTAGCACCCTGAGGCAGTTCAAAAATTTTCCTTACATTAGCTCAGGCATAAGATTGGGACAACCTGTGTATATATTTAAAAAAAAAAATTTATATTCCATATTTCACTGGAATATCAAGTGACTATATTCTATGGACATCCTTTTGATCTAATCTATTTTGCCAGGAAAAGAATTTGAATTCTGTTGTATTCTACTGATTTTTCCCTATATTGTTTTTTTTTTAATGGAAGCAGAAAAATGTATAATTGGTAATAGAATCTGTATCTGGAGGCTGGTAAGGAGGTGGCATAATTGCAAAGGGTAGGACAAAGGCTATCAGATCAGCCTTAGTCATGGGTGTGGTGATCAGCCTTTTCAAGAACAGTGACTCGCCTCAGGTTTACTGTTATCTCACCTGCTGGTTTTAACTTGTTCTGCAATTACTGCTTGGTATGTAAACGTGGAAAAAAGTCATCTTGAAATAATCTTCTGGCTTGAAGGCTTTTAATACTTCCTCATCAGAGGCCTCTGAGAGCACCAGAAGCTTCAAAATTAAATAGCTTTAAATTATTATAGACAGCTAATGCTATGGTGTAAATCAGTTGCACAATGGATATCCTTGTTAATCTTTTACCACAAAATGTTATGCAATTTTTATTTATCTTTAAAGGATAAACTTTTATTGTGGGATAAACTTGTTGGATTTTGTCCTACTTTATCAAGGTGAGCCATGAAGTATTAATGCAGCTGGATTACAATTCCTTTCTTTCTGTGGGTGTATTTGCATATGGGCCGAGCTGGCTGCACAAAATTAGCACTTTTGCATTTTGCAAAATGATCCATAATTGGTAAAAGTTCATATTATGATACATCTGTCACATGTGGCCCTTTAAAATATTTATTTTGTTTCATTTTGCATGGCATTTTCCTGGGTTTTTTTTCTTCATAAGATCACTTTTTTAGGTTCCCCTTCTTTTCTACTAAACTGTGATCTCAATTACTTAAGCTTACTATTTAAACAATAATAATTTGTTGTTTCTCAAAATTTTGTATACATATCATTGAAAAGTTTAGTGGTTGGAATGAAAATGTTTTTTTTTCCTACTTTTTGCCATCCTTTGCTGTAAAGGTACCAGAAGGCAGCTGAAGAAGCGGCTGCGGAAAAAAAAAGAAGTGTAAGTATTTTAAAATTGTTATGAATTCAGTAGTAGCATGACAACTTAATGGCATCTGTTTTTTTTTTTAATCCCCTCTAGCAGTTACTCTTGAATTTCCTTAAAATATTTTGTCTGTCTCCTCTTCCAGTGCTGACTGACAAATGTTCTTAGCCTTAGGCCTTAGTTTAGACCAGGGATGGCAATCATGGCCCCTTTATGACTTGTGGACTTCAACTCCAAGAATTCCTGAGCCAGGCAAGCTGGCTCAGGAATTCTGGGAGTTGAAGTCCACAGGTCATAGAAGGGCCGTGGTTCCCCACAGTTTCTTCTCTTCACACGAGGGTTGACGAATGAGAAAATCAAGTAAGTTTCCTGATACTCAAAACATCTGAGATGCTAACTTATTTGTCCTAAATTCAAAGCACACTAGGCTGCTGTGTTCAACTTCAATGCAGTTATAATGCTAACTTTCAAATTTAGTTGCAGGCTGTCTGCATAATTCTGCCTCTCTGCTTGTGTTAATTTGTTTAGCTGATTCCTTATATTTATGTAAATAAGGTTGATCTTGGTTCTTGATTATATTTTGTTCAACAAAGTAGCAGTCTGAAGGGAAAATAAATAAAGCTAACATGCCATTGCTTTCCAAAATAACATCTTTACTATTCCAAGTAATACTTTCCAGCTGTTCAGAGATTTTTTTTTGTTATCAGATACTGTTTCTGACTCAAAGCTTCAGTTTTGAAATGGGAACATCATAATCCCACTTAAGCTTCGCCCCTCCCTTACATCTTGGAAAATTCCAGGACTAGAATTACAAATTAATGTGATCAGAATATTGCAATCGTTCATTACTACCGGTAGTCCTTGAATTACAACCGTTTAACAACAGCCCAGAATTATGATTGCCTCAGAAAGGGTGCTTTACAGCCCATAAAGCACTTCCTGCCAACCCAAAACATTGAACAATCACGTGATCATAATCTGGGATCTTGGCAAACTGTCTTCACTTATGATTGGCTCCATAATTATGTCATTGCCATATGCAACCTTCTCTAGAAAGTCAGTGGGGGCAGCTAGCAAGGAAGAGTACAAACAGCTTCTATTTTACCAAGAAGACTCCTTCTTGTCTCTGGGGGTTGGCTGAAAGAGCTTCTTGCTAAGAGGAGCTGAACTTGTTTGGCGTGGAGCAGAAACAGAGCTGACGTCAGATTCCTTCTGTGAACAGAAAGGTGAAATCCTTTGCCGGGAAACTTTCAACCATCCCCAGAGACAAGAGGGAACTAAAATCCAAACAGAGAGCTAAGTGGCAGCCTGGTGAGGTAAGGAGTGCAGAGTACCCCAGTCAGGTGGAGAAGGCCTTGGAAAGCCAAGCACAGGCTGCACACAAGTGTCTTTTTGCTCAGTGGCTGAAAATCCTACTTAGATTTTGGCAGGGAGGATTTTCAGACCCTGAACAGAGTCTCCTAGGATCTCTTCTACTGTCCTGAGCCACCTGGCACTCATTACCTGGAACTCTACTTAACAATGCCTGAGATTGCTTAACAACCACACCCAAGAAGGCCAAGATTGCATCATTAAGAGAAACCACCACCTGGGCATCTTGATTAATGATGGCTTTGTTCAGTGACTAAGATTTTGGTCCCAATTGTGATCATAAGTCAAGAATTACCTGTGTATTAATCGATTACAGTCTCTCTATATTTTTGTTCTATACAAAGCAAATCATAATTTTAAAGCCTTTTATACACATACCCTTCTAGTGAAGCCCACAAGAATAATATAAAGATACAGTAGCTGAATTCACATATTGTACCGAGCCATGCACATTTTTAACCAAATAATCCATAATTGACTAGGTTTGCCCAATGTGCTGAGCCTAGGCTCATGCTGCTATATACCACATCCCTGCATGTCGTAAAGGAAAGACATCCAGAAATGCATGTGGTGTTGGAGAATGAGAACAATAATACCTTCCTTTGTCTCCTGCTCCAACATGAAGAAAGTTGGGATAATGATCTGGTCTTAAGAATAATTGAAGCTGCTTCTGAATTGTCCTGTTGTACAGGCTATTCACTTCTCTAATCATTAACTCAAAATTTTGAAATAGGACATTTGACATAACAAAAGCATTTGCAAAAAAGAAAGCTTTAGAACAGCCTTCCAGTGGCAGAATGTAGCCCAAGTTTTATTCTGGGATGTAAAAGTTTATACTTTTCATCTACATGTAGGTGTGAAGTCATTCTGCTTAGAATTTTTCCTAATTTGCCTATGACAATATAATTAAGTAGATACAGGTTGTTGTTGTTTTTGCCATGTCATTACAATGTCCCAACACATTCCTGGAAGCAGCATAATTAAAGTTATCCTTAGTGGTTCTTGTATTTAACTTGTGTTTTGCCTCTTAAGTAGTTGATAACCCATGCAGCTTTACATAGGTGCACTCTGATGATGTTCCCTAACCATTCTGGTGGTGACTTCTTAAGAGGGTGGAATTAGCCTGGCACCTATTGGCCACTTTAGGCTGCTGCAGGCATGGCTCTTCCCAAAGCCAGGTTGTCTGCTTGTAGATTTGGTTTAAAAGAAGGATCGGCCCAGCTAACACCCAACTGGCACCAGGAGGTCTGTGCAGTAGAGGGGAAGGCTGAGAAGCCTGTTTATTCTCTCCAGCTTTTTCTACATCCTCTTCTCCACTCACTTAAACTCATATTTGAAGGGAGTCTAACTTACAGCTAGCTTGTAATGGGAGGCAGTGTGGTGCAGAGGGAGAACCAACTTTCTCTCTGGCTCCAACACACAACTCCTTGCCTCCTCCCCAACTCTCATACTACATTAAAAAGAGAAATTGGGTGGCAAGGGGTGGTGGTATATTCCCTGTTGCTGGTGCTGTTTGGTGGGAAGGAAGGGAAACAAAAGCAAAGGAATGAATTATGCATTCCTTTCCCTCAAGTTGTACCATAAATGACCATTTAATGGCAGCAGAGGTAAGAGAAAAAAAACAGCACTAGGTGTAGCAAATATTCAACCAAATTAAGAACTTATGGATAATATTTTAACCAGCCAATGGAAAAATGGCTTTTTATTTGGTAACAAATAATCTTCCTAATACAGATGCATGCCTGGTTCTCTTTCTGGGAATAAAACATGCCAGGAGGATTTTAGCTTCATTTTCTAATTTATATTCTATTTTGGTTCCAAAGTTTGTTTCTGTGAGCAGAAACTTCGCTGCTAGTTATACTCAGAATAGCATTCTTACTAATGATAATTTAACATAGCGCCCCCAGCTATTTGGGCACCAGGGACCAATTCCATGGAGAGAAGTGTTTTTTGTGGACCAGAGGAAGTGTGGTTTCACATGGTGCCTGCATCCTGCAGATGGGGCTTCGCTTGTTTATGCATGCCATGGATCAGTGCTGGTCCATGAACGGAGGGGGGGAGTTGAGGAGCCACGGTTTTAACATAAGGAATTGTCAACCAATCAGTATTCATTTACTGTTAATTGTCTTGTCCTGTTTGGGGTCCACCATAAATAGATTTTTGACAAATATAAGTAAATCATTAGTATTTCCCTGTGTTCCCTGTAGCAAACATTTGGCCTTCCAAATTTCTGCTGCTGCAGGGTATATTCCCAGGAGCTGGGAATCGGGATGAGTCAAGTATTTTTCGCAGTGAGAGCTTAGATTACTCAAGCACAAGGCTGAATATATTGCCATTTTTGGACCAGGATTCACTGCCTTCAAATTATATTTCCCTCTCCACAGATATGAGCCCATAGGCATACATCAAAACAACTTGCACCCCAAACCCCTGATTATGAAGTCAGGCAATTAGTGTGAACTGATCTTCTTTGAGAACTAGGACTGCATCTTCACAGGGAAGGCATCTTAGCTGGACTCAACATTTTAGAACCAGGAAGAAGCAATCACATTTCTGGGCTGATCATCTCACCAAAGTCTTCAGATGCAAAATTTTGAATTAATAGTAGAAGGAAAAGGAGGGGGTGGGGAAGCAGCAGGGCAAAGGACAGCCCTGCTGTGCAGGCAATGAGTTCTCTCCCTCAGTTCTCTTGATTTGAGAGACATCGGGAAAAGGTAGAAGAAAAAGCTGTTTCTGGTGAAAACCCCTGGGCTCTACAGCAAGAGGAAAATGGAGAAAATAACATAAGACAGAGTTGGCTACAGGTAATCCTCGATTTACAACCACAGTTGAGCCCAAAATGTCTGTTGCTAAGCAAGCCTGTTAAGTGAATTTTGTCTCATTTTATGACCTTTCTCGTTAAATGAATCACTGCAGTGAATCTGGCTTCCCCCTTGACATTGCTTGTCAGAAGGCCACAAAAGGTGATCCACATGACCTCAGGACACTGCAACCGTCATAAATATGAGTCAGTTGCCAAGCGTCTGAATTTTGATCATGTGACCATGGGGATGCTGCAGTGGTTGTAAGTTTGAAAAACAGTCATATGTCGGTGCCATTGTAACTTCAAATGGTCACCAAATGAACTGTTGTAAGTCAAGGACTACATGAACAAGGGATGGAATATATAGAAAGCTACCATCATATCATTCAATACACACACACACACACACACACACACACACACACACAGATATTCCATTTTTGTGGTGGTAAAAAAAGATGGAAGCATAATGGAAAACCTGAGAAGGCGACAAATGGAAGTTGACATCGTTTACAACACTGGTAAAAATTATATAAATAAAACAAGGGATATTAGACAATAACAGATTCTTTGGTTATTAACTTCAGTCCTTGGAGTTTCTCTGTATTGTACCAGTAAAGTTAGAATTGCCTCTGTAACATCCCTACTACTGGGTTCACTGAAGTGATTTCATTTAAATAGCTCTGAATTTAAACAGATTGCTGATTAAATGGGCTGTTTTTGGCCATGGTTATCTAATCTGGGGTACTGAATGTGGATACAGCTTTTGCTAATGTTTGATCTTATCCATGCTTCTGATTCTGTTCTGTCTGCTCAGCATAACCTTCCAACCTTGCTAAGAATATTTGTGTGCTGGAACTGATTATCCTCTGTGTTAGATGAAGTTTTGTTCTGGTGCGCTTGAGAACTCTCTGTCCTGCTTTTGATTGTTATTTTCTTCTTCTTCTCCCTTTTAGCGTTTCTTGTCTAATGTGTGACTCACTGTGTTAAAGAGCTGACTCTTGGACCTGTGTCTGTTAGATAGCAATTCTGTCTGGCTGATGATTCTTTTGACTACAGGATTGAATAGTAAACTCTGAGTCAGGTCAGCAGAGGCCACAAAAGTGAGCTTTGCATAGGGGCATTAAAACAAAGATGAATTCAAATAGTGTTCAAGATGAATCACAGTGTGCTTGTACTGTTTATTACAGATTTCCAGATGCAACTGAATACTTTTTTGGAACCTATAAAATCACTAACATTTACACTACTTTATGTGGTTCTGTACCTCTTCTCGCCACTCAATTTTTTTTTTTAAATTTCTGACTCCCCGATCTTGCGCTGTCACTTCTCTCTGCAAATTTAAACTTGCTTGAAATGGAGCAGGAAACTGATTATTTCTGAAAGATATGTTACCTTCTCACTGATTTGCTAAGGTGGCCACAAGAATAACAGAACTAATCCCAGTATAGCTGCTTATCCTGTTTAATAACCTAAAGCTTTGTAGCCCCTTTCCATTTTTTTAGCTGGATCTTATACCTGGCAGAACACCAGTATAGCCAACTAGGAAGATACAAGTTGCCAACTATTACGAATGGCTCGCTTAAAAAAAACCTGGGCAGAGGAGTTGCCCATTACGTAAATAAAATGCTTGTGTTAAACCAGGAACGGCACAATGTTTTCCAGGTCTACCTTAAATCTTTTAGGACCCTTTGATTTTAAATCATTTAGTCGGAGGTCTGAATCGCAATCCTTGTAAGGGTGTGATCCACCTTTAATAAATAGGTAAAAAGAAATAAAATTAATGGCTGGCATGGTTAGGAAGAAAATTACAGAAATGTTATCAGTGAATGCTTATAAAGAACAGAGCATGAGCGACAGGTTCCTTGAAAGATAAGCCTCTATTATTATTACTATTTTTTTTTAAAAAAAAAAAAACCTTGCTGTTGGGTCCTCTTTGTCATCCTGTGGAGCAGATGAGAGACAAGGGGTTCTTTGACAGCAGCCATCTCATATGGCTTCCCACCTATTCTGGAAGCAGCCTGGGAGACGGTGGGCTTTTGTTCTCTCCTTCCTTTGTGCTGAATGTTGAGGCAAAAAGGCTTGGTTCTAGCTCTCTCATTCAGTGGAGTCCCTTGCTTCCATATAAGGCCATCCTGCTTTCTCACTTCCTGCTTCAGCTCCTTTTTCTTTTCCCCTCCCTTCTCCCCTTCCTTGCCCTGGATCCAGCCTTGCTCCATGTGGCACACTTCTAACGATTCACAGCTGTCTGAAAGTGCAGTCTGCTCAGCGTTTTAACTTCCTTTCTTCCCTGGAGAAAGAACTTCGGGACAGCTTGTGTAACCGGTCTCACTTTCTTGTTCATTTTTTTTTTTTTTAGATCATTGACCCACTTCCCCCTCATTTTAAAAGGGGGAACCTCAGCATCTTGAAGAAGAAGTGGGAAAATCCAAGCTTGGAGACGGAAGTCCGGAAGGAAGCTGTGGAAAGCTGCCGTACTGAGGTTAGGCAGAAGGCTGTCAGCCCTGGTGGTGGAACTGAAAGCGGCTCTGCTTCCCTAGCAGAAATTAACAAAACTTCAGGGATTAGTCCAAGATTGAGACTTCAGTCCTCTTCCAGATTGTTTGGCCGGTTCAGATATCCCAGTGTTGGCAGCGAAGACGATAAAACACGGTCATCTCAGAGTGGGGAAATGGAAAATTGTCTTAGAGAATCCAGACAAGACATAGGAAAGCTGGAGACCAGTGAAATCCCCGAATCGTCAGGGAAAATAGAGAAGTTTAATGTTCCTCTAAGCAAACTAAAGATGATGTTTGAGAGGGGGGATGCAGTTCAAACAAAGGTAAGGAACGATTTGCTTCAGTTCTCCCTGGCTTTTGAAAAGAAAAACAAATTGCAAAAGGGCGACTAAAATCTGCCTGCCGTGCAAGTGGGTATCTTTTATTTGTCCTGTTGTTAAAAATCCCCCGTGTGGACAGCACAATAATTAACAGCTCAAAGGAGAAGAGTTTGTGTGGCAGAATGCAGGTTTTTAGAATGCTAATAGCTGTTGCAAAAAGAAACCTAATTAACCAAAGTTAGCCTAATTGGGGTGTTGGCCCTATTGAAGCCTCCAAATAAATTGAGAAGGGTGCGTGCATGCAATTGTGAAGAGAACCTGGGGAATGTGCGCGCCTATTGTGATTGCAATACAACTGTTCCTTGATTATTTTAATTTTTTTTGAGTTGTGGACACTGATATTTGAAGCTACAATTTTTGCACTCTCTCTGCATCCTGGGAAATGTTTCTGTCGACTGCTAAATCTTCTCACAGGAAGAAAGTGTGTGATGATAGTCTGAGAATGCCTGTCTTCACCAGTTTTGACTTGCAAATTCATGGGCCTTGCATTTTCCTTTAAGTACTCATGAAATCTGATCCAGCATGTGGACTACAGACTGTATCCCTGGGGAAAATTGCAAATTGAGTAACAAGAAAATGAGTTGCATATGGTAGTGGCTTGAAGCACTCTTTGGTTGATTTTTCCCAGTTGCTTCATAGTTTTCCGTCAGCTTAGTCCCTTGTATGTGTTCCAAGTATATGTTAGAATATATAAACAAGATATAGTTGTGATTTAAAATTCCTCAGGGTTTTGAAAAGGTGAATTACTTTAGAGTCAAGCTAAATTTTGTAAATTAGATCTCCAAATCTAGATTGCCATAGGAGCACTTTATTTTACTCTAACTAGATACAGCCTGCTATGCTGATTGAGTGGTCCAATTAGATCTGAACATAACATGGATGAAATAGCTGGGTGTGTACAGCTATCCCAAGACATGTGGACACCTGAATTGTAGATTACTCACCTTAAACATGTTTCAAAAGTTAATGTAGATGCTGCCTGTATTGGTTCTAGGCCAAATTTAAAGTCAGTTAAACATGCTAGGGATATGCAAGTTTTCCAGTTTTACAAAAATCTTTCTGTTATAAAATAAAACTGGCCCATAGAGAAAACATTTCATACTTTTTATAATTAGAAAGCTATTCTTAGCTGTGGAGAAATGATCTTGCAGAAAGAATGTTTCAGCCTGAAGAAGTGATCCTTAGGTACATATTTATCATTGTTTACATTTAAAAAAAATGTCATACAAATTCTGCATTGTAAAAGTTGCAGCTATATAGTTGCTATAACCATGCTATGTAGTTTTGCATCACTGACAAATTAGTACTACAGAAAATATGTTACAGCAGCATATTTTGGATTTCACATATGCAGAAAAGTTATGATGGTAAACTAGATGCTTTAGGTATTTTTCCCTTCTTCTTTCTAGGAGCTAAACTTTAATTAATTCTGTGTAAAATCCTGTAAAATATATGTGCAACAACAAAATTAGTTTACTACAAGGCTCTGGAAACTTCAGATCAGGATTGGCATATATAATAATGTTCTCATTGATTCATATGCCTGAGGTACCCTCAGTGTACTAACCTGATATGTTCAGAATCCACTAGAATACATGTATAGTTGCATATGGGTGTTACGTATTGGGTCATCCAATATCTGGGAGCAGATGACAGCATTACAGAAATAGTGATCTCTTTGTCTCTGTCAATGGACTTAAGCCCATTAAGCATGTCCTCTTAATCTCATGTGCAGCTACTCCTGCAAACTGCAGATCCTGAGACCAAACAAATAAAAGGAAAGGATGTAGACTGAGCCAATGAAAGTATTGGAATGGGGATAGAGCAGAATCAATACCGTAGCAGTAAGAAAAGGATAAGAAGCGCCTCGTATATATGACAAGTTTTGCTTAGTCCAGGATTAATAAATAATAATCACAGATAGGCTGTGATAAGCCTCCCCTGAATTTACAACTAGGAAATGCTTGCTATTGAGTTATAATTATTCTCTTTAAAATAAGCTGAAATGATAGATTCAGGATGAATGAATGAACTTCCAGAAGCAAGAATTGATTGGGCATCTTAGCAGAAGGGAAAAATTGGGGCCAAGGAAAGAGAAGTCAGTAGACAATTGATCGTTCAAAAGAAAGATGAGCATAATGTGGTGATTGGATTGTTTAATAACTATAACATTAATGCACAGCAGTAAGAAGTAAATATCTTTATCTTGTTGAAACCTGCAAACAAAATCTGGTTTAAATGTTTTGCAGACAAGAATGTGATTCCCCCCCTCTCCCCCCAATATTCTTCTATTTAAGGATTTTTTTTAACCATTTTTTTGATAAATACAGGATGGGTAATATAAACTGACAAAACTTAATGGTTTGGAAGAAAGATTTGATATAAAATGAGGGCTTTCTCCCATATGTCTCTGTTCCTTAAGACTTAAATAACATTTCTTTTTAAAGTTCAGGAGCTCCTCTGAAATTGCATAATAGGGAATGGCAGACAATAGTAGGAATGGAAAGAACTTGATTGGCTGCCTTGTGCAAACTGAAATGCCTTTGTGCTCACACTAAATATCTTGGGATTCAAGTTATTTATATTATATTGATTGACTATTAAATACGGTAGTGAAGGAAAGATTAGTAGACTTATGTGCTGTATGCTTTATGATAATGTCATTTCCTTTGCCTAATACTTATTTGAAGACACAAGCAATAAGGCTGTGCATGCAGCTTTTGAAAATTATTCAAAAGAAGTGCTTTGGATCTTGCCCAAGGCCAAGCCCCTTTGTACAAGTTCTTGAAGCAGGCTTTTGGTTGCATTAATTTTAATGAGTATATTCCTTAAAGCAGTGGCATTTCTCTCCCTTTTGGTCTTGTACAAGTTATGTGGTGGTCTTTGTGCAATGCTTTCAAGTAATTTTTGAAGCATGCATTGCACATAGTTCTAATAAACAATGTGATCTTTCTTCAAAAGTTTTGTCATTGGAAAGGCATTGCAGTGAGAGCCAGTGAATTGCAGTCAATGGTTGATATCATCTGGTGAGATTCCACTACTTGAGGAAAATGCAACAGATAATGTTGGAACAATCATTATCTTTCAGATTGAATCTTGTTCCCAGATTTTTATGTATGTATGTATGTATGTATGTATGTATGTATGTATGTATGTATGTATGTATGGTATTCAGCTTTGTTCGGGTATTTTCCCACGTTATTGTAGTTGTGCTTTTAAAGTTGTAGCAACGTTTCGGCAGAATCTCATCTGCCATCATCAGACTTCTGTATAGTGTTCGTCTACACACACACACACACACACACACACACACACACACACACGTATATAAATCAACTTGCCTTTTGTAAGGACTTTTATAGAATAAATAAAATTATGATTGGTGAAGGTTACACCTTGCTTTAGATCAGGGGTGTCAAACTCAAGGCCCAGGGGTCAGATCTGGCCTGCAGGGTACTTAGATCTGGCCCGTGGGGCCACCCTGGAAATAACAAAGGACCGGCCCGGGATGCTTCTGCCAGTGAAAATGGAGCTTGGGAGGGCCGCGTGCAATTCCCCTGAACTCGGGAACCCATTTTTACTGGCAGAGCATCGGGCTCCTACAGGTGTCCCTGACATTAATGACATGCTGGCCACACCTACCCTGACCACACCCATCCTGCCCCCCAAGGTCAAACAACCCTGATGTGGCCCTCAATGAAGTAGAGTTTAACACCCCTGCTTTAGATCATACTATATTCATTATCCTGTGCTATACAGTAAGGATCATTAGGAAGATTTTTATGCAAGGACATTTTTTTATGGCATTAACACTACTTACTACAGGAATGGGTGTTCTTTGTGGTTGAGTGTATGTGTGTATGTGAGAATTTTGAGATCAAATTGTACTCCTGTGAAAAAATAAAGACCTCCATGAAAAGCCAGCTAATTTGCAAAATAACTATAAAAATAGCTAGGAGCAAAATAGCAATAGCACTTAGACTTGTATACCGCTTCACAGTGCTTTACAGTCCTCTCTAAGCTGGTTTATAGAGTTAGTATATTGTCCCCAACAATCTGGGTCCTCATTTTACTCACCTCAGAAGGATGGAAGGCTGAGTCAATCTGGAGCCAGTGAGGATTGAACTCCTGGCAGTGAACTGAATTAGCCCACATTACTGCATTCTAACCACTCTGCCGCCCCTGCTATAAATACACAGCATCTCAGAAGGCAAATGTGCTTTGCAGGATGGTTTCTGCCCACCCATTTAAACCTTTGTGCAGACCAAAGGCATTCCTATAAGTATTCTGTTGAAAGCTGTTACTGCGTGGTAGCTTTCTTTTATTAAAAGAAATATTTTAAAAAGTCTTGTGGAACATTGGGCTTGATATGGACCCTACTTAAGTCTTTGCAGGACCCAAGCTGCTGACCCTGGTATTTAGAGAATGTCTTCTGAGTCTGTGTATTCACACATACCCATTGATCCCCCCCCGCAAACTTCTTATGTATTTTGGTAATCCTAATATACCCTGACTGTAGTTCAAGCTCAAAGACCTGGATAAAGTTTACCTTTCTGATTCGCTCGACCAATTAATATATCCCTACTTTTAAACTACATTTTGCTATATTAGTACCAATTTTGCAGTAACAAAATGTTTATATGCTGTTACATATCTTATACTAAGGATTATTCTTAAATCATAGAATCTGAGATAGATAGTAAATATGCGTAAGGGCCTAAAAGCATCCAGAGGGTTTTCACTTGAGAACTTATTATCAACATTATGCCCAATGCAGGAACTCCAAGTGAGATGCATTAATTATGAGATTAGCTATCATGTCCTGTGCTAAGCACAATGCAGCAGCATTAATGAGATTAGAAAGCCAACAAATTAATATTATGCCCAATGCAGTAACTCCAAGTGGTGAGATGCGTTAATTTTGAGACGACTGATCATATCCTGCAACAGTGATTATGTGATTAGAATGCCAACAAATTGGAAAAATATTAAGTTGGCAAAGGCTGTGGTGAAAAGTGCCTAGAATAAAAAATGTATATGTGGTCCGTTTCAATAACAACATGAGACATATAGTGGATTCTTGAGATTGGGATGGCTCATTGCTTTCAAAATTGTCAGAATCCCATTTTAATTCTCCACTATGAAACAGCCTGGTTTTTGAGAATGGTGATAGACGAGATGCTGACAAAGCTTCCAGTTCCAGTATTTCTTTCCAGGCACTGACTTTTTGAGCATTTTGGCCATTAACCAGCTAATTATCTAGAGTGTAGAATAAATTGGTGAAGACTTTGAGCAGCGATCTCTAAAGAGGAAGCTTTACAAAGATTTCATAAACTGGAACTAATTTGGTGTTAGACATTGGGATTTTTTTTTAAAAAAAATCAGATTCCGAATAATTACATACTTCCTCCGCTATATGCCCCCCAGATATATTTGCAATGTCACATTGCTTGTAGAGTATACAAACTGGTTTTAGCACACTGAAGAGTGGAATGCAAATCACTATTGATTCAGCTTCCAATCCCATTTAGCAGATCTGCAGTATGCTGCTACGTCTGAGCATGGGTAAATAACATATGTCGAAAGTGGGATTTTAAAACAAAATATTATAATAATATTAGGAAAAAATACCTTGAAGAGAATGCAAGCTCAATCTCATCTCCAATTGTGTGTTTTCTGCAAAATAGACCAGGACATTTAATGCAAAGATATTTTAGGAAGTTGTTTTGGTGGATTATGCTAGACTTTACCCCCTCTATACTTTTGTCTATCTGTGAAAGTCTCCTTTAAAAAGTATAAAATTCTAAAATGTCTAAAATATTTTATAATGAAATACCTTATTATAATAAAATTTAGCATATATACTCCAGTCCTATCTGATACCCCTTGACCTTTAAATGCAAACTGTATTTGCAAAATAGGGGCACCGAAGTACCAATGAAATAATCTGATACATGGGATTAAAAGCAAGGCATAAAATCTTGTGAAGTTCTTTAAAAAAAATATCTGGATTTATATTTGAGCTGAAAATTGATCGTTAAAGTATTTTTTGGAAGTTTAAACAGTTTGTATCTCATAGACAATTGGCATTGGCTTATGTATGTAATCATTTCAAAGATGACTGCATGGTAGGCTTGTGAATTAAATTGGATCGTACAACCTGGGAGATCTTCTCTAGTGGGGAGGACAATTATGATAGTTTTTAGCTGTGCAAGTTTAGCAGTATGACTATCCTTTTGGCAATGACACAAGACCTTTGCAACCAACGCTTACATTCTGCCACACCTTCCCATATAACTTTGCTAAGGACAGGTAGTTCTTCAAACTATACAATGTAGCTTTGTTTTTCCTTTCCCCAGAATTTAATTCAGGGCTAAGTGGGTTCTGTGCAGTCTTTGTTGGATTGTTCCAGGTAATCAGAGTCCTTATTTATTGTACCCATACACAGGCACTCTTTCCTTTAGCTTCTTTAAACATCTAGACTGACTCCTACCTAAGCATAATCAAGCAGAAAACTGCTTTACTTTAAAAATATGATGCCACGTCCTTTCAGTTATGTGGGTGAGCAACATTGGGCCTGTATTTTAGAATTCTAGATGTGACAGGATTCTTCTGTGACTACAGTATTGAAGACAAAATTATTACATGGTAAGTAACAGCTTTAGAAAAGCTGTGGTGAAAGTGGATGAGCCATGGAAGTTGATGTCCATCTTAATATTTCCTTAAAAACATTTATAGAAATTAATTGCCCGTTCAATATTTTTTTTCCTGTTGCTAATTTCTATACTTGCTTTTTCTTAAGCCCTGGGTGACAAGAAAAATAAATAAATTTCATAAACATCTTTACTTTAATCCGCAAGCAATTCTTTGAGTCAAATTAGTTTGAAGTCAGCACATCTATCTCTTGTATCTTTTCTGCTGTTTGTGACAATAATACGGCCAGGGCATCGTGATTTTTTTCTGCTGTCGATTTTCATGCATGCACCTACACCCAAATGTCAACATGCATGCATTCATTCTTCCCTCTGATGAAATGCTTTTTCTTGTTGGTTCTAAACTTTTTGCAAAGGCTGTTCATTGCCTAGGAAGTACTTGTATGTGACAACCGTATGTAGGGCGTGTCACTTGATTTATTTCACTTTTTAAAAAATTCTTTGCAGTGCTGTGATTTCTGGAACTTGTGCGCTGGCTTACAATTCTATTGCCTAATCCTTCCCTTTTTGAGTATAGAAAAATGCAGGCCCAGATGAATGTTGACAGCATCTTAATAAGGAGAGGAGAAATGGCTCCTGAGAAATTAGAGCAACTCCTTAGCTTTCATTTTTAATGAAACCGAATCTATTTGACTTCTATGTGCACTTTATCACTAAAATTTGTGTTTTGATTAAGTGTAGCAATATGAGGTTTTAATGTCTCTCAATTTGGAAAGAAATTATTTCTATTCCCCACCCCACCCCACCCCCATGTTTCCTACCAAGTTTCTCATATAATAAGGCCAGGTCTTATTTTTTTTGAGCCCGAAAAAATGGCTAGAATTTGGGTGGGCGGGCAGCAACGGCTTGGATGTTGACCTCGGCGTTGGTGGGGCACTTCGTATCGGGGTCAACGCACGCAGCACCATATCCGGTGGTGCAACAAAAGTACTTCCTAATGGCAAGCCCCCCCCACCATTCCCCCCCATTTCGCATGTTTTAATATAGGCCTTAATTTGGGGGGAGGGGCTTAATTTCATTTCATGCCTATAAAACATGCTGGGACTTCCTATTGGGGGAGGCCGTACTGTTGGAGAAACAGGGTATTACTGTAAAAGTTTATTTGAAAACCAAAACTGCTTCTGAAATAAAAAAAATACCTTACTGATGAATTTGCTCAAAAGCTTTGTGGATTAGTCTGTTGATCATTTTTGGCCCATTAGATTTGAGATGATTCCACTGCTATTTATTGCCATGTGGTTATTATCTTCACTAAGATCATTGGGTGCTGTGTGTAAAGGAGGTGATGGTGGGAAGTATGTGTATGTATGTCTGTGTGTATTTGAGCCTTCTTTTTTTACTACATTTTAATTATATGACCTTTTTAGTAACATCGAATGCCAGATAACATTGCTGTATTTTCTGCTAAAGGATCAAAATAGGAATTTAAAAATACACAGTGTATGCTAACCTGGGGTTCCATTGGCAACTTATGTCCAGAAGCTTTGAATTTGGATAGATGAACCTGTGAGGCTGTTACTTAACAACCAACATTACTTATAAATAAAGAATTTTGAGCCAGGATATATTCAGTTCTAATTCGTAAATTAGAACTTTCACTCAGCAAATGTGTTCCTGCCACTGGACACAAAAATGCCTAAAATGTAATTGCCTCCTTTAATAAACAGTGAAAATTAAAACCTGATTTACTCACTATTTCTTCCAAGGTTCCCTAATAAAAAGCCCATTATGACCTTCAGGCTAGACTTCCTGACATAACTTAGTTTGTTTGGGTCTAACACCTTTCAGACACCTGGAATCTATATATATATAAAAGCGAAATATCAGTCATGCATCATCACAAAATCTCCAGAACCATAAAGCCTACAAACCTGAAATTTGGCATGTATGTTCCTCTTGGCTTCTAGGTGCTCACTAAGAAAGGATTTTTTGAAATGACCATCAGAGCATTAGTATTTCCTATATTATTATTAACATGCTCTGATGCTAAGGAGTTCTACTCCCCCTCCCTCCCCCCGCAAAAGAAATCTGTTCCAAATGCAAAACACAAGCAGAGGAGAGGAGCTTCAGTTTCAGTTTTACTTTAACAGCACCAAGCAGCTTTAGTACAGAACAGTTGAGCTAAGCCATGCCAGGATCCTTGCTGTCTCCTTGCTCACACAGCAAATACTGTTTCAGTTTCCAAAAAGCCCCTGACTCTCTCAAACACTGACAGGACGCTAGCCAGATGAATACTGATGGATGCTGGTAGGCAGAGGCAGAATTTTCTTTTCCTCCCAAAAACCTAAGCCCGACTACAGTTTCGTAGCAAAGCATGGGTATAGAGCTAGTTTCACATAAAATTAATGCAGGTAGTCCTCAACTTACAACAGTGACCACTCAACTTAGTGACCATTCAAAGTTACAACTGCACTGAAAAAGTGACTTATGACCATTTTTCATAGTTATGACCTTTGCAGCATCCCCATGGTCTTGTGACCAGAATTCAGATGCTTGGCAACTGGATCATACTTATGACTGTTGCTGTGTCCCAAGGACATGTGATCACCTTTTGCAACCTTCTCTCAAGCAAAGTCGATGTTGGGGGGAGCCAGATTAACTTAACAATCAGGTTACTAACTTATCAACTGCAGTGATTCATTTAACAACTATGGCAAGAAAGGTTGTAAAATGAGGCAAAACTCACTTAACAAATGCCTCACTTGACAACATAAATTTTGGGCTCAATTGTGGTCATACGTTGAGGGCTACCTGTACAGTCAACCTAATTAAATTAATGTTTACCAGCTTGAATAAATTCTTAGCGTTCACCATACATTTAGAGTTCATTGAGTGAGAAAGAACATCTTGGTTTGCTGCATGGATGTTGTTGGACTGATCTTTCTTGCTGCTGCTTGCTTACTTCTTTCTCTTCATTTGATCACTAATCAAATAATAAACAGAAAATCTTTCCCTTTTAAAGCAGGTTGTTCATGACCATGGCAGAGCTGAGGGTAGGATGATCTCAGAGAGCCACTTCTTTTCAGAGGACCTTGACTTACCTCATCGAGAAAGAAGCCGCAATTCTTCACGTGAGCAATATTCAATATAGTTGGGATGACTCCTACTGTATATGTACAATGGCATGCACAGTATTTATCCCTTTAATAAAAAAGAGGGACACTTCAGAATTTAAAATATTAAACATCTTAAAATGCAAATATATCTAATTAATTTATATGACGTGGTTAAAAAAATAGGATAAATGCTTATATATTGCTAATATATTGAAACTGTGTGCCTAATCATTATAACATGGAAGAGTTATGTTCGGGTAGTCCTTGACTTATGATCACTTGTTTGACAATGGTTTGAAGTTACAATGGTATTGAAAAAAGTGACTTATGACTCATCCTCAAAATTGTAACTTTTGCCCCACCCTCATGGTCACACAATCACAATTAGGCTCAAATTTATGTGGGTTTCAGCATGTTGTGGTCACATCAGGGGTGGGATTCTACCAGTTCGCACCTATTCGCTATAACCGGTTGTTAATATTCTAAGCAGTTCGGAGAACCGGTTAGAAGAAATTACTGGCCTAATCCTGAAAGGAAGGCAGGAAGGAAACATTCTGGTTTTGCTTATAGAAACTGCCTCTCCGTTAACCCTTATTATATTCTTGGCAGGACTCGACTTCCTGTCTCAGGAACTTCTCTGGAATTTTCCCCCCCTCCTTTGCTGGTACTTTGTGTGGTGGGACCATTCAAAGTTACAATGGCACTGAAAAAAGTGACTTATGGCCATTTTTCACACTTACGACTGTTGCAGCATCCCCAAAGTCATGAGAGGCCAGGCGAGGAGATACGTGCCTCGTTGTGAGTGATATTGAGTTGGCCACACCCAGCCAATAACTAGCCCACCAAGCCATGTCCACCCAGTCACATGACCACCAAGCCATGCCCACCACCTAAGCCACGCCCACAGAACCAGTTGTTAAAAATTTGAATCCCACCCCTGGGTCACATGATCACGTTTTGTGACCTTCCCACAGTTTCCGACATGCAAAGTCAATGGGGGAAAGCTGGATTTGCTTAACAGCTGTGTGATTGCTTTAACCATATGATTTGCTTAACGAACACAGTAAAAATGGTCATAAAACCTGGTCCCTTTTGAAATGACTTGCTTAATAACTGAAGATCCAGGCCCAATTGTTATAAGTCAAGGACTATCTCTGTAGATATTTTAAGAAACGACCACATATTGTATATACTGAAGAAAGTTGTAATTGATCAATCAGGGATTGTACATGAGACAAAGAAATCAAAATATCATATATCCAAAATAAGTACAAAGTGCTTCAGCTTATGTGAAGAATTAATTTGATGGTATTTTCTCCTTACATACATAAGGCTGGTAGAGGCACAATGGTTTCAGTTTATACAGTCAGCAATGATTGAATTCCTTACAAGTAACTTGGTAGCCTAGACCAGAATGACAGAGTTGAACGGGACTTTGAGGTCTTCTAGTCCAAACATGAGCCAGCGGTGTGCAGCAACAGCCAAAAAAGCTAATACAATCCTTGGTTGCATAAACTAGAGGCAAAGAATCAAAATCACATGAAGTACTAATACCGCTTTATAAATCCTTAGCAAGGCCACACCTGGAATACCACATCCAGTTTGGGTCATCACATTACAAAAAAGATGTTGAGACTTTGGAAAAAGTGCAAAGAAGAGCAACTAAGATAATTAAAGGCCTGGAGACTAAACATATGAAGAAGAATGGTTGCAGGACTTGGGTATGGTCGGTCTAGAGAAAAGAAGGACTAGGAGTGACATGATAGCAGTATTCCAGTATTTAAGGGGCTACCACAAAGAAGAGGGGATCAACTTTTTTCCAAAGCACCAGAAGGCAAGGCAAGAAACAATGGCTGGGAACTACTCAAGAAAAAAAAGCAATCTGGATTTAAGGAGAAACTTCCTAACAGGGAGGACAATTAACCAGTGGGACAGCTTGCTTTCAGAAGTTGTAGGTGCTTCATCATTGGAGGTTTTAAGAAAAAAAGTGGACGGCCACCTCTCTGGAATGGCAGAGTCTCCTCCTTGAGCAGGGGGTTGGAGTAGAAGACTCCAAGATCCCTTCCAGCTCTATTCTGAATGAAACTCCCTGTCCAAACAGGAAACGTTATGCCATGTCAGACAAAAGGTTGTCTAAGACCAGCGTTTCTCAACCTCAGCAAATTTAAAATACTTGGGCTTCAACTCCCAGAATGTCCCAGACAGCATGTGTAGACTTTAGTGCCAAGAATTACCCAGTCAACATGCTGCCTAAGGAGTTCTGGGAATTTAAGTCCACACATAAATTTGAGGAACACTGCCCTTTGCCATAGAAATTAATCAACCATAATAGGGAATTGAAGCTGAGAGGGAATGGAAACATCCCTAAATCATCTACTACAGAGGAGTAGAAATGTTTGGTATGGCTCCCAGAGACTTCCAAACATTATTACCCAAATAAATTCTTAATGTAACGGTATTAGATTTATGAGTGGAGATTTAACTGAAATCTAACTGAAAATTAAGTAATACTTTTTTTTTTTCTTCTGATCACTTTTTATCTGGAATTGCCATAGCAAAAGGAATGGAAAAAAAATTAGTACAAAAATTTGTGTGCACTCTTAAGAGTTTGCAATGATGATGTAGGCCAATGTGAGTTTAATGGTGTTTTATACAATTTGATTTGAAATGGAACTTGTAATAGTGGTGGATCAAAGATTTCCTTTTCAGTTTGATACATAGAACCAAGAAAATCATTCTAGAGCAGATAATTACTTTGTCCTTTTCAATTGGATATCTTGAAAAAATATGTAACCTTCGGTATTGATGCTTCCTCATATTCATAGCTACTCTACTACTAGACCAGACTTCTGGTGATGACCTCTGTTTACTTGAAGGGGAGATACTAATGCATCCCTTGGATAAAATGGAAATGTCTTTGGAGATTGCAATCACTATCAACTGCTACATCCTTGTGTGTAAAAGAGATAACATGATCTCATAACATGAGATAATATGTTTTTCTTTGGTGTAGAGACAGATCTCCACAGATATGGCAGTATAATTGTTGGTAGATGTAAGTTACACCCATATCAACTGTGGTGACATAGTAATTACATAAAATTTGGCCCTGTCACAGCAGCTGCAGCAGCTCTTCCCTGTTTTTCTAAGCAAACTGGACAACAGTTTGTAAGTCAAGTGTGATTTGTATTATTTGAAATTGGGTGACATAAAGTACAATTTGTGTTTGTATGAACCTGAATCCTATGCCCCCAAGCAACCACTTCAACTCCAGTTCTGGATGATGTGTAACAACCTCATACATTTCTCAAATGGGAATTGGGGAAGTGCTTTTTGGGGGGAGCCAAAAGCATAAGCATCTAAATCATATGGTTTCCCCAACCTGTACTTTCGTTATTTTTTTTGTCATCTTATTTTCAAAAGGGTAGCTCTTGAACTACACGCATCCAGGTCTGATGCTATTGCCTGTAATTTAGCTTTAGATTAACAAAGAAACCAGTGGAATCTTTAAACAAGGCAAAGTTCATTCTTTAAGGTAAACTTTTTGTTTTGGTTATGGAGCTGGAATTAATTCATGCCCTTTGGCCACCTGGGTTATTAAGTGGTTATTGTGTTAAGCAGAGTGAAGTTTTCATCTCCTACAATGGGTCTCAGTAACAGCCGCTGTGTATGTTTATTCTAGAAGTTCAGTGTTTGTCAAACTTTCAGTCATGCTGTCTGGGGAATGCTGGGAATTGAAGTCCACACATCTTAAACCGGCCAAGTTTGAAAAACATGGTTCTAGATAATTTGCTTTATTCCTCTGCAGTTTCAAACCCAGAGAAAGCAGAGAACAGGAGAAACCTAGAAATACCTCGCTTTTCAGAAACATCCATCAAGGATAGGCTTGCTAAGTACCAAGCGGCTGTGTCCAAGCAGAATGGCTCTCACAGTTATGTGGTAAGTTTTACTTTTTAAAAGTGGGTGGCTGTCACTGCTCTGCAGTAGAGGATTCTGTCTGAAATGTTACTGATGACTTTGCCCTGAATACTCAACATTCTTGAGTCATGAATGTTCCCCTTTTAAAATCTTATTTCTAATTAAAGCTAGTGGAACCTCTTTCAGGTTCTTTTTATATGTGTGGGATTTTCTCTGACTTTTTTGCCTCCGTAACAGCAAAAGGGATAAGTTTTGCTTGCATGTGAGAATCAGAGTGCTTAAAATTTTTTACCATTATCATTTATGATTTCTACATTTACACTAAAGCACTTAGTTTTGTAATGAAAGAACTATCAGAGATTCCATATTTCCATACTGGAAGGAATGGAAAGATTTTGCTATTTTGTTCAACATAGAAAGAATTGTGTTTCTGGCTTAGAATTCTGTGCTTTTCAGTAAAATAAAATTTAGATGTAAGAGCCCATTCCCTGTGCTTTGTGTATTTCTTGATGTCAAACTGTAATGTAGGTTGAGATTTAATAGGTAGTATCCTCTTGCAGGGTCAGAGGAATTCAGCTATGGTGTTCTCTGAGCTTAGTTGTTTGCAGACATTTCATTACCTGACTAGGTAACAACAGTTTGAATATGGATGCTCACCTAAGACTAAATACCAGCAGACTATCAATAAGTTCCAAGGACCAATTGAAACAAACAATAACTCCAGATCACACCAAAATGCTGACCAATCTTGCATTGAAGGAGATGCAACTTGAAGGAGATATTCTTTTTTGTCTTCTTCTTTTTTTGCAGCAAGTGGGGGAAAGGCTAGTTTAGGGGAATAATTAATGAGTGGACAGCAAGTTATCAAATGAACAATTTCAAGAAAGCCATATATTACAACTCAGGTCTCTTACAACAGCTACTTTTTCATAAAAATGTATGTAGCAATTGCCCAGTAGCCTTGCCTAAGCAAAAAGAACTTTGAGAATGAGAGACTTTGAGAATGTGTCTCAAAGGTGCTTTTTCAAAAGGCAACTGGGCTTTCTTTGTTTTTCCTTGAAAACGTTTCACTTCTCATCCAAGACATTTCAACTGATGAAACTTCTTGGATGAGAAGTGAAACATTTTCAAGGAAATCCAAAGAAAACCCAGTTGCCTTTTGAAAAAACATCTCTGAGACAACCATGACCTCTGTGTGACTGAGAATCTACATAAATTTGGTTTATGGCTCTGTTGCTACCATTCTTGCCTTCAGATGTGACATTTCCTGCATGTTTCCCTTGGTAAATATGCTGAACGCTGCTCTTAACTATGGGTGCTGAAGTATCAGGATTCCCAAGTCCTGCAGATTGTTTTTTGCATGGAGGGGAAGATGCTTACAGAATGCCATTTAGTGCTACTGCATACTTGAAATAAGGAATTGCAAGCAACAACCTGTTAAAATGAGTTTGTTATATTTTAAGGAGAGGGACCATAACATTTAAAATAATCAAATATACTGTATCCTATCCTGCTTACTGAACATTTTACTATGTTCTGTATTATATTTGGAAGAGGTTAGTAAATTAACGTGAACCTAGGGTAGGTCAATATCTACTTGAATAATTTCTGGAGGCTGTGCAATAAATTAGCAAGTATTTAAGCTAACCTTAACCCACCTATTTTGCCAAAGAAGATTTCTTCCCTAATTAAGCCATTGAAATTTTTAAAAAGCTTGAAGAAAACTGGATTCTTATATATGAATGCAGTTCTGAAATTGAAAACATTTTTGGTCTTAAAAACCGGCTGCAAGTGTTTAGATGCCCTCCTCCCTGGTTGCAGTATTGTTTTGCACCCAATTCCAGTTAATGTTCTTTGAAGTTCTAGGAAAAAATAGTAGTTTCCCAAGGATGAGTCTGCTAACTCATTTGTCAGCTGTTGTTATAAAAAGGAAGGAAAGGAATGGGAACGCAAGGCTAATTTGTGATAAAGCCTGAACAGCTGATTGAGGTTAGACTTCAGTTGTCTATTCTATGAAACCCATCAGTAACAGTTGTTACATATTATTTTAGAGAGCTGATAGCTAAGATAACAAGGAATGGCATTTTACTTGGAAATTTGATAAGGAGAACCAATTTCACTGTGCAAAACCCAGATATTTTCTGTATCTGCATAGGAGTACTGTAACTGCAAATAAATTGGGGGCGGGGGTTAGGGTGGGATTTCCTTCTGTTTGCAGAGATCTAGATCAGGGCTGTCAAACTCACGGCCTGCGGGCCAGATGCGTCACGTGCTGGCCACGTCATCTTGTGACAATGTGAGTTTTACAGCCCTGATCTAGATTAATTTATCCATATGTTAGACCAGGAGTCTCCAACCTTGGGAATTTTAAGACTTGTGGACTTCAACTCCCAGAGCAAAGCTGGCTGAGGAATTCTGGGAGTTGAAGTCCACAAGTCTTAAAGTTGTCAAGGTTGGAGACCCCTGTGTTAGACTACCGCTCCCATCCAAGACAGCAGACTTGGCCACTGGGAATTCCGGTCTAAAATATCTCAAGAGTACTATGTAGAAGGCAGTATATAAATTTCTGAGTTCCATAAATAAGAGAGTAGAATAGAGGCCATCAGCCCTAACAACCCTATCATCAGAGTTTATGTTTATGTTCTTCAGTTTAGGAAACAGAGAATTTGGGGGATGAACAAAGTGCATTTTCTCCCTAAGCCTTTGCAAAAGCCTAAAATGATTTTTAAAGGAAAATGTTTATCTTCACCAAATTCTTTGCAGCTAAGGCAAGGCAAGCAGTCATGGAAGATATCTCTCCTCCTCCTATTTTGCATATTTAATAGTTGCGTGTATTGCAGAGGGGGAAGTGGACTGCAAATAAAGCTTTGGTTAAAAAAGAAGACAGCTTTTCTTTCTACAATGCAAAAGTTCACTCATGCCTATTTCACAGGGAAAATCATAAACCATACTCATTGCAATTCCTTTTTTCCCAAAATACAGCTAGGTTCCTAACAAAAGAAAAAAAAATATTTTAGTATTGGGAGGGGTACCAGTTTGACATATCCCTTGTTCTTGTTAACATAAGGAAAACATATTTTTTTCTCAACCCTGTGAAGTTTTTATAATGAAGTTTGGCATCTTTGAACTTTGAAAATTCCATACAGTGAAGTATTTCCCACAGTAATATAGCTTGGCACTATTACTTTCCCTGTAGCGATGCTTTGGCATTTAAGAAAGAATTTAATTTTAGTGAATTATGATTCTCCCAGTAATAATTTTTCCAATCGTTCTCACAGCTGCAATTCTCCTCGCTCATCTTCCTTTTAACAGGAGCAAATGGGCACTTTTATCCAGCAGCATGACTTCTGTCTTGTACAATTAACGGTACTGATTACATAATGAAGATTAATTTAAGTTAGCACCAGAGTGAGATTGAAAGATTGAAAAAAAAAATTCATCAGGGCTGTAATGGAATTATTTAAACAGGGACAGAAACCAAATTTGTAGGAGAAGGTCTATTGCCACAGAGTTGAGACAGTAAACTGCCAAAGGAGGTCTTTTTTTCAGGGTTTTGCCTTACTGGTGAAATATTCTGTACAAGGAATATTCTGTATTCCTTGACTTATGACTACAGTTGGGATCAGAATTTCTGTTGCCAAGCAAGATGTCTTGTTAAGCAAAATACCACAGTTGTTAAGTGAATCATGCAGTTGTTAAGTGAATCCAGATTCCCCCCATTGATGTGGGGATGTTGCAACCATCGTAAGTGAGAAGAACAACTGTGGTGGTCACTTTTTTCAGTGCGGTTGTAACTGCTGTTGAATGATCGCTAAATGGTTGTAAGTGAGGACTACATATCAATGCTTCTATTGAGAGAGTCACTTGGAAATTCTTACCCATTTTTCTAGAAAGAGGTTTCTTTAGCTTTCAGACAAGTTTCTTTAGCATTATATATGCGGACCTGGTCCTACTATAAGATTTTAAGGGAGGTGGTACGCTTTTGGTTTATTATTGATTGATTAGTTGGTTGGTTTTACAGGTTTAGTTCACTATAAAATGAATTTATCATTTTAGTTCTAGCCTTAAGAATGACTTTAGGAATATAATTGAATGGTAACATAATAATACGGTAATTAAATATAGGACATATATACTGTGTGGTTTTAACCATTCACTCATGTCTGACGCTATGAAATCACCAAGCGACTGAATGGTTAAAACAACAACATACTTGTGGTATAGAATAGATAATGGGTCTGTTACTTTAATATTAGATTTATTTCATCTTTTTTGCCATATTCTTCTACGTATAAATCTAGGCGTATTAAAAATATACTCAACCTATGTTCAATTAAACTCAAGTGTTTTGTTTTTTTATAGAATGAGATTCAAACTAATGAAAATGAAGACAAAGACTACAATTATGAGCAGAAGGAGAATTTGCCACCATGTTCTGACAATTTCTTTCCTCAGCACATTGAAGAAAAGGTAAAGAGGACTGCCATGGTGGTAAAAATTAAAACAACCCAGATATGGAATTCCTGTGAAGGTTTAAAATGGGATTAACTCCAAGAATTCCCCAGCCAACATGCTGACTAAGGAATTCTGGGATTTGAAATTCACCTTAAAATCACTGAGGTTGAGAAACACTGTCTTAGACTGAATAGAGTGAGCCTTTAATATGTATTATAGTACCCAGGATACATCTTAGTAGCTTTTTGTTTTGTTTCCAAGCATAGATTTATAGAGTTATTGAATGTGAAGTAATGTGTTGAGTAGCATGAGATGCCCATAAAAAAAAATTATGTTTAGAACCCATACCGTTATTTCCGGAAAGCTATCGGCATGTTTTTATTCCTTACATAGAGCTTTTTCTCTACATTCTCAGGCAAACTGATCTTAATCCTATTCTAATAACTTCTTGGTTTGTTGAAAGTTGCTTCCCTAGCAGAAGGTCAGCTCATTTTAAAGCAAACACCGTGGATTAAAGAAGTAATTTCCCTTATTTGTTCTTTTCCTACAGCTGAATGGATGCTTTCAGTAAAAGACCTCTTCCTGCTGATTTGAAAGAGTGAATAACTTATGATTTTATAGGCTTCTTGTGGCTTTCCCTTCTGCCCCGGTTAAGCACTTGCTTGATACGCATGAGAATTTCATGCAGGAAATGTGGAAATTAGGGGCGGGGAAAGTTATTACATCTTTCCTAGGTATCGGCAGAATGTGCGCAAGAATATTTAATAAACCTACCAGCATGTTAATTCTCCAATTGCATGTCAAAAGCGCTGCTTCATATCACGTGAGGGCTTAAAACATGAGTGTCTTTCACTGAGAGTGCCGTTGAATGTGCTGTGAAATGCCTGGGATCATCTGTTTCTCCAAATCAGACCCACAAGCACAGAATATTAGCCCAGCTTACTTGGCTTCTTGTTAATTTGCACAGTTTAATTGCTCACAGTGGGGCTTTCCCTGTAAATTAGAAGGAAGCTGCAGTTAAGCTTATTATGGTGTATTAATTCCTTAATTGAGCAGTCTTAAGGTGCATTTGATTTAACGGTGAATATTGGGGGCGCAGAGACACCATTTTACTCAGAATGGGGCATGACTTGTTTTATGATTGCTCTGTACTCAAGCTTGGATGTGTATATGTGTATACACACACACACTCTGTGCCTGTGTGTACATATTGATCAGTTCTCTGAAATTCCAGATAGAACCTCTCCTATAGATAAAATGCTGAGTTCTACTTTTATTAAGTGAAGATAAGCTGGTGTTTCTTCCTGATATGGTACATTGTTCTCAAATGTGGAACGAATAAGCATTGACATGCAAATTAAAAGTTGTAATGCAAATAACAAGGTGTTAAAAGATAGTCAATCAGTGTTGAGGGGAAGAAATGTGGGGGATTGCAGGTAGTCCCGGACTTAGTATTCAAATGGAGCCTGCCTGTCACGGTTGTAAGTTGTGATGGTTGCAAAGCAGGTCCACCCGCATAACCAACCCAATTATACAACCTTTTTTTGTGGCCATCATTATGCATTTTGAGGCATTTTTGCCAAAACCCAGAAGTAAATGGTTTTTGACAAATATCACAGTCACATGATCATGGGACATTGCAAACAGCCATAAATGCAGGCTAGTTGATGAATATTCAAAATAAGTTAAGTGATTGGGGCGGTTGGAACTTTAACAACAGAGTCTTTAAGTACCTTTGGGGAGAGGGTTGCCTATTAGGGTTAGGGTAAATTCAAACGGTTGCTAAGTGACCAGCTGTAAGTCAAAGACTATCTGTCTATACTACTTACATAAAGAAACAAAGGTGTATAGAAAGATAGTATCACCCCAGATGCTTCTTTCAATTTTTGAAGACTGAATGTTCAAAGGCTAAATGGCATGGTGGTGCAGTGGGTAGAACGCAGTATTGCAAGCTAGTTTAGCTCACTGCCAATAGTTCAATCCTCACCGACTCAAGGTTGACTCAGCTTTCCATCCTTCCGAGGTCGGTAAAATGAGGACCTAGATTGTTGGGGGCAATATGCTGACTCTGTAAACCACTTAGGGAGGGATGTAAAACAGGGGTCCCCAATCCCTGGGCGGTGGCCCAAAACAGGGCCGCAGCACGTTCAGAACTGGGCCGTATGAGTGGCAACCAAACACGTATGGAGTTCCACTTGCGTGAGCAGCAGACATTTCCACTCCACACAGAAATCTCCATTTGGGCAAGTGATGGGCTCTTGAACAAATGGAGTTGTGCTTGTGCACAAGCCTGCCTGTCACACAGTACCATCCCCTCCCCCCCGCTGGGCTGCCAAGCCCAAAAGGTTAGAGAGTGATCTCTTTTGTCTGGCCTTTGAAGCTAAACAGAGTTGAGCCTGGCTGGTGCTTGAAAGGGAGATGATCTAGTAATATTAAGGTTGGAAAAAAAGATTCAGAAGGTTCCAGTGGCAAATCATTTCCATACTAAAAAAGTTAAACATGGATGCACCTATAGAAATGAAGTGGAATTTTACTCAAAGAAAATAGTCTTATAATACCTATGTTGAATGTACTTCATTTTGAAATATTCATTAATTACATAGAATCTGACCTGATCAAACAATTTGCAAGCACCTGAGCTGCAAAATCATGGTAATGTAAATTATACATTTAAGCATATAAATTTGATAGACAGACAAATCTTGGAGCTGGAGGATTGGACTTGTTAGCGAAATGCAGATAACTACAAATAGAGTCTAAAACTCTGTAGCAGTTGTTCCCAGTGTGATCCAAGGCCTCAAAGATATTATTTTTCTCTTAATACTGGTGACAAAGTTTGGGGGGAAAATAGTGAAAACTTTGGGATTACCAAATGTAAGAGTCTTTGGCTTTATCATCTAAATCTTATAAGATTTCAGGTTGCGATTTGGTGATCATATGCAGTTCATTTTAAAATATAAATAATAAATTAAAACATTACTTAATGTTTGGATTATGTGGACACTATCTGGGAGTGTTCTGTTTTTCACATTGCCAATTGCTAGCTTTGTAGTCCTCAGAAACCTTCAGGCATGGTATAATGTTTATTTAATCCGCAATAGTAGGGACTGCTGGTTTGTGGCAATTTAAGATTTGATGTGGCAGTAATGCTGTGTTTTTTGCATTTAATCACAATCTGCTTTGTGCTTTTCCCAACAACTTTGCCTGTTTCTCTGCTTTTATGCTTGCCAAATGAGGTAAATTCTAGTTCTCTGGATAACTCCATAAGGAAAGATGATTCATATACATATCTCTCCTACAGGTTTTAGTAGGAGATGGTTTGAATTCCAGTCTCTGTGAAGATGGCACTGGTGAGTTCTTAATCTCTCTTTTATTCCCAAACCTACAAAATAAGGAAGTAGTGTGTTTCCCTGAAAATAATCTCTACCCTGAAAATTAAACCCTACCTCAATTTTTAAGCATGCACCTAATATAAGCCCTACCTCAAAAATAAGCCTTAGTGAAGAGGTGGGTGTGGCCAGCACAGGAGGCGGTGAGTGCGCATGGGCCGATGGTGTCTGGCAGCAGCAGCAGTCTATGCTGCGCATGTGAATTGATTCCCTGTCCAAGCAACAAGCAGAGGTGGGGGGCGAGGCACACGATTTGGATGCACTGTGTGAGCCACAAGAAAGCCCAGAGTTGCTCATCTTCACACAGCAGCACCAATAGCAGAGGGAGGCAGAGTTGCGACAGGGAAGGCAGGCTATCCTGCCTTCCACCCCGAACCTCTGCCTGCTGCCAGTACTGCCGCATGAAGACGAGCCAGCCACCCACTCTGGCCCACCAAATCTCGGCATTTCTGTGATCTGTGCCGTGTGCCTGGATCGCCTGCCTCCCCCCTTCATCTTTGCCTCCCATCTGTTGCTTGGACAGGGAAGCAACTCACCTGCACTGCATGGGCTGCACAGCCCCAGAGTATGCAGTCAAGGGACTGGCGGGCTGCAGCTGCTGCCGGATACCGTCAGTCCCTGTGCACTTGCTGTCTCATGTGCACAGAGCAGGGGGTGGAACATTCAGCTGGGCTGATCACCCTGAAATTGTGTTTCTCCAAAAATAAGCCCCTAGTGCTTATTTTGGAGCCGAAAAAGCAGAAGAAATTTATTCCCACTTAGAAATAGATCTTTAAAGCCTTACCATACAGTTCCATTAACAGCTACCAGAAAACCAGAACATATTTTTTTAATCCTTATGCACTTTATATGTCTTATTTTCACTTTTTAAAAAGCTTGATCTTTAGTCCCATCAAGTACTGTTCCACAAGTTGATTTCTTATCAATTTCCCTTTGTGTTCGTCTGAGCAGTTCCTTTTTGTCTCTTCTCTGAGAAAATTTCCCTGGCTCCACATATGTTGCTTTTGTAAATCCAAAGTAAGAAGGCTTTTCAAGACAGTCTTCTGATTATACCTGCATGTCTCTTTAACTATCAGAACATCAACTGGTTTCATTGGTAAATTCATCTTGACATTTTTTTGCACATCACTCTTATCTCTGGCGTTTTTTTTTTATAGATAAAGTTTTTTATTTTTAAACACAAACATACCATACAAAAACATAAAAACATAAAATCCTCTTCCATTTTATATACATTCAGTGTGTCAGTTGATTACGTATCTTTTGTGCTATACTTTTGTAGTCATTTACTCACAATTTATATCAATCTTCACATTGTCAAACTAACATATGTTTATATATTTATCAGTTATTAATCATCCAGGACTAAACTATTCCATCGTTTTATACGAGATGTTCCACATTTTATCTTAAAATTTATGTTATACTTTCAACCAGTGGTTATATATATATCTGTATCATGTTTTATATCAATCTATTAGATTTCTATCACAAAATTATCTATATTACCATGCCTTTTTATCCAACCATTGATAAAACAAATCCCATATCATATAAAATTGCTTATCTTCTTGTTCTCTAATTTCAAATGTCAATTTACTCATTTCAGCACAGTCCATAATTTTTTTGATAACTTCCTCCTGCATAGGTATTTTGTCATTTTTCCAGTTCTTCGCAAATACAATTCTAGCTGCTGTTAAGACATTTACAATCAAATATCTCTGGCATTTTTAAATAGATCCACATGGATGATCTTTATTTTTTTCATAGTCCCGAGAAGAATACTGATGAGCTGATCTCTTCACCAGCTCCTATTTTGACCATATTCATAGGTTCTACAAAAAGCACCTATGCTCAGTTTGAGATGCTACCCCGAAGATCCTCCTGTCTTTTAGCTTTTATCAATTATTTAGTTCATACCTACTTTGCCTTCTGAAACCTAATTCTGGAAACATTCCAGTCTTCTGTATAATCAGTCAGAAGTAAAACTGTCTAAATCACTCCACAACTGATTGTTCTGTAGTCTGAACCCTTTAAGAATTTTGCATGAGCTTAAAACAGATTAGATTGCATTCTCCTTGCTTGCATAATGGTTAATCATTTCTGACTTTAAAAAAAATAGAATTAAATGGATTTTGCCATAGAGGTAGTCCTTAACTTTCATTTAATAATTGTTCAAAGTTATAGTGGTGCTGAAAAAAGTAATTTATGACCAGTCTTCACACTTAATAACTTGCACATGATCAAAATCGGCAATCAGTATTTATTTTTGAAGGTTGCAGCATCCCAGGGTCACATGGTCATTTTTTTTTTCAACCTTTCCAGGGGGCTTCTGACATGTAAAGCCAACAGGGGAAGCCAGATTGGTTTAACAACTTGTGGCAAAACTAATTGCAAAATTGGGCATGATGCACTTAATGCCCTCATTACTTAGCAATGGAAGTTCCTATCCCAGTTGAGGTTGGTTATTTTGAGGATTTGCCAATAGAAACAGAGATAAGAGACTACTGTAAGTGCAGAAGACAAATGAAAAATTTGGAATATAAAACTGCTTGGCATCATTGTTTATCAGATAGTGTGATCTCATATGGATGCCAAGCTATTCCTTCAAGTTAGTGTGTATTAGAAATAGTGTACGTTTTGTGTTGTCTCCTGAAAGGAATGTGAATGGATGTGCAGATAAGTTAGAAATAGCTTGTTTGGTGGAATTATCAAGGCAAAAATAGCTTATCCTAAGAGACACCAGGCTAACTTTCCTTGGTCTCACTTAATCTTTTTCTTTAGTAGAATAGAATAGATTTTTTTATTGGCCAATTGTGAATGGACACACGAGGAATTTGTCTTTGGTGCATATACTCTCAGTGTATATAAAAAGAAAAAAAATACATTCATCAAGAATCATAAGATACAAATAGATCTGGTTCTTCTGCTTTTAGTTAACCACAGGTTTATTATCTAAATTCTAAGTCATAGTTTGGTGCACAGATGAAACCACAATTAAATTAACCTAAATATATGCTATTTTAAGGCTAACTATAGATTAATTATAGTTAATTATAGTTTTACATAAATTGTGTGTGAGTGAAACTATTTTATACTCAGAGTAGGAGAAAACTATTTTAGGACTGTAGAATAGGGAGAGAGAAGGCTTATTTCTTTTTATTTATTTATTATTCCCTTATGCTTCATTATTGGAAAATAAGCTCCCATTCTTTCTGTCTTAATCAGAGTGGAAAACCAAGGATTTAAAACAGATCTGTCCTGTCAATTATTATTTTACTTTAAAGAATGCCCCCCCCCCAAAAAAAAACCCTTCATCTAAAATTAAACACAGCACTTTTTAGCATTACATGTAGTCCTCGACTTACACTGGTTCACTTAGTAACCTTTCCAAGTTACACTGAAGAAAGTGATTTATGACCATTTTTCACTCTTATGATGGTGGAAACATCCCCATGGTCATGTCATGTGATCAAAATTTGTATGCTTGGCACCTGATTCATATTTTGATGGTTGCAGTGTCCTGAGGCCACTTTTTGACAAGCAAAGTCAATGGAGAAGCCAGATTCACTTAACAACTGCATTACTAACTTACCAACTGCAATGATTCACATAACAACTGTGGCAAGAAAGGTCATAAAATGAGGCAAAACTCACTTAAATGTCTCACTTAGCAACATAAATTTTGGCTTCAATTGTGGTCATAAGTTGAGGACTATCTGTATATGTACCAGTGCAATGCTTTTATCGACTAAAATAAAAGACTACAATTAATGAAGGAAATCTTGGCTAGTCGATGGCAAATAGTTTTAGCTGTTAGAATTTATGTGACTGAATCTGATCAAATGAAGTACAGAAATGCTTCTACATACTGCTTCCCATTGAAACATTGAACTACAAAATAATAATAAATGTTAACAGTTTTAAAATAAATAATTGATCCCAGAGGCTAAAATGTAAATACGTTTTAACTTACTCCAATTATATAATCTGTTATGGAATTTTGCTTAATCTTAGGAAAGGATGTGGCAGCTTTAAAGAGTTCAGACAGGTGATATATAGACTACAAGGCATAAAAGCATCTCTTACTTATTTCCAATATATTGTTTCTAGCCAATAATCCTTGAAAGACAGTTCTTCTGCAATGTTGCTAATGGATCTGTAATCCTTTATTTAATACCCATTTCCTATCTGGATAATACACTGTATTTTCTTGATTTTTAAGTTTGCACCATACCTCTATGTTTTTTGTTTTTTATGTTTTTTGGTGCTTTTCAATTTCCTCTCTTCAGAAAAGTACTTAACAGTTTATTTTATGTGGTAGGAAAATATTGTTGGGTCAAACAGATAAGTCACCAGTCAAACCTAAACTCTGCATTACTTAATTAGCTTCATTTATGGACAAAACATTTATGCAGCTGCAGCTTGTGAAACACAATGCTTTTGTGCACTGCATTTAAAAATTAATTTTTTAATACTAGGATTTGTCTATGGGCACTTCAATATAGAGCAGTAGTGGCTAACCTTTTTCGGCTCCCACATGCCAGCACCCAGAAGACAATGCATGCTGGGGCCCTCATACCCCCTGCACATGTGAACACAACCCCCCCTCGTGCGCCGTGCATCTATGCATGTGCACATGATCTCCCCTTGCGCGCCGCATGTCTGTGCATGCGTGTGAGATTCCCTCTCCTGCACAGTGCATCTCTGCACATACGCACACATCTCCTGCACACACCCCTCCACCCCTGTGCATGCGTTCCAGATACTCGACAATCAGCTGTCGGGCGGCAGCACGTGCACATGCGCAGTGGGGCTCTTCCAGGCAACCTCTCGCGTGCCAAGGGAAATGGCTCTGCGTGCCACTTCCGGCACGTGTGGCATAGGTTCGCCAACATGGATATAGGGTCTTTGCACCACTGTAAAACCAGACCATCATGTAGGTTCAGCTGTCACATTGACTAATTTCTAACTCAGTTGCAGTGTATCCAGTATCACATAGAAATATTATTTATTTTTGCTTTGCAAAATTTATGGGAAGTCATTTTTCCTCTCGCCAGAAATTCTTGCCTCACTGGATCCTGGGTGTCATATAATGTTTTGTTTATAAGTCCTTGAAATGGAATGTAGCCTAACAGCTTCAGAAGTCTCCTTTCACAGCAAGCATTCGGGTTCAGACAGATGCTCATCACTCTTCAACTGCATCAGTGTTGATAGCTTGGCTGGCTGCAAAATGATTTGGTGGAACTGAGGAGTGGAAATGGGACTGGGTGGCAGAGCCTTGTCTTCATGAGTTTGGAGGAAAAGAACCTAATACGAGTCCGTTTGTTTCTAGCCGGGTGTAACTTCCAGAAAAAGATTGAAGTTGCAAGACCTGTCCATGCCAAACAGCAAAGTCCTAATTCTAGAGCATCTACTCAGTCCGACAGCTCTCCTCCCAAAGCAGTGAAGGTACACTGGATATTTTTTTCATTAATGGACAATGTAGGAAAAAAATCTAAAATGTAAACTAGTCGGTTGTACATTATTGCCTGTGTTTCCTTTTGTGATCATGCTGTTTTTTGACTTCCAAATTTTATTAAGTTATCGTTTTCCACATTTTAGGTCATGAAAGTATAGTATATTATAATTCTGTGAATTTGTAAAAAATATATTAATTTATTCCTTTGTTAGATTTATGTCTTGCCTTTTTCCCCCCATTAACCCAGTTTTTCCTCTAACAATTCTGGAAGACAAAGTGAGTTGAGAAAAAAATGACCAAATTGGTGTCTCTTAACACTATTCCAGCACCTTAATGGTGATTTCACATTGACTCTCAGGACATCTCAACAAAAGCTATTTTGAAAAACTGTATCTGTATCTGGTTTCTGTATAACATGATTTAATTTTTTTTATTCAACATACAGAATGCATTCAAAAATAAGCAACACAAATATGTTGATATACACATAAACAATGACATGGCTACATGTTCATGCGTGTACACACAAATGAAAAAAGAAAACATATGCAGGCCTAGAAATATCTAGTTATTTAGAAACTCATTTCAGGACTGGTTTATCAGTATAATTCTGCTTTGGAGTCCCTAAGCTTATGTTTTTGTATTTAACATATTTTCATGAATGTATGTTTTCTAAAAACACAAAGTGCTTCAAACTTTGTTTAGCCATGAGTAAGTCCGGTTGCTGACATATCATAAGGTCTTCTGTGACTATTGGTGACATTTGTGAAATAATGAAGACAAGTGTCAATCTATATTTCTCTCTACATTTTAATTACAATAGACTAAATTCCATTCTCAACTGGGTCTGTTAAAAGGGTAGAAAGAAGGTGACTGTACATGATATGGTTTTTGAGTTATAGAAATGTTTATGGAAACCAGAACATTTGACATTTGATTTCTGTTTACCGCTAATTTGTGGGAGAGGTTGTCAGCTTTTAATAGGAAATTGTGCAGTATTGCTAATAATTTCAATTGATATGTCCATGTAGTTTTTCCTGAACAGTTCTTTGTGAAATATGTTATACTGTAGTATATATGCTGTGACCCTTTGTTTTTAATTTTTTTCCCTGTTCATAAAGGAATTTCTTAGCGGCTGAGCCTACTTTAATTAGCTTTATAATAAAATATTTGTCACTGGAGAAACTACTTAGTGTACTTTCCAACAAATCCGTATACGTTTATAAATAGTCATTTGTCTTTTTCAGCTTCTGTTTCCTGCTCCTGGTTTCTTATCTCTATTCCTGTCTTCTGCTTCCTTTTTAACGTGAGCTCATCTCTCAGCTTTCCTGCGTCCTCTCCTCTTTTTATTAACTGGACTTCATGGTTCTACTGTAGTTGTTCTTCATAACATGCTTGAAAAGGAATATACTTCTGCACACCCCAAAAGTTTCTCCCATGTAAGTTGGAAAAGGGAATACACATTGCTGCAACGGATGTCATTTATTGCAAGTGCCTATTCCAAGAGCAAGTTGGAAAAGGCGGAGTTTTAATATTCAAATTTATTTCCTGGATTCTTTAGAAGGATCTATAGTCTGCACTATTAGGGGAATTCCATGACACTATCACTTCCCTGATCATTATAATAAAAATGTTTCATTATGTGCAACATTTCTTTCTTTTCAGAAAACTTTTTCTATAGAACACAAAACCAGCCTTGTGCTTTTTTTGCCACCCATTTCCAAAAGCTGTGGGTAGCTAACCCATGTATAAAGTAACATCAGGCATTTAAACCAACTGAAATCTTAACATGCTTTAGGTACAATATTATTAGTTAATCAACGTTGCTTGAATATCTAGCAGCGCATCTCTTTCCGCTCATATTTGTCCTATCTATTTGTTTAATTTGTGCCACCCAGTCTGTTTTCACTTTTATTTAGACAACACATTCTTGTAGCAATTATAATGTACAGGAAGAGTTTTGATACATTAGAATACATTCATAATTTCTGCCTGTTGAAGCCACCAATTCCAGAAGTTATTTCAATAGATAGGTTACTATAAGAATCAATTGTTTGACAATTGATTTTGAAGGCAGAACTTGTGATAAAAACTTAATTGCTCAGGTAAATTCACTGAGGTTACAATCAGTCATAAAAAGGAAGCAGAGCATTGATCGCCCTACAGGTAACCATCAACTTACAACCATTCAATTAATGACAGTTCAAAGTTACTGTAGTGCTGAAAAAAGTCACAACCCATTCTTGCATTTATGACTGTCACAGAGCCCTGGTGGTCACTTGATCCAAATTCCAGCACTTGGCAACCAATTTACAATAGTATCCTTGAGTCATGTGGTCATCATTTGCAAGCTTCCCAGACAGCTTCTGACAAACAAAGTAAATGGGAGAAGCTGGTTTGCTTAAGAAATTGCATGATTCATGTAACAATCACAGTGATTTACTTAACAGTTGTGACCAAAAAATGCCATAAAATTGCATGCATGACTTACTTAACAGCTACTTTGTTTAGTAATGAAAGTTTTGATCTCAATTGTGGTTGTAAGTTGAAGATTACCTGTGTTATGGCTGCCATCGTGACTTTTTGACTGTAGTCTGTAGCTACCGTGAGTTTCCCTAACTCCTTTCGCTCCTTCAACTTTGTGTATGCTTTCTCATGCATTTTCTGCTTGGGTGAAGGCAGAGGCCCCAGGCTTGAGCACTGGAAAAGAGAGAAGAGGAACAATCCTACATGCTTCCAACCATAAGCCAGCTCTGAGTGGTGTTGACTGTCTAGTTCTAGCATGCTTTAGCAGAGCTGTTCTGGACATTAATTTGCCACCTTAAAAAAAAAAGAAATGTAAGTGGCATTTTAAACAGAGAGTAGGCTTGATATAATGCTCAGGATGATGGTGTTTTTCATAGTGAAACTAATCAATGCCAACATTTTAAGTATTTGGTTAGAGCCTTTAAATCTGTCTTCATTGTTTTAGACCGGGGTGTCAAACTGGTGGCCCATAGGCCAGATGCGTCATGCGCAGGCCACGCCCACCCCAGCTCCACAAAGGGAAAAAAGTCGTGAAACGGCATGTGATGGCAACATGACGCCTCGAGTTTGACACCCGTGTTTTAGACTCTTAAGTGCCTTTGCTGCTTTTCGCTTTTGGTCTCTCTCTTCAATTACCTCTGTTTTGAATCTGTTGTCTCTCTAGAGATGCTGAAGAATATACAGCTGCAACATTAAATTGGCAGAAATCTATAATTTTGTCCATTCTACCTGGTTGCTTGACAAATTCTGGAGCCTGTTAGAAATAGCAACAAAAAATAGTCTACTAAATTATTTTGGGATTTTGCAAAAATTTTCCCGAATGCTAAATGTGATGAGGTTTAGGACTAGGTACACATAGGAGAGAATGTTCGTTTTAAATTACATAATTTAATCTGTATTAACTTTAGAGGAAGATTCTGTAGAGGCTAACTTTAGGACTCTTCAGTGAAAAATACCAAAAGATTGTTCATATTTACACCATGCACCCATTTTTCTTTCAACAGAAATTTCAGGTGCCAGCAAAGGAAATATGTATTGCTTGCAAGAAGACTGTATATCCAATGGAGCGTCTCTTTGCCAACCAGCAAGTCTATCACATTAGCTGTTTCCGTTGTTCTTACTGCAGTAGCAAACTCACGTAAGCCTCAAATAAAATAAAAGTAGTGCATGTAATGTTCTAACGTGCTTTAAGGTAGAGAAATGGTTTTAATATAGTAGAGCTACACCAAAATGTGAACTGAGTATAGTCTTTGGATGGTCGCAAGAAGTTCAAGAGCTATAATAATTTGGGAGCAGTTATATATGCTCACAATGAAGTAGTCATAGATAATAAAGCTTACTGTGGGGTTTCTAACTGAGGTAGCAAAAAGAAAATTAAAATCCGTATGATCATCTATTCTAGGCTTTAAAAAATTAACAGCGTTAGACGTAGAGAAGGCTATTAATCTAGATTTTCTTTTTCAAAAATAAGATCAGATAATTATCATCGCTAATGGGGACTACTGGGATTACCATTGCTAAGCAGTGTAGTCTCATGACATTGCGACCATATTCCTTAACAATGGAAATTCTGGTTTCAGTTACCACCATTAAGCAAGGACTGCCTATATTTCAAATCCATTTGTTAAGACATTTAAATTTTAATAGCTGGAGCAATAAAGGATTGGACAATGAATAAGAACACACAGTTATAGCTAATTAGTTAAACAGAGCTGACCACTGCATGGGGGAATCTGAGCTGTAATTAATTGGTTGCAGTGAGAGTAAAGGGGGGAGATTCCTTGTTTCCCGCCTTTTTCCTCTATATTATGTATGTGCTCTCTGTGTTTTATCTCATGATGTTCCTTCTGTGTTGATTTACCTAATGATGCTCCTGTTTGCCTATCTTATTTACTGTAAATCTATTTATTTATATAAAACTGGTTCGTGTCAGCATCTCTGACTCTATTTGGACACCGGCTGCACAAATCCCTGATAATTTTCTAGTCAAAATCCACTTGTCCTGTTCAGCTTTAAAAATAATAAAAATGGTTTGTCCTTAAATGAATTGTACAGGGTTCATTATGATAGTTTCCATCTGCAGATTGGGTACAAAAGTTTTCTGTTTATATATGGCCCTTTGTAATACAACAGCAGGTATTCCTCTTAATAACCATGAGTATTTTTAAAAAATCTTAGAAAGTTTCCCCTTTTAAAGTTGCTATATAAGGAAAGTGATTCTAAACAGAACAACTAGAGTTATTAGATTGATATATTTAACAGTATATGAATGCAACTGCCCAATCTCATATGTTAGCGTAGGTTGTCTTATGGAGTCATTGATAAAGCAACTGGCACTTTTTTTTAAATTTTGAAGGCATGGTAAGCTTCTTCAATTGTGTGAGTTACTAATGGGCATTTTTATTGTATCTTCCTTATACAGACTTGGAACATATGCCTCTCTTCAAGGACATGTTTACTGCAAGCCTCACTTTAACCAGCTCTTTAAATCCAAAGGTAATTATGATGAAGGTTTTGGGCATAAGTCTCACAAAGAACTATGGGCAAGCAAAACTGAGACTGATGACTGTGTTGGAAATGCTGTGGAAGCCCCTCATAGTCCAGGAGTAGAAGATGCCCCAATTGCAAAAGTTGGGGTTTTAGCTGCCAGCATGGAAGCAAAAGCCGCTGGAATGTCTGAGAAGGAGGAAAAAACTACAGAGACAAAAAAGTTGAAGATTTCCTGGCCGCCATCTCCTGAACAAGGCAGTCAGGGGAATGTCTTGGAAGAAGGCATTAAAGTATTCAAACCAAAGTGGCCTCCAGAGGATGAGGTCCAGAAAGCAGATCCCCAGGAAGAAGTGGATCAAGATCTTAAGAAGCTACGCAGAACATCATCATTAAAAGAAAGATGTCGACCATTTACGGTAGCTGCCTCATTTAGAACAGTATCTGTGAGGAATTATCGAATGGAAAACTCATCTCCTCCCAAGCATGAAACAAGTACAACACGGCAGAGTAATGAGCTTGTGAAGGAAATGGTGGTCAAAAACAAACCAAAGGAAGAAAGCAGTACAATTGAGTATGTTGGTACCCCAAATACTGCTGAGAAGGATAGAGAACTAGATCAGGAAAAAGAAGAAGCACAAAATGAAGCGTCCCTATTTAAGAATGGGCAGAATAATGCTGAACCTGAGGAGGAGGAAGAGGAGGAAGAAGAAAAATGTCCAGGACAGCCAGTGTCTCTTCAGGAAGAACCAATGATGTGTATCTCTCCAGAATATTCATCCTTGATTCTCTCAAATGAAAAAGAATTCTCCACTAGTCCAAATTATAGATCCAAAGATGCAGGGCTTTTTGAAGGAGAAGACCAAGAAGGTTTAACTATGGAAGACCAGATCAAGAAGAACAGATACTATGATGAAGATAATGATGTAGAATAGATTTTATTTTCTTTCTTCTTTAAATAGAGGACTTACTGAACAATGCAGGGCCTTAAGTTGGAGTTTAATGTTTTGTTCTTTCCTAAAGCCAGGTAGCTTTATGAAAGTGACTTTGTGTTGCAAATTAGTGTGAAAATCACATAACTTTTTGGATCTGTTTTATAGGAATATATTTTGGAACATGCAAGAATGTTACCAAATGATAAAGCTTAAAAGCTTAAAATTGTGGAGATAGCTGCTGCCTCAGTTGAGTAAAAATGCATTTTACATTTCATTCTGTAACTTAGTCACTTAAAAGGCATTGTATTCTCTTCTGCTTACCACAGTTTCAGCCATTTCACAATTGAGCGAAAGAGGTAGGGCTTTGATATACTTAATTATGACATTATCAGTACTAACAATACTACTGCAGAGCTTCCAGATCATTTTCCAAGGGATATGGACTACTTTAAAAAAGACTGCACTTTAATGTATATAAAAAAAAACAGAGCAATACTTTTTTTAAATGGTGGTAACACTGTTTTCAAGAGGTATTGTTCAGTACCTACAGTATGATATGCAGTCTGCAATTTGATAGAAGAGGAAGGCTGACTTTGCTTGATCAGGATTAGGAGAGAATCTTTCCACTTTGCCTTTTATTTTATTTTGTCTATACAACTCTAGTTGTAAATTGGCATCCAAGTGGCTATGAATCAATTGGCTTTCTCTAAGTTGGGCTTAGGAGCATCTTTGTTCCCAAGAATCAGCTAAAGGATGACAAAGCTTCTGTCTTTCAGATAATGTATTTACCTTCTATACTTCTTGTACCGAATAACATTTTCCTCTTGAAAACTTTATTCTCTCTTTTGACAAGCAGTCACAGTTCTCTATGAATCAAACTGCCAGATTTGACTCAGTGTGAAAAATCTATACAATCGCAAACTTTTTCTTTTTCTTTTTGGAGACTGATAGCCTTATGTGTTTATAGCTTTTCAACTTGGCTTCATGTGTTATATGAAACATAGTGTTTTCAATTGGTTAAATGCTTTGTTGTAATAATTTCAATAGGGTTATGATGCGCCTTAGATTCAATTCCAAAATGGAACTTGAAAGTCTGTGGAGTATAAAACATAGTAACTTCGGGCAGCTATTTAAAGCATCCTTGTCTTTTTCCAGATCAGAAGGCAACTGCAGAGGGAAGATGAGCAATCCTGGGAAAAGATGTGGCTACTTTAAAAAGTTGCAGACCAATGCTTAGTTCACACATTTCCATGTTGTGAAGCACCTTTGGGAACGGGTTCTGATGCACTGTATAGCCCTTATTTTTAATCTGTATTATTTGTTTACTTAAATTCTAGCTATAATTTTACAATTGTGAAATATCTTGCTTTTCTTACCAATATTATATAGTTTGAAACATTTTTACTTAATAAATGCTCTGTCATTTTTTTTTGTGGGAAGCTTTTGATCCAGAGTCTTTTTTTATAGAATCTTATTTTTCACCAGGAGGTGGCACTATTTGGCTTGTTGTACGGTAATTATTTTCCTAAGCTTTCATTCTAAATAGGTCTTGAACTAGCACTTATGGAATTTTAGTAGATATCTAGTAATTTAATTCCTTTTTTTAAAAAAAAAGTGTAAAGGGTTTAGCTACCATCATGCATAACAAATAGAAAACAGTGAGAGATCAGTTTAAGCATACTTGAAAGCCCAGAATATACTTGGTTAAAAGTGTACAAGTTTAGCCAATTCCATGCATTTTATGAACTCCTTGAAGGTTTATATGTAACTAGAAGATAAATGTAAGTAGAGGTTTGGGAACTATAATACTGATAAATAGCTCAGCTCTGACATTTAATATGCCATTAAAACCATTACAGACACACTTGCTTACTCTTATCTAGTCCTTGGCTTAAGCAAACAAGCTGTGATATGCCTTCTTTTTTTAATCATTCCAATTGTGTACAGTACATACAGAGACTGTATTGGGTCAGAAGTCAGATTCTAACCTCTTATAGAGGATTTCTTCCTAGTCCCACCAAATTACTTTGGGAATGCAATGTAAATTCTTAAGCACTCTAAAAATACCCTGATAAAGCTATTTAACATTTATAAGTCTGTTGTAATGATGAGGCAGTCGAGTTGTTTGATCATGAACAACTGAATCATGATGATCTTTATTGGAGTCTAGTCTTGCATTTATATACATTTTTAGTTATCCTCCATCACTGGTTAACTTTGCTTACTGCTTAACTTTCGTTACTGTTTAGCACAGTAATCCATACAATTAATTATCTCTAGTTAAAGTCTAACATATGTTTACTTCCTCTCTCTAATCCTCCTTTAGATTAGTGACTTTGTTTACCTGAGTTGTATTTGCTTGGAAACATTCTTTATCTGAGGTTTGCCATCCAAGATTGGAACATTCCTGCAATTACAACTCTACATATCCTCATTTTTTATTTTAAATGGAGGATTCAAAGATTTATGAATGTATCGCAATTGTAGAGGATTAAAAGGGGGAAGCAGGACAAAACAATGCAAATAAATTTGGAATACATTGAATAAAACAACAGGTTGCAATTAGTACAATAATAATAATTATAGCATAAAAGAAAAACTCTGAGCCAAGACCAATCAGGGAGCCAATTTGTTAGCCACTCAAAAGGTGAGTAATGAGCATGGATATTATTTTGAATGTATGATTGTAAATTAGCAAGCTCATCCTCAATAGTTTTATTCAAAGAATGAAAATGCACAGCACATCCACAGTGTCCAACTAACGTACAGAACCCTCCCTGATGGGCTAAAAGATAGTCTATAGCAAAACGCTGCTGTAAGACATCTTGATTTAAGTCTTCTATTTCATGCTGCAAATCACGAATAATAGCAGCGGTAGCATTGATGGATTTTTCAAGTCTGCAGGTGAGACCAAGAATAGATCGTCTGTTTTCTTGAGCAGTTATGCCAGGATAAGAGCCTAGAGTAAGGACTCCTGTAACGGCCCCTGCCAATGCACGGCCAAACCAGAAGACAATTGTGTGTCAATAATGACTTCATCATTACATGTAGGCCCCAGAGAGGAACGCTGCTGTTGAGTTGATGGGAGCATGCCTATTTGAACAGGTAGAGTAAAATAACCTATAGTTGCACATTGATAATTCTGAGGATGAACATTAGTGGCATATTTATCAAAAAAGAACCACATATTAGGATCCTTAAGCTGCCAACCAGCGCATATCGATCCTGTATTAGATTGATCAGAGGCATTAAAAATAGGAAAATTGTCAGGATACCTATCAGGAGCTATATTAATTCCATGCAAAGAAGAATTAAAGGTACCTGACAACCAATAGTAGTCAGAACAATAACTATAATTCCCTAGCTTTTTAAATATGTGCTGAGCAGCATCATAATCAGACCAATTATGAAGCCAAGTGTGTTTAGCGTGACAACAGAAACACAGACCCCTTGTAATTTGACTAACTTTCAAGTAATGCCAACAGACAGAATTCAATTGCATAGGGGGTGTAGAAAATAGCCAGGAGTGTGAAATAGATTGTAGTTGTGAGACAATAAATGTAGAAGACATGATCAAGTTAGGGGTAAAAGAAATTTGACCAAATGGCATTGGGAGGTCATACTATAAAGTAATATTTGTGCCATGGGTCATAAACATGTATTGGGCATGACGAACCCACAAATTAGGGTTAAGACGAACCACAGAAGTGTCATTTTGAGCAGAAACACCATTAACCATAAACAAGAAAATACAAAGTAAAATGGTAACAGAGTTAGCAGTAATAATAGCAAAAACAGCAGCAACAAGATTTTCAGGAGTCTGAGGTAATGAGGCCTGTTGCAGTTGTTGAGCTTGATATGTAGTAGATTTAACCTGGCCCCAAGTGATGGGTTGTGGGCGCGTTGACCTTGGAAGCTGGACTTCTGTGTTCAGATGAAGATTGAAATCTGGAATCGGGTTGTGAAGGCCCTGATGCCATGCCATGATACGGACGAACACAGCGCGCTGGAACCCACACCGCTTGTCGAGTAGAAGGATCTTCCACGGCGGCGTAACCGCGACCCCAGGTGATCAGCGGTGTAGGGCCTTTCCAGGTTGGATCTGGAGCTTGGCGATACTTTACCAAAGGCCTTGCTAAAGATTCAGTAGTTCAAAACTGCAACTTAACAGGTGAGTATGCAAGAGAATCTAAAAAGGTTAAATAATTCCAAGTATATATGAGGGCTATCCACAAAATAGATTACGTTTTCGTCTGTAGTAAGAAGGGGCGGAGCTAGCGTGGCCATCTTTGGTCTGTGCATCCGCCACTCAGTCTGCATCTAGTGCTAGTGGGAGGTTCATATCATTGCCCGTTATTTCACAGCAAACATTGAAATGTGTGCTGCAATTGAAAATCCCGCAAGTTGTGAGGTGCGATCAGTGATAAGGTTTTTGTTGGCAAAAAAACATAAACCGATTGAAATTTCCATCCTCGTAAGAAAAGCAATTCAGAACAAGCGTAGAGGAAAGTTAAGCTCAAAAATTTTGTTTTTGCATGACAATGCCTTAAAAGTACGATGAGATCGCTCAACTATAGCTTGACCCTGAGAGTTGTAAGGAATTCCGTGCACTAAAGTAATATTCCATTTCTGACAAAAGGTTTGAAATTCCTTACTAATATAAGTGGGGCAATTGTCAGTTTTAAACTGAGAAGGCCGACCCATTACAGCAAAAGAGGATAGGCAATGAGAAATAACATCTGAAGTACATTCATGTTTTGAAGCAGTAACCCAAAGGAAGTGTGAATGAGTGTCAATAGACGTATGAAGATAACAGTATGGCTTAAAGGTTGAAAATTGAGTTACATCCATTTGCCAAATTTGATTAGCTTGGGTTCCTTGTGGGTTGACACCTACTGGAAAGGGAACTGCCAGTTGCTGACAAGCTGGACAAGCACGGACAATATCCCAGGCTTGAGATAATGGAATCTTAAATTGCTTTGCAACAAATTCTTATCCAAAGAGAGAGCACAATAAGAAAAGGGAAGAGATTGCATAGCTAAATACACATATTGAGTATCAACGATCAAGTTAATAGGTTGGTCATTGAATAATCGTAAAGCCAAAATCACAGCAGCCAGCTCAGCACATTGAGCTGAAGTCTGCGTGGCAGTAAATTTAGAATACCATTGTTGAATCTGCCAGACAACCACACCCCTTGTAGGTGATCCATCAGTAAAGACTGTAGGAGCTTTAGAAATAGGATTTCGCACAAAAATGGAAGAAAAGGCCGGATTTAAAGTAGTAGTAACCACTATTCTAGGATCCTTGGGTAAAGAATACAACAGGTTTCCCACATATTGAGAAAAGGCTATCTGATATGATTCTGAAATCATCATCAAATGCTCGTTCAACTTTTGTACGAGTGAAAGCTATGCTAATGAGATCCTGTCCTGTAAGATGTAGTAGAAGGTTCTATATGACCAGCAGCCAATTGTTCTTGAACCAATTGTTGTAAAGCAGCGAGTTTTTCCCTTGATAATGGCCATTGTTCCACCCAAACCGGCATAGAACAGAGCCATTTAAGAGGAAGAGCCATCATCAAGAATCAAATGGGCATTAGAAGAGAGAGGATATCACGGCCCCAAATATTAGTATGAATATCTAGAACGTATGGTTGTAGGAAAAAGGACTTACCAGCAGATGTTGTAACATTAATTTCTTGAACACTCTACCAAGCAGCTGTAGAACCTACTATTCCCCACAATGAAGAAACTGTCGTTTTTGGCCACTGTACTGGCCACTGTAAAGAGGAGATGACAGTAACATCAGCTCCAGTATCCAATAACCCTTGAAATGGTTGTTTATTTAAGGAAGAGGAGTTCAGCTGATGAAGTAAGCCTACAGATAAAGAAGTTGATCCAAATCCTGCATCCCCACGATTACCTATACCAGGATATGGAATTTCATATAGAAGAACAAACAATTGAACAACAGAAGAATTACAAGGAAGAACTTGAGGAAGATTCACCCAAATCTGAATCATGAGGATACCAGTGTAATCTGAATCTATTACCCCAGGCACAACAAAACAGCCCTTTTTGTGTGCAGAAGAACGAGGCAAAATTAAGCCAACTAATCCTGAAGGAAGAGGACCTTTAAATTGATATGGAACTATTTTAACTTCCATGGGAAATTTAAACTCAATTTCCTCTTGAGTGATTAAATCGATCCCAGCGCTACCAGCTGTGGCTGGGGAGGAGTGAGAGAGACTGCTGGGGGAGTCAGAGTGATGGGAAAGGCACGCTTTGGATTCTGAGTGGGTGCCACACCCATTGGCAAGTTTCCCGACTGAAACCGACATTGATTGGCCCAAAGAAATCCCTTTTTACAAATAGGGCACTTCTTGGACAATTCTGAGGCATAGAAAGTGTAGAACGACAGTCCTTCTGAAAGTGGCCAGGCTTCTTACACTTAAAACAGTTACCAATTGGTCACTGTCCTTTCTGAATAGCAGCTGCTAACATATGCATTTTATAAGTTTGTGATCCAATATCCTGGCAGACTCGCAGCATATCTGCCGGAGTGTAATGAGCAGTAGCCTTTAACGGCTGTAAAGCTCTTTTACAATCTGCATTAGCATTTTCAATAGCTAATTGGTGAAGAAGTTCACCAGCAGCTTCCTGATGATCAAACTGCTGACTAATTGCTTTGGACAGACGCTCAACAAAGTCAGCATAATGCTCATTGGCATTCTGTCGAATGTTTGAAAAATTTGCTCTAGGTTCTCCAGCTTGGGGTACCTTAAGAAAAGCATGAAAGGCACATTCAGAAACAATAGTTAACGTAGCTGGAGGAAGAACAACTTGAGTAGGAATTGTACCAAATGGTCCAGAACCAAATAGCTGCTCATATGCTCAATAGCTGCTGTATATGCTCCTCCACCTCCTAAAGCAGCAGCTTGAGCATGTCTCATATATTCACTCTCCCAAACCACATATTACATGGATGTTCAAATCATGCGAAATATTTGCTTCCAATCTTCATTGTATAACCATTTTTTATTCCTTCTACAAGTCCTCTTGTAAAATTACCACTAATCCCATAGTCTGTAACTGCCTTTTTTAACTCTCTTAAGATCTGATAAGGCAGACCCTCCCATTCTGCTACTTGCAGTCCAAGCTGTGGCCCCTGACCAGGATGATATTGTACTGGACAAACAGACAGTAATTCTGCAAGTTCTGTTCCTGAGACAGCGGCATCCCTTTTACAAGTCTCTACCATTTTCTGAAAAGAAGACTGAACAATAGAGTCAGGAAGCTTTTGCCCTGTATCTGCAGGAGCTGAGGGAATTGAAGACATATATTTAGGTGAAGAAGGGGGACAAATGACAGCATTAGTATAACGTGAAGGTGGAGGTGTTAAAAGAGAAAGTTCATTGTGACCAAATTTTTCAATTGCATGCCTACATAAATGCCACACCTGCAAAACTTCTATTTTTGCTCGAGGTTCAGTATACAATGTTTTCCCTATACGTTTCCAATCAGTTAATTTTAAAGACCCCTTTTCTGGGTACCACAGGCACTGAGCTGCAATCTCCTGGACCAGCCTTAAGAGATTTCTCTGTGGTACCTCAGTATTATTTTTCTTCAACAAATAGCCTAATTCATCTACATGCTTCCTTTGTTCCTCAGAAAGCGAAGACCCCATACTTACAGAAACCAAAAGGTTGAAGAAACCACAAAGAGTTGAAGGTGCACCAAATCCTTGCCAGACGAAGTAAGAGGGTCCCTGTTCAGGCGCCACTTGTTGTAATGATGAGGCAGTCGAGTTGTTTGATCATGAACAACTGAATCATGATGATCTTTATTGGAGTCTAGTCTTGCATTTATACACATTTTTAGTTATCCTCCATCACTGGTTAACTTTGCTTACTACTTAACTTTCGTTACTGTTTAGCACAGTAATCCATACAATTAATTATCTCTAGTTAAAGTCTAACATATGTTTACTTCCTCTCTCTAATCCTCCTTTAGATTAGTGACTTTGTTTACCTGGGTTGTATTTGCTTGGAAACATTCTTTATCTGAGGTTTGCCATCCGAGATTGGAACATTCCTGCAATTACAACTCTATTCTTCATTCCTGCAATTACAAGTCTCTTTCAGAATACTTCAGATATTTGACCTCCAGTATCCTTCAGACAGGCATTATGCTAATAAATGCAGTAATGCTAATAACTATCTCAACACAAGATTTTGGTATCTCTGCATAAGAGTTTTGCATCAGGCAAAGATTGGTTGTAAACCTCTACAGTCTTCTGAAAGTATATGGCTTCTGGCTCTGCACAGTTCACTTGAAACCAGAGTAAAATCTAGCTTCCATTTTGTAACATGGCAGAGCTTAGTGCTGGTCTATTTTTCAAATTGACAAGAGTGCTAATGGAGTCCCAAATTCTGGGCTTGAGCCATTATTTTATTTGTAGAAGTTCAGTGTCTTGGAGCATTGTCAGGAATTTCTGCTTTCCCAAAATAGCTATTGTAACAACACACAGCAATAATCAGAACAACTGGGGAATCTGCCAATTAATAGAGGACAACAGCTTTGTAGTAAAGAAACCTGTCATGGATGTTGCTCAGAATTCAATTGCTTGACAACTCACATGTATTTGACAGTTGCTTCATGTGATCACCTTTTGTGATCTGAGAAGCAAAGTCAATGGGGAAGCTTGATTCACTTTTTTTAATGTCAGAAGTTTTATTCCATGTACACATTTGGGGGGGGGGGGTGTTAAGTAAACAAACATAGGACAAAAGTTCCAAATAAACTGTTTACTTATTATCTCTGATCACGATGAGTTGTATCTCTCTCTTTATAACATTATGAACTTACTGGTGATGTCAGTAAGAATAAGTTCAAGTTCTATACAGCACAGTATAAAAGCATGGAAATAGTTCTTATATAAGACAGAGCTTTATGTGCAGTATTTTTTCTATCCTGTAGGAGAAATACTAATTTGATTGGAAATGGCTGATACATGTGGGGCTTTTTTTCCCCCCATTCTTTTTAATCTTTTACAAACATCTCTTTTGGTGAACAGTGTGATTCCAGGTTTTTACATTTCCATACAAACATGACCATAATTACATATCTATCTTACATATTCAGTTTCTTATGGTGTCATTACATTTCTCATTTTCTATAAAATTTTCACAAATATTATGTTTTTCACATTTATTTTATCCATTTTTAATTCATATCCTAACTTATTTTGTTTTTCTTTAATTACATTCTTCTTTATATATATAAAAATTAAAACTCTTATTTCTTAATCTGTATTCATTATACTTTTATATTTTTATCTGTCATATTTGCAATTTCATCACATTCTTGTTTCATTATTCAATAAATTCTATCTTAGTTTTAATAATTCCAAACATTTCCCCCTTAATTACCCATTTAAGTGCACCACCCTTTTATCTTATACATCATTCAGTTTACTCCCTTTTAACTCATATTAAAATTACCATAATATAATCATTTTTAGTTATCACTTAAGTACTACATATCACATATACATTTTAGGTTAGATTCCACATGGTATTCTTTATTACAATTCTCATGGTTCATTTTAACTATATTTTTAATTTCATTTAATGTAATTGACATTCTTATAGTCCCATCTTTACAAATATTCCAGTTAATTTAACAATGATTCTTAAAGAATTGTCAAATAGGAAAAAAAAAACATCAGTTCCAATCATTTCATTTTTAACAATCTATATTTTTATACCTCTATGAATTACCTTGTAGAATCCCCTTTCTTATTTTCTATCTAGCCATTATCTCTAGGTCTTCTGGCCATGTAACTTCTTTCATTTTTTTGTCTTTCTATATCCCCTTCTTTTCTGGTCCTTTCTCTTATTCCTCTTTTCCTTTATTTTCCCCCTCCATTTCTGACTCCAGTTTTTATCCCCCTCCCTCTTGAGCTTTCTCCTGTAATTCCCCTTTCTGCTGTTTCCTTTTTGTTTGACTTTTTGAACAATTACCTCTTTAATTGTCCCCTCAGACCTCCAAATTTTAATTTCCATGCCCCCCCCTCCCCCGTTTCAATGTTCGTTGTGTCGTTTGTTCATTAAGGCTGGCCTCTTCTTTAATCAACTCCTCCCCTTCTGGTTCTCCTTCTTTGTTCTCCAACGATGCCATTTCTAGCATTTGTAAAGCAATACTGCACAATTCCGCTTTTCTCCATACTTCTTAAGTCCGATTTTATTTCCAGACAATATTCTGCCATTTTTGTGCTCCTCTTTTAAGTTTAGTTTTCCTTTTACCTTTTTCTTCAGTATTTAAGTCCAGTCCAGTTGTCCAATAGTTAAAATAGTTAAACCAGCTTCTAACCATCGACTTCTGTTAAATGCTATTTCAATTTGCCAGGGTCAAAATAGACCAATGTTCATATATTTTTATTAAGTTCCTTCTGTTGAGTTTTAAATTTTTCTCAAAGTCACCTAGTATTCCCAGGGTTCAGTCTTCTTTCTTCTTCCTTTATAGTATGCTAATTTCACTTTTCAGGGTTTCTATCTTATTGTTTCAAGATTCCTCTTACTTTGTATCAAATTCCAGTTTTTAGGAAACCAAACACTTTTTAAAGAATCATTGAAATTTTTCCTTTAGTGGCACTCTCTGTTATGTCCAAGTTCCACCTTTTCTTTTCACTTTCCTTTTCCTTTTGGGACTTTTAAGTTTGAAAAGTCCAATAAATCCAATTATTGCATATTTTTTTCTTTTTGACACATTCAAGTTCAGCTTTTAAGTATGCCTATTTAGTGCCAGTTGTATAAATTACTATAATCCAATTTACACATAAATTTTCTTCTAGCTTTCTCTTTCAATTTAATTCTTTATAATTCAAAGCCACTTCCACTTATGTCCTAGTTTTTTTTCTTCACTCCCTCTGGTCGCCGCTTTTCCAATCTTTTTTTTTTAAAGTCTCTTTAAAGTTTTAAATGTTCAGATATTACGCATGGTTTGCCTGGTCTCCACGCTGTCCGCTTCTTCACTGCTCCTGCATGATCTTTGTCCCAGGTAGCTCTCCTTCTTCACGGTGGCCATATTTTGCCACCGTTGCAGCCTGTCTTCGGGGGGAGTTTACCTAGCCAAGGAGGTGAGATGTGGCTCCCCTCGACTCGACAGGCAGTCTCCCCCTTCTTCCTCACCCCTCCAAGATGGTTCTAGTCCCTTCAGAGCCCTCTAACAAGTACAACACAGATCGAAGCCACACACGATCGTGGTCTTTGGTCCGTCCTTGAAATGCCACTGGAAGTCTGGGAAGCTTGATTCACTTAATAACCATGTTATTAGCAACTGCAGAGATTCATTTAACAACTGTGGCTAGAAAAATCATAAAATGGGGCAAAACTCAACAATTGTCTTGCTTAGCAACAGAACTTTTGGGCTCAATTTGGTCATAAGTTGAGAACTACCTGTATTACAGTTTAAAACAATGATGGTGTCAGGGTTCCGACGATTGCCCTAATTCAAAAGATTTATTAGGAGCAACATGTCAGCATTAACCTAAATGAAGCCAGCTCTGGCATACATAATTTACAGTTACCCGAGACCCTGTTTCCCCCCTCCCCCTGGGTGTATCTTAAATCAGATTCTCCAATGAAGCATGTTCATAGGCTGGGTGTCATCAATCACGTTCTCCAATGAAGGTTTTTCTTAGTCAGAAGATCTGGTAGCCTAGCTACAATCTTTGTAAGATAAGTGTGGAATGTACTTCTAAAGTTTTACATGCCGTACTGCTGCTTCAAATCCCCCGTTTATGGCGACTCGAAAACAGTCATAGGAATGTTTTATAAGTTGACAGCTGGTTTCAAGTCAACACTCTTATATTTTCCCTAAAGGTGCTTTTCTTCAATAATCCACGGTATCTTTTTTTAAAAAAAACAAACAGCTACCAGGCAATAATAGTGATTCCCAATTTTTAACACTTGATGTTTTCAAGTGTCAGTACTAGAAGAGATCTTGGAGGTAGTTGCAAGAGACAAGATGAGAAACGATGTCCTTTGTATGGGGAAAAAAACATTGGCCAAAAGCTTTTAAAAAACAACTTATGGTATGTTCTGGAGGCTGGGATTATGGGAGGAAAAAAGATTTTACCAGGCCCAGAGCAGCCATTTTAAGAAGGTAAAGTTGTATATCTGGTATCTTCTTATTCATTCCTTTTTGCTGGATTATAGCTCTTCCCATGGTTCTAAGTGTGTTTATTGTTAATGTCAGATATTTGTCAAAATTAGAAAGTGGGTGTTAATCTCTTCATGTCTCTTTTCCCCTGACTTAATATTTGCCTTCTACTGCTGGAGGCCCAGATAATTTCAGCCTCACAACAGCTTCCTTGAATCTGCTATTCGCTCTGCTACCCTGCTCCAGAGGTGGTATTCAGCAGGTTCTGACCAGTTCTGGAGAACCGGTAGCGGAAATTTTGAGTAGTTTGGAGAATTGGCAAATACCACCTCTGACTGGAGATTTTACAATATCCTTCCCCTGCCACGGCCAGAAAGCCACGCCCACAGAACCGGTAGTAAAAATATTTGAATACCACCACTGCCCTGCTCCCTTGATCACCCTGGACCTGCAGATAATAACAGAATGGGATTGGGTTTGATGTGGGAGAGAAGCCAGCAAAATAAAGATGAATTTTCAAATAAAGCTTGATAAAACTGGATTCATTGGAGAAAAATATTTCCCCAAATCATTCCTATGGGAGCCAATATCTCCATTCTAAGCTCCCTCCATCCTTCCCCCCCTTCCCAGCCAAATGGCCCAGAGTGGCCCTTACGCAGTCCATCTCGCACTATCTGGTGTACACACAACACACACAAATGCCACAGTGGAAGCACATGAGCACAGATGTAACTTTAGTATACAGAAGAGAATGTTCCTCCTATACTTCTAGGTTGGGAGGAAATTTAGAAGTTGCTCAGCATGCTTTCCCTACCCTCTTTATCCTTTCTGTTGATATAATTCCTTACACCAGTATTTTTCAATCTTGGCAAGTTTAAGATGTATGGACTTCAACTCCCAGGATTCCCCAGCCAGCACTGCTGTTGAAGTCCACACATCTTAAACTTGCCAAGGTTGAAAAACACTGCCTTATACATCTGTGACATTTCATTATATAATTCTTTTTACCCTGTTCCTCTTACCTTGTCAATTTTCTTTTACTCTGTTATCAGTTTTATCTTTTAATACTTTTCATGCAGTTTTTATATTTTCCCTTCCTTCAGTTCTGTTTTTACATCTATCTGTTATATCTATTTCCTACGGCCAACTATTTACAGTACTATAAATGGCCAGCACTATTAGCTATGTGTCCTTCACTATTTTTTCCAGGCTTTTATAATAAAATGAGTTGTGTTTTTTGGTTCAGTTTTTTGCCTTGTGCAAGTATTAAGCACAAGTCTATTTGAAACATATTTTCTTCTAAACAAATACTTATCATTTATTTTTAGATTTCTCAATAGCTCAGTTATTACCCATCCATCCATGGTATGTAAAGAATAAATTTTAACCAAGGCAGATTTATTTGAAATATTGCAAGTTTCCTCAAAGCACATCTAGATTTTCCTTTGTTATTCACCACCAATAAAAAACATTCATTTAATATAGTTAATTACAGAATCATAGAAGTGGAGAAAGTCTGTCTATGTAGACCTTCCTACATTTGCATTAATGTGCCCATTAATGCATTAGTAACATTAATTCTGTTAACTTAAACAGGTGGTGTCAAAACTTTAGCAGTCTAAACAGTCTCCATGGCAGGGAGGGGGAGGCAGTGGCAAGGACTTTAACCTAGGAAAGAAATGAGAAAGCATTATTATTCATTAGCTGAACTTTTGATTTCATTTTACATTTCAAGAACTTCCCACCTGCTGTAGTCCACTCATCCTTAGTTGAATTAAGTATGTGCCATCTTATTTCTTCATACATAAACAATAATTATATAGACCAAACCATATCTATATCACATTCTCCTTCACTCCTAAACTATCATAAGCATTCTTTCCTGATTCTGTTGCCAAATCCTATAGTTTCTCCTGTCTGGTTTTGGACACAGCCCTTTTGGTGATCTTTTGACCTTTCTGTCGATAAAATAAATGTTCTTATTTTGTTTGATCTACTCTGGAATCTCTTTATTGTTTCTTCCACAAAGTCTCTTGGCTCATGACAAATAAATTGCAGTGCCCTGGTTCTACCAGGGCTGGAGATAATAACTCTGGATCTCGCAACACTGCCGAGCAAATGGCAGCAGTATCTACTGTGCTCATCTAATTTAGTTGACACATCATTTTTCTTCCCAATAAAATATGTTAATGGCAGGGGTGGGATTCAATTTTTTAACAACTGGTTTTGTGGGTTTGGCTTAGTTGATGGGTATGGCTTGGTCATGTGATTGTGTGGGTGTGGCCAACTCAACATCGCTCATGTCAAGGGGTGCTTCTCGCCTGGCCTCATGACAGTGGGGATGCTGCAACAGTCATAAGTGTGAAAAATAACGGCCATAAGTCACTTTTTTCAGTGCCATTGTAACTTTGAATGGTCACTAAATGAACTGTTGTAAGTCAAGGATTACCTGTACAAAAATACAAAAAGCTTCTTTGCTTGCAAAAAGCTGCCCTAAATACCAATCATTAGATTAAACATACCTGCAAGCCGGAGTTACAAATCAGGCAGGGTGCCAGAGCACCTTGAGGAATTAAAATAGTTAAAATGCAATGATAACTATCAGCAGCAAACTCTTGCTCATAAAGTGAAACCCAGAGGTCATTTAAGCTCTCCAGAAAGAGCACACCCAGGAAAAGCAATCCTTAGATCAATTTGCACCACTTAAAGATACAGCTGGTCTCGCTCGCCTCACAAGATATCCTAAGGAAATCATCCAGATTTAAGGAAAGGTCACATGCCCCCCAGAAAGGCAGTTAAAAAAAATCAGCGCCAAGCTTGTATCCTGCCTCTTGGAAGTATACCCCAAAAGGACAGTGAAGGAAGACCCCCTCTCCAGATAGAGAAAGAAACCACGAGGCAGGAAAAAATTCAAACACAATACAAATAATTAAATGATAACAGTAGCTGCTGCTTGTTGAAGCTGAATAGGGAAAATTATCCCATCAATAAGCACAGGATTAAACATCACCAAGTACAGAATTAACCTTCACCAAAAACTCAGAAAGGGTTTGTAAACTCACATTTGAATGTCAATTTTTCTAACTAGCCAAGAAGCCTTGCTGAATGTCACTCATCTTGGTTCTGTCATTAAAAGCCCCTTTCTGGTTATTCAATTATTTCTTCAAAGTGCTGATTGTCCAGGGAAGTATGTACTCCCAACAGCAGTGTAAAAATCTTAAAACAACCCTTCCCCTTTAAGAAAGTCAAGCCCCAGAAGCTCCGGAGACAGGAAGTCTAGGCATACTGGCAATAATGTAATAAGCGTGAAAAAAAACAAAAGGAGATTGCTTTTAACTACCAGTTTTCCAAACTGTTAGAAAGTTAACAAGGGGTTCTATAGAACTGGTCAGAACTGATAGAATACCCACCCCTGGTTAATGGTATATGTGAAGTTTCTAAATTATTGGGATATCCCCTGTATACATTTTGAATGTATAAGGCTCTAAAACTATTTTTTCTTTTGTTTCTGCAATACTCTAGGACAGGGGTGTCAAACTGGATTTATTTGAGGGCTGGATTACCATTGTACTATTCTGTGAGCCGGGTGGGGGGGACACAGGACAGACGCCTCCTGCAGCACCCTGCTGGCCAAAACAGGGAATGAGGGGACCACATGCCCCCCCCCACTGCCCATTTTCGGCCTAGATGGCCTCTGCCAGAAACAGGGTTTGGCTGCCAGAGACATCGTGGTCCAGTCCTTTGCTATTTCCACACTGGCCAGATTTAAGCACCCTGCAAGCTGGATCCATCCCTTGGGCCTTGAGTTTGACACCCGTGCTCTAGAATTATAAACTACAAGGATATCTTGCCTTTAGGATTTATTCTGCAGCAAAGTTGTAGAAATACCCACAGTCCTTGAAACCTTTTGAATGCAAACTAGTTTAATAGAGTAAGGTTGGTGCTTTCCCCCCCAGATCAAAATAGCTTTGTACTCCATTCTTATTCTCCCCCTCTCCCCATTCTTGGGGGTCAGGATAGTGTGACAAAACATAAGATGTTGCGACTATTGAAATTAATTGTCCCCTAGAATTGTGTATAATTTGTTTTGTTTCTTGTGTGTTGCCATCTCAGACAGTATTTTGTTTGTGCAGTATTTACCGCCTGCCTTTTATTTCTGAATAGTTTGCATTGCTGAACCATTTTTTTTTCATATTGACTTTAAAGTTGATGCCTGCAATTTTCTGTAACAACGCTAGGGCGCAGTGTTTGACTTTCTATAAGTCATCAACTCATCCCCAAGAAATGCAGATATATAAGCATGTTAGGAAATTTGGCTGAATCAATTGTGTTTCTAAATTATTCAACTTCCTGTAACTGGTGTATTAAATTATATTTCTCTCTTTCTCAACTCTTTGCCCTCTTCACATTTCTTACATGGCTTTCTATGTTTTCATTCTTAATAATTAAAATATTTATATGTTGCTTATGTACTAAGTGGTAAAATAACGGATATAATAAATGTACAGCAGCCTGGCCAAGACAAATAAGCTAAAGATGGCAGAAGAAACCTGTAACAGATTGAAGTATGACTTAAATTTTATTACAGCTTTTAACATTTACACTAAAAAGGGGAAACTATGTTTAGTTTTAAATGTCAAATCAAATGTTGTGATTCTGCCTGCATAAAGCACTTTAAATTTCATTGGCTGCTGGAACACAACATTTTTGTTTTTCCTGTTACCATTACTCTGAGAAGTTATTAGTCTCAAACAAAATCCTGGAAAACCTAATAAAGGCATTTTAAAAATGGATTACTGCAAAGTCAGCAGACCATGAAGTGAAGTCTAATTAAACTTAACGCAGCTTGAGTATGATGAGGTCTAAGATGAAAACCATATTTTTCTGTGTAGCATTTCCTCAGTAGTGATCTTAACATATTTCATTCTTTGCTGTACTGATACCAACGTCTTGTCTGATGCTTAACAGATTCCTTGTTATCTTGGATAACAAAATATATTGACTTAACTGATAACATGGAATGTTTTTGAGAAATGATAGTAAACAACTTGAGTTATAAGATCTCTCCCAGGAATCTCTCAAGGAGTGAATAAGGTTTGTCTGGCCACATGAGCAGACTTCCCCAAAAGGGTGGATGTAAGGAACTTTATTCACCATTGCTTTGTCAACTTAAAAAAAATTACTACAATAGTTAATTTAAGTATATTTATTTAAAGGACTGGGAATGAGATCTGGTCTGTACTGTGTTCAAGGGGGAAATCTTGAAATTGCCAGGTTTTTTTTAGCATTGATGTGAGGGTCATGTTACTAAAAGACAGGACCAAATTTGGAGACTTCTTGTGCGCGCCATGGCATCATCTTCATGTGGGATTGCTTTTGCAAGAATTGTAGCTGGATGCTGGATCCAGGGCTGCATAATCTCTTCAGAGGTAAGAGAGATCACTGAAATTACCTGATTGTGACAATCTGGACAGCTGCTCCTTGTGAGTGGACCACAGCATCTGCCTGTTTTGCAGTTATCTTCTGAATTGAGAGGCTAGAAGTTGGAATTCCATTGTTCACATTGATAAATAGTGTTATTGATATTTAAGAGTGATTGACTTCATTTCCTGATCAATTTTTGGATTATTTTTCTTATTGTACTGGAGAAATAGAGACCCTTCAGACTGGCAAGGTTTTGTTGTATTCATCAGGTGAGTCTTTAGAGGTAATGAAGAATATAATGAAGTTATAGAACACAAAGTTGAAATGGATAATTGTTTAATTATTTTTAATATAAAATTTAATGAGAAGGATAGGAATATTACAAATGGCACTGATGGATGTCTTATTGCCTAAAGGAATTGTAAAACTATTATAACAGGAAATCAACTACACAAAGAAGTTAGGGTAAGGTTTTGAAGGATTTCAGTATTAGTAGCAAACTGATAAAAATTAACAAGAGTTGGAAAAAGACAAACTTTACTCAATTGGATATACCAAATGTATCTGCAAAACTTCTGAAACATTTCTGGCTTAAAAGACAGCCATTATAAAAAAGGTTACTTCAACTTACAAATATTTGTCCTAAACTTTGAAATTAAACTACACATTCTAAGAAAAAAGGAAAATAAGAGGACTCACACACCACTTTTAATAAAGTGAGATGAGTAGTGTAGAACTTAAATAAAAGCAGATCTATCCCATCTGCACACTTCTGTTCAAGATAGGAAAGTACAAACTAAATATTTAAAATTCATAGAGAAATAACTCCAGCCAGACATTTGCCCTATAAACCTACGGACAAGTTAAGTCGGTGTGGATTTCCATAGAAGAGAACATTTGTAGCCGAGGGTTGAACTGTGGGGTCTTCGGTGCTCTTGGAAGTTGCTCTTAATCTCGGAGAGCACCAAGGACCGCAGCGTGGACTGGATGACAGACGCACTGAAGCAGCCACGCGGCTGCCTCATGTCGCGCCCATAAACGCTTCACCATACTGAAGAAAAAGCAGTGTGTCATGCGACTCAGTCGCGGTCCTTCTACTTTCCAAGGGTTTCATTAATGAAGGGAACCGCTTATCAAATTGGGCGGAACAGGTGAAACCGTAAAAGGCAGAAACTAAGTCATCCAACTCCCCCGGACAGTTTCCCCGCTGTCTTCCTGCGGGGTTGTGTTTTTCTTCCCTCCCCGAAACTTCGGAATTCAGACGAGGTCGGCAAACTCCGCCGCCCACCGGGGTCTACACGCCGACTCCCCCGGCCTCAGTTGGTCAGCGGAGCCCCATCCCTTCGCTCCTCAGGCCGGCTTTCTTCCCACCCCTCCTCCACCCTCCCCCATCAAAATTCCTGGCCTCCCGCTTGCCGAATTAGCGTCAACGAGGCGCATGCGCCCTGCTGTCCCTAAAGATACCGAAGGGGTAGAGAAAGGGGCGTCGGCTTTGACCTCTCCTCTCGGGAAGCTAGATGGGCGGGGACTGGCCAGGCCCCACCCCCTGGTTCTCTACCGCCTTTTTTCCTCGCGCCGGCGGCTGCAGTCGAGACATTCTAGTGGTGGCGGCGGCGGCCGCTGCTGGAAAGAGCGGGAGCCCGGGCGGGCGTCGAGCGAGGGGTGGGTGGGAAAATGGCGGTCGTGTTATCCTGGCTGTGGAGCGAGCGCTTCTGGTTTCCGGTCAACGTGACGTGGGCCGATTTGGAGCAACAGACCCCCGAGGCATACCGCGTCGGTCACCTTCTGGCAGCGTTACCGCTAGCCGCCGGCCTCTTGGTCTTAAGGCACTTCTTCGAGAGGTAACCATACACGGGGAGGTGGCCGGCGGCTCCTCAGAGGACACAGGGCCGGGTGTGAAATGGGAGGCTGGGGCGGCCGTGGCTGACGGACCCCGCGTGAGGTGATGGTTTGGGTCGGGCCCACGCTTCCCGGTTCCGGTCGAGGAGGAGGAGGGGTGGTGGTGGGGGCGGCTGACACTTGACTTCCTCCTCTGGACTTGTCAGCGGCTCGGGCCGAGGCTGGGGTTTATTTTCCTTCCTTCCTTCCTTCCCGGGGCTGCGGAGCGACCGTCCCTCCTCTTGGCCTGTCAGTGGATTCTCTCGAGTCGGCCGTGGTTGCAGCCTGCGCGGCTTCGACGTTGTTGGGTCTGCGGTAGCAAAGCATCCGGGCGAGTCTTCCAAATGACAAGCTTCCCTTAACCTTTCGATGCAATGTCGTAAACCGTGGGCGTCGGAAACGTGCTATCGGATTCTCTCCTGACGTTGTCGGTCGAGTGCTCGGCCCGCTTTGCCAACACAAACCTGGCTTCGTTTATTTAGTTTCGATATCCCAAAGGAAAGCGGGGTGGGGGGTGGGGATTCGCATCTAGCTCACATCTTTTACCTTACACTGCGGCCAATCCTGGAGGGTAAAGATGGGCTGAGAAAAGGGCTTTGAGATGACCTTAGACCTTCATGAGGGAGTGGGAATTTGAACTCGAGTGGCTCTCGGACGTACTTTGCAACTGAATCTGTCTGTAGACTTCTTGTTTGTCTCAACATTCATTATTGATGAAGGTGAAGTCAAGTTTAAAAAAAATAGTTTTAGATACTTTGCAGACCAGAAGATGGTGCCCTTAGTGTTTTTTTCTTTCTTCTTTGTTCGTTGAGTTTATCTGTGTAAGATTAGTTATCTGCTGAAAAATCAGATTGGAAAGGGAATGATTAAACAGGATGTAAACATGAATGTAAAGATGGAGGGGAGAGGGAGCCCTCTAATTTATGACAAGTTTAATTAAAATTCTGCAGGCCATAGATATATATCCATGAGAGCATTGATGCACTGTTTTTGGTTAAGCGTTCTTGTCATTAATTTCTCAAGGGAAGGCAGTGCATGTTGGTCTCAAGATATGGTACCTGCTGTTCTGGCCAAGACAGACATGGGCCTTGATGACCCAGTTTGTGTCTGCTAGGAAGGAATACACAGTTCACAATTGGACTCCTACGCTTTTCCTCTTCTCAGTCTAAATGTTTGGTTTATGACATCTGAGACACTGTAGTACCTTTATGTTATTTGCTGTGTTAGCTTTGCTGATGTAGGAATTAATGTTTGTATTGAAAATGGCCTGTTCATGAAATACGCCTGGAATAAAATGTTCATAATAATTTGAAATAGTGATTTACACGAGAACATTTATTGGCAAATAGTGATCTGGTATAATGATGAATAACAGCTATAAGTGGACTGTTAACTGTAGTTTAAACTGAATTGGCAATCCCTTTATTTTCTAGTCTGGGATTGAACATGAGTTTTTCTCATATAAAATATTTGTGTTTTATGTTATTAGTGTAAATCAAGCTGTACTTTTAGAAAAAGAGTAATAAATATACAGGCAGTTCTCCACTTACAATTTGTTTAGTGACCCTTCGAAGTTACAATAGTACTGAAAAAAATAACATGACTTTTTCACTTTACTGTTGCAGCATCCCCATGGTCATATGATCAAAATTCAGACAGTTGGCTACTGACTCATATTTATGCCAATTGCAGTATCCCATGTGATTATCTTTTATGACTTTCTCATAAGGAAAGTCAATGGGGAAGCCAGATTCACTTAACAACCATGTTACTAACTTAACTACTGCGGTAATTCATTTAATCACTACAGCAAGAAAGGTCATAAAGTGGGGCAAAACTCATTTTACAAATATTTCACTTAGCAACAGAAATGTTGGGCTCAATTGTCATAAGTCAAGGACTACCTGTATTGTAATAACACTTTCATAATACAGCTGTTTCAGCTTTTATAGAAAATTATATGTAGAAATTTTAATGTCTGATTTTAATTCATATCAAAAAATTAATGCGTATATATAGAAAATTAGCATGCCAGGAGAAAGCTTAAAATTCTATTTTGTACTTTTCTGTTTGCAATTATTTTTTCCCCACTCACATGAACAATTTATGACATGAATGACAACTCCCAGCAATCCTAGCCATATCATGGCAAATAATAAAGATTCCTGGGAGTCGTAGTTTAGCAACATCCAAAGGGCTATAGAGATTCCTCTCTGATGCACACTCTGAGGAATACTGAAAATTTTCAGTATTTCAAAATTTCTTTTGAAAAGTACATTTATTACTAAAATATTATAGTTATTTGTATCCAGCTGAATTTTTCAAATATGAACTTCTAGTTATCCTGAAATTGATTTCAATACATTTTAGGAAAGGCTTTTATCAGGTAAAACGGAGATACATACTTAATTCAACTAATACCTAGCAACTTTGCTGAGCTGTATTGTTTCCTTCCATTGTTTTCAGTCATCAAACTGAAATTTTGGGAAATCAACTTCAGTACTTTGGTTGGAATAGAAGGGTGTGGAAACATAGCAAATGTTGTTGGTGTACAGTACATTTAGTGTTTTCTTTAACTGTTTTTAGCATATGATTTGAATTTTTTTTCTCACTATTTCTTATTATACCTTTTCTGCATTTACATAGTGTTGCTTATATGGAAAGGGAATAATATGAAGGTAGTAATGCATGTAGTTATTCATTCTTACTTGAAAATATAAAACCATATTAATTTCCTTTTGGTTCTTCTCCTATATACATTGTAGTATTCATATGGATTCACTGTATTTCGCTATTCTTTTTCACCAGCTCTAGAAGTCTGCATGAAATTAGAATGAGCTTGTGGGACTGATAATTTGCAATGAACTGAATTCTGCTACTTTTATTGCTTTTCCGTCCAATCTATAATTAGGTTGATTTAACTTTGGCTTTATATGAACAATATCATTGCTTTTGGCTCGTTATGACAAAATAATGTTTCCCACATGCCTCCTGCATTTAGGCTTACACTGGGAATTTGTTTCACAGTTTTTAGAAAGGCAGTTACATTTTTTGTGTTGGGAAAGTTGTTGTTATGAAACTTCATTTTTTGAGGTTTAACGATCTGGAAAGTTAATGCCAGAGTGACGAAAGATATTTCTTCCCCTCTTAGGACAATGCAGATTTATTATGACACATACTCAATTTTTTTTTTTAAAAAAAAAAAACAAGTTTTATTATTCAAGACATAAATGCACACAAACACAAAACATAAAAGCATAAAAAATCTCTTTTCTGAAAGTTGCTTAGTCCCGGGTTATAACTCTTGGTATAGACACAAATTCAAATTCATATTCCTTTTATATACCATTTCATATCTTATTAACATTTTCAATTTTCTATATAACTTCTCTCTTTTAAATTTTCTCAATTTTATTTTATTTATCTCCTCTCAATTCAGATCATAATATTTATTATTCTTTGTCTGTTCTATTTCCAACCATCCATTTATTTTTCTTCTTTAAAAAAGAAGAAAAACTTCTCCTGTACACTATATGGAGTATGATGCCTTTATCTCTCTCCCCTATATTTATAATACTTAATATAAAACACATAACTTACATTGGGATTCTGTCTGGTACATTCTAAAATTATACTATGTTATCAAAAATGATACAAATCTATTTATTAGTATTAATATTCATTTATATCTTAAACGTTTAACACATTACTTTTCAATTAAATCACATACTTTTATGGGAGCCCTATTTTCCATAGTTATTCCCCCCCCACACCACATATTATAGCTCATTATTTCATTACGATGTTCCTCCTTCTTCTACTTCAAACCTCTCGTTTCACAAAAAATTTCGCTAATGTACCATAGTCTGATCATTAATATTAACAATCATTTATATCTTAAACATTTTATCCATTTCAATTAAATATCATGCCTTTGTGGGAACAGTTATGCTTTCCAAAAATTATTACACCCCCCCAGATGACAATCTTAAATCATATTTCATTGCAGTACTCCTTTTTTCTTAACAAAAATTTCACTAGTTTATGTTAAATATTTTGTCACATTTTAAATTACATATTATTTCCAATTTTCTATGGTTATTTCTAAATACAAATATAAAAAAAAACAGTCTTATGTACCTTTCTAGAATCCCTTTATCAATAAAGTTTATCCATTATCTCTAAAAAACTTTTGCTTCTTAACATCTTGCTCCCCACCATTAGGGCTTCTCATCCCTTCCTTTCTCCCTTGCTTCTTCTCCTTGTCCTCTTTAACCCCTTGTCTCTCCACCTCTCTTTTATTCTGTTTTCCCCCTTTCTGTTGTTTCCTAACATAATGTCCCTTTTTCACCTTATTCTTCTCTTTTTGGGTTGTTTTTCCAGATCTTAGAGTCCTCTTTTCCTTTTTCTCTTCCTTTTTCCCTTCTCCAACCAAAGTCATTTGTTCATCAAAGATGGCTTCTTCTTTGTCCCCTTCATCCTGTTATTCATTCTGCTTCACATAAGTATAAACCGCCATTTCTAAAAATTGAAAAATAGTGCCAAGACCATCTTTCCCTTCTTGTTTTTCTTTTTCATATTTTTGATATACAAGTTTCAATCCATCCACAAGTGATGCCATTGTGTAGAGAAAAAGTTTTTCCAGACAACCACCCAGATGTTTTAATCAGAAATAATTCTCAAAAGTTCCAAAGTCACCAAACAATCCAAACAGGCTGTTTCTTTTAAATACCTTCTTCTTTTTCACTTTCTCTTTCTGGAGTTAAAGTTTAATCACAAAGTTCCCTTTCAAATATATATTTTTGGAAGTCTTATTGATGTTTAGTAACTCTTTAAAATTCTAGGCAATCTTCTCCTTATTTTCAAATTTTGCTCCAATTTTTTCCCCTCTCCCTTCCCACTCACAGCCAAAAGGATTTCCCTCCGCTGTCACTTTAGGAAGGAGAGTGGAACAAAGAAAAAACTTTCCCTTTTAAAATATTCGCAGCTTGTAACTCTCACTAGAGACAATGCATACTTAGCAGCCTTCAAGATTCCAGGTCACTTTCTCTTGTCTTGTCCCGGTTAGAAGCAACTTTCACTATTCTTCCGACTTTCTTCCTCCTGTACCTGCTTGTCCGGCTGCAGATTTCTTCATGGCGGCCATTGCTGACTGCCGTTCCTCCGCCTCGGGAAAAGGGGGTTTAGCCGGCTGGGAGGGGGTCTGCGTCACCCCCAAACCCCTTTCCGGATCCCCCCTGTCTTCAGCTGCCTCTACGGGGCAGCTTTATCCCCCAGATCCAAACGGATCGGGGAAACCTTGGTGGCGAACGCAGCAAGGATCGTGCGGTGTCGCGAATCCCTGCCGCCGCCGAAACCTTGCAAACCGGAAGTCTACACATACTCAATATTTTTGATATAGGAAAAGAACTTCACTGCAGTATTTTCTAAATCTTCAGGAAGATCCCTTAATGAACAAACTTAATTATAAATGTAGGGGAATGCTACAAAAGTTGCAATTCTTTTATTCTTTGTGTCCCATGACCACCTCTTGCTTCTTGGAATTATTTTCCCCTAAGTTTCTTTCCTGCTTGGAGAGAGTATGTCTTATTTATTTACATTTTTAAATGTACAGTAGAACCTCTGGTCAGGACCGTAATTTGTTCCATAACTTTGGTCACAACCCGATTTGGTCATAACCTGAACCTAATTTTGGAAATTTGGTGCTTACAAAAAAATGGAGTGGAAGAAGAAATCGGCCACGAAAAAAATGTGAATTTTTGGTCGGAACCTGATTTGGTTGTGGTCAAGCGTTTGTGACCAGAAATTCTATTGTATATATTGGGGTTTTTTTTCCAGGTTTAACAATTAGATTTTTATCCTGCCTTTTTATATTTAACTCAAGTGGCAGATATGTAATACTTCTGCCTCCTATTTTACTGACAATAACTCGCTGGGCTGGGCTGGGCTGGGGGGAGAGGAGGGTGGGGGAGAGGAGGGAAGGAGAGGGACAGAATATTATATGTTTATTAAAATCGGTCTGATGGAAAGTGTTAAGATTTTTTTCTATTTCCATGTTTTTAAACGGAAGAAAAAATGCCAAATATTTTATATACTATCATATTCCTCATTAAATTAGATTTTGTCCACTAAGGAAGAATGCAAAACAATAATTGTTCTTAACTTATTATGGAGAACAGGGCAAGCAAAGTCAATGGGGAAGATAGATTTACTTAGCAACTGTTACTAACTGAACAGCTGCAATGTTCAGGTAATGACCAAGTTCAGGTTATGACCAAGTTCAGGTAATGCATTGCCCAACACTACCTCTGCATGTTGACCTTATCTTCCTTAGGAAATTAGGAAACCTCCATTTCTGCAGGTAAGTTAATACAGATGGGTATTTTCGTAAGCAACTGCGCTGATCTTGATTTACTATTGGTACCATGAAGTATTATTCCTCTTATAGTACGGGTTTTTTAAAATTTTTCAGTTAGGTTATTCAATTATTGATCAGCCTTCAGTTCAGCCTACATTGTTTACATTTAATTAAAAAAAAATCAATTTTGGTAACAGTTGTCAAAGTCTGCAATATCTTGCCTGATTCAGTTGTCTCAGCTACTGACTTTTACAGTTTTAATTCTCTTAACTTCTGTGGACCACACATTTAATTTAAAAATTTAAAGAGGTTTCTAAGAGGATGTGCGTAAGTGCACTAATGTGCCTATCATCCCCGTCACATTGTATTTTCATTTTGCTCGTTTGAATTTATATGTTTTGTTTGATTAATAATAAAGATCAAAACACACACACACATTAACTTAATGCACCCATTACAGGTAGACCTTGACTGACAATGGTTTGTTTAATTATCAAAGTTACAACAGCATTGAAAAAAGTGACTTACGACTGTTTTTTTACACTTATAGCTATTGTGCCATCCCATGGCCACGTGATCAAAATTCAGATACTTGGCAGCTGACTCATGATAATTGCAGTGTCCCAGGGTCATGTGATCACCTTTTGCAACATTCGGGCAAGCAAAGTCAATGGGGAAGACAGATTTACTTAGCAACTGTTACTAACTGAACAGCTGCAATGATTCATTTAATAATTGTGACAAGAAGGGTTGTAAAATTGGGAAAACTCACTTAACAAATGTCTCACTTAGCAACAGAAATTTAGGAGTCAACTATGGTCATAAATCGAGGATTACCGCAATAGATTTTTAAAAATCCCAAACTGCAAGACATTATAAGGTTTATACCTGGTGCCAAAAAGAAAACAAAGCAAATGCCATGAAAACCTCTTCAAGGAAAAAAATTCTGAAGACAGAACATTATTAAACAGGGCCTGATTCCTGTCTCTGTCTCTCTCTTTTTCTCTCTGTTATCCCCTCCTCCCACACATTCAGACAAAGGGAAATATGCCCTTGAGAGAATCCCTGCCTTGGAAATTACACTGAATATTCATTTAGTCTTTTTGATAATATACCATCTCAGAATAAGATCTGTTTGAAGCAGTTCTTCAGAGTGGAATCTCATTTGTAGAACATGTTCTTAGGCCTTTACATATCAGAACCAGCATTTTAAACTCTACTGATTCATAGGTATACTCATATAATAAATGAATAAATCTCAGAAATGTACTGCAAACTGGAACCCCATGATAATAGCTGCTTTAAATGTCACGACATATTCAGTGCAATTCCCAGTTGCCAGATAATTGCCAAAGACTTATAAACAAACCTGCTGCAGTGGTCTCTGTGACATATTTCTGATCAGTGCTGAGATTCAAATTGTTTTACCACCGGTTCGGTGGGCATGGCTTGGTGGACATGTTTTGTACAGGCACGCACGCTTTGCGCATGGGTAGGGCAAATGTGCACTTAGCGCACACAGAGGCTTTTCTACTGACCTTTTCCTGCACTCCTACACTCTCCCTGTGTCTTCAACAGCTGACTCGTGGCAATCCGCTGTGTTGCGTGATGCAGCTGAGCTTCATAAGCAGTAAATAAAGGTCAGTATGGAGGCAGGTGGGCCCAGCAGCTGATCGCTGGAGTTTATTGCTGTACAGTGATTATCACTATAGACCATTAGGAGGCATTAGAGAAAACAAATTTTGGTTTTTTTGTAACTTATGAGGCATAAGAAGCCCTCATTTAAAAAGAAAAAAAATGGGCTGTACATACAGTTCATATAACATCTAATCTTCCGGGGTGCTTAGGCCTCTTCACAAGGTCTGACATGAATGAAACTGGCAATCTAGTCTCTCCCAGTGGTGAATAGTTATACTGCTGTAATACAAAATACATATCTATTTTATTTCCCAGATACTTCTATGAACAATTCTTTCTTTTGGGTCTGGAAGAAATATGCACTATTTTGTATTTTAAAAAAATCATTAAAACGTAACTTTGCTGAAGAAATTTGCTTAACCTTAAAAATAATGTGTGCTCATATCACTAAATACAGTTTGGCTCCATACTGATGTGAATATAAGCAATAGCTGAAGATACAGATTTTTGATAAAACATTTCTCTCGTTGACAATATATTATTACTTTAAAGCATATACATGCTTTTAATAAGAGATCCTAGTAGGAGAGTCTATTTATTAGCAGTACATACATTGACTACATTTTGGCTGTGGAAAATAAATACACATGTACAAATATCTAGAATTGAGCCATGGCAAGTAGACTTCTTTTCTTGTTGGTTCAAATGGTTTCATTGCTTATTTAAGTAGCTTCTTCAGTTTTGGAGAAGCAGCAAAACCTCTTAAAACAACCATCAGAGGTGGTATTCAGCAGGTTCTGACCAGTTCTGGAGAACCGGTAGTGGTAGTTGTTCAGAGAACCGGCAAATGCCACTTCTGACTGGAGATTTTACAGTATCCTTCCCCTGCCACGCCCACCAAGCCAAGCCCACAGAACCGGTAGTAAAAATATTTGAATCCCATCACTGCCAACCATGCAATTGCCATGACTTAACTTCCAGACAACTACCGGGATGACTGAGAAAATTAATACACATGCAAATACTTCATTAGCAGTGACAGCTTGAAACACCTTTTGTAGTGGCCGTGGGAGCCTTATAAAATATACTGCAGTCCATTCTTTTATATATCAATACAGAGAAAATCAAAAGACAAGCCTAGACCTGTTGATAGAACTTTGTATGATTAGTGATAAATGGGTAAAGATTTCTGATTCCTTGGTAAACAACACAAAGTGGCTTTACAGATAGGATGAAAACTAATGCAGACAACAAGCTCAGTTGTGATACTAAAAATGAATATTTTCTTAAATTTTTTCACTCTGATTAAACTATAATTGGATGCTAGTCTGTATTTCATGAAGATTGTCTCAGTAACTTTTTTTTTTTTTTTGCATTCTTGTAAGGTTATGATTGTGTTGTGAATGGTAATATCAAACCATCTTGTTTCCTGACAGCCTTTTTCCTAAGTATTTTACTTTTTTCCAACCAGGCTTAAGACTTGTGATTCTTGCTTTCATATTATATATCACAAACATATAAACTTTGTTGTTGTATTCTCCTTCACATAATAGAAAGGATTTTTTTAAATTTAACCTTTGTGGTGGTGCCCATTTTTTGTCAAATATTCCAACTGTGAATAACCTTGGTCTTGATGATGTATAGCTATGTTAACCATGTAAATGATTGCACTTTAATGTTTTTGATAACGCTGTCTTTCATTAAAGACTTCTCTTTCTCCTAAGAAACAATCTTCTCTTTATTTCATGGCTAGAGTCACTATTCCTGTAAATTGTTGAGCCTATGAAGACTAAGTCCATTGTTACTTCTTCACTTATGTGCATTGGATTGGCCTACCTGTTAACATAGTCTTTTTTTTTTTTTTTTAATATTGAGCAATAGGCAAGTTTTGCATTTCCTTCTTCCTTAAGTCTTTCTTGCCTCCAACCATCAATACGGTATCATTAACAAATCTGAGGTTGTTGAAATTTGTTCTAGGAATTTTAACCAACATTCTAACCAAGGGATTACAAATATAATCTCAAATATGTCCGTTCCATCATGCTATTCCCTTTTGGTTTAAGAAATATTATATAAAGCATAATATTGTAGTAAGAAATAGTATACCAAAAAATTAAGGCATAACAAAAGAAAATGAATTAAATGGAAGTAATAGGAACAAACTTCTCTATATCTCTCCATATCTTTTTTTTTTTTTTGTAAATTTTATTTGAGTTTTCACAAAGAGAAAAAAAAATACAAATAAAACATCTTTTTTGAAAGCAGCATAATTCCGGGTTACATTTCTTCATACAGACGCAAATTCAGGTTCATGCTCATTTTTATATTCTATTCCATATCTTATTATTATTTTACATTTTCTGCATAGCTTCTCCCCTCTTTTAATTTTCTCAATTTTATTTTAATTATCTCATCTCAATTCAAATTATTGTATTTATATTTTCTCCTTAGAGCTGCTCGGATCATCCAGAGAGTGGGAGGTGCTTCAGTCTGTGCTGTTGTAGGCTGAGCTTAATTACTGAGGAACGCTCCTCCTTCCATCACGTGGCTCCATTACAGCGTTCCCCAGTTTATGCTCAGCCTCGTGAGAGTTAGGCTGTTTTCTGATAAGCTCCTTGGCCGATTCAGGATCTCTTCTAATTTCACTTGAAGGTTTGATTAATAATTTTTCCTGTAGCCTCTGCGCAATTGGGGTTGTCTCTAGATTAAGGGGAGCGTGTTTCCTTGCCCCCCAGGGGGGAAAACAAGCGGGCGGTTTAGCAGCGCTCTTGCGCTAAACCCCCCCATCCTTGATCTGAATTTTCCTGCCGCTTTCCACGCCGCCCTTGTTAGTGGCTTGAATTTATCGCGCTTCAAAGCGCCGCTGGTTTCTCCCCCCCCCCCACGAACGCCGATCATCCCAGGAAGGGGTGAATTTCTCCTCGCTGCCCCTCTCGGCATTCTAAGTTTGCCGGAGGGGCCTGATTCCGTCCTGAGCGGCCCCGACAGTTAGATCCGTAAGCGGCCACCATTTTGGGCGCTGTCTCTTGGTCGGGCGCCATTTTGCTTCTCCGGCCTCTTTTCTTGCTGCGAGTGTTTTTTCTAGCTCACCAAAACAGGCCTTACCAGCCTGTTCAGAGCCTTCATTATAACTGGATTCCTGATACTTCCTGTTAAAAGTATTGTTGGCTATTCCGCAGCTGCGCTCAGGGCGAAGTAACAGCAGCACCCCACCCTCTCGGTTTTCGTCTGGGAGTAAAAGCTGCTGGAGGCCTTATCCACCATTGGCCTCAGGCGTTCATTTGACTAATTGGATAAATAATCACCTGGGTTGCAACTCTCATTGGACCAAGATCCGAATTTATTTGATCAAATTACATATTTTTTTATATTAAAAAAAATAAAAATAAAATTAATAATAATAATAATATTAATAATAAATAAATATACATATACATATACATATACATATATATATATATGTATATATGTATGGTATTCGGCTTGGTTCGGGTATTTTCCCATGTCATTGTAGTTGTTCTTTTAAAGTTGTAGCAACGTTTCAGCAGAATCTCATCTGCCATCATCAGGCTTCTGTATTGTGTCCGTCTGTGGGATACCATACATGTAAGTACCAGCGAAAACTTAAGAAAACATTATATATATATATATATATATATATATATATATAAAAATATAAATAACAGTAATAATTAATAATTATAATTATAATAATAATAATAATAATAATAATAATAATAATAATAATAATAATAATAATAATAATAATAATAATAATATATTATTATTATTATTATTATATACATCAAAATTCCAAAAGGGGGCGCGGACCAGCTGACACCCGGCTTTTGCTGTAGGCCGAACCCTTGGCGAGCCAACCGCCTCTAGTATCCTTACTTACGATCATTACTTCTTAAAATGGCAGATGACAATTCTTCTAAAGGCCCTTCCTTGAAGGCCAAATCTAAGTCTCAACATTTGCGCAGACAGGCTAAGGAAACTTCCAAGGCCTCTCAAAGAGACGCCATAAGGCATTGGAGAAGGAATTTGACAGGCGATCCAGGGAGTCACACTCGATGCCTCCAGCCCTCCCACCCTCCACTCCTTCTACCTCTACTCACCCCCCCTCCTCCAGATTACTCTTCCCTCTCCAGGCACAGCTCTCCCCAAGGGCTTCAGGCCCCTGGACCAGACGGACACCCGAAGCTACATTTACTCCTACGGCCGCTGGTCTGCGCCAAGAGGAGCCTGCCATAGTCGAGATTCCAGAACAAATGAGGTCATGGATGGAGCTGGCTATCCGCCAGGGCATTGCGGAAGGTCTCCAACAGGTGTCCAGACCCGGCTTCTTCCCGATGGCTCCCGAACATGAGTCTACATCGGTCAGGTCCCTGCCTAGATTGGATCCTCCCCACGGTCAGGTACCTTTACAGAGGGACAGCCCTCTTCCAGAAAGGGAACAGGAGGAGGAGGAAGGGGACCTGGATCAACTCAGGGAGGAGGAAGAATTCGAATTGGGGTCAACACATTACAGTGAACCCCTGTCGGAGACAGAGCCTATGGAGGGGGAGATGTCCGAGGATGAGGGCCTCACCCCCGACCAACCCACCTTTGTGGGCTTGTTCAAGCCACACCTGTACAAATCGCTTCTCTTTAAGGCCAAAAACATCTCTGGCCTGTACACACAGTCTCCCTTTGCCCACCCTTCCTCGGCGGAGGGCCCAGAAGATTCCATTTTCAAGCAGCCCGTTGTACAAGCTGAAGTCATTTCGGCTCCGCCCATTTTTTCTGACCTGGTATCAAAACAGCTGGCTTCCACAGGGCCCCCCCCGCCCCATCCAGCCAGGACAAGAGGTTTTTCAACCTCGACTCAGACTTCTCCAACCTACTCAATATCCTCGAGGTTGATGAGCCCATTGTTGGCTTAGCATCCTCCTCCCCCCCTAGTGATCCTCTGGAGGCTCTGAAACCCAAGGACAAGAGGGCTGAACTAGCCTTACGCCGGGCTCACCAAGCCGACGCTTGGGCCATTAGATCGGCCACGGCCGCTTCCTTCTTCACCAGGTCTTCGATCCGGTGGCTCCGCCAACTAAAACAGCATGTCCCCCCTCTAATACAAGGGCGCATCAGGACATCGCTAAACTTACGGCCATGGCAGAATTCTCGGCCGACGCCACCTACCATTCGGTTAAGTTCTCCACTAGAGCTATAACCTCTCATGTTACAGCCCGCCGCCTGCTCTGGCTCAAACACTGGCAGGCGGATGTCAGAAACAAAATCAAATTGGCCACCGCCCCCATCAAGGGAGACAAATTATTCGGCACAGCCCTGGAACCCCTGCTAGTCGAGAGCCGAAGCAAGAAAAAATTTATTCCCTCTCTTTTTCGGAGGTCAGAGCCCAGAGCCCCTCAGCCATTTCGGAGAGGGTCCTTCTGACCCTTCTACCAGTCTCCCTTCCCGCCCAGGTACCCCGAGACCCCTCTCCTTTTGGCCATTCCAACCCCAGGATCGAGCCGATTCGGGCGACAGGAACAGAAGGGGTGGCAGCTACAAGCGACCCTTCAGGGGACCAGGTGGGAGGCCCTTCCGGCGCCCAAGATAGATCCCGTTTCTCCCCTCCCATTGGCGGACGTCTCAGACACTTCGCCGACCGATGGGATTCCTCTACTTCCGATGCCTGGGTCAGAGACACCATCAGGTTCGGACTTGCCCTGGAATTTCAGCGTGGGCCCCCCCCCCCATTTTTTCATGGCATCCGCAGTTTAATGGATTCCGCTATTCATCATCTCCTCAACATTCAGGCTATCCAACCCGTCCCACCCTCTCAACGAGGGTGGGGTTTTTACTCCCACCTCTTCGTGGTCCCCAAATCCTCAGGCGGATGGAGAGCAATCCTAGACCTAAAACGTCTTAATTGTTACCTGATCCACCGCAGGTTTAAGATGCACACCTTACAGTCCATTCTACTGTGCACCAGGCAAGGGGACTGGCTCTCTTCTATAGATCTTTCAGAAGCGTATCTACACATCCCAATCCGGCCCTCCCATTTCAAATTCCTCAGGTTCTGTTACAATCACTGCCACTTCCAATATGTGGCCCTCCCCTTTGGGTTGGCATCGGCCCCTAGAACCTTTACTAAGGTCCTCGCGGCACTAGCGGCCCACCTTAGGAACCTCCCCGTACGTCTCCACTGCTACCTGGATGACATCCTCATCCTGTCCCCCTCCAGACGTCAAGCAGAGAGGGACACCAGAGCTACTCTCTCTGCCCTCCAAGACCATGGGTTCCTCGTAAACTGGCAAAAGAGCCAACTGTCGCCATCTAACCGGATAACCCATTTAGGGTCCGTAATTGATACGGTTAAAGGAAAGGTCTTTCTTTCCTCGGAAAGACTCCTTAGCATCCAGGAATCTGTCAAACATATCCGGTGATCAAAAAAGGTAACTCTATTAGAATTGTCTAAATTATTGGGTAAGATGGTCTCATGCCAGATCCCTACAGTGGTTCCTGCTCCCATTTCAAAGATCCGGCAGAAGCAATTCAAAATCCACGGTCAAGGTACCTCCAAGGGTCCTCACGTCTCTCCTCTGGTGGACCAACCCCGCCATCAACAAGGGCCATTACTTCAAGGAGCCCCAATGGCTCACCCTCACCACAGACGCCAGCCTGTCCGGATGGGGCGCTCACATCCACTCGCTCACGGCACAGGGCAGATGGTCGGAGACAGAACGGGCATGCAGTATAAACTGGTTGGAACTTCACACCATACACCTGGCACTACGCAGCTTCCTCCCTCAGGTACGCGGGCATCATGTCCTTATCCTCACGGACAAAGTCACCGCCAAGGCTCACGTCAACAGACGGGGGCACACAGTCCATACGGTTGATGAGAGAAGCCGAGCGCCTCTGCCGCTGGGCGGAGCGCAATCTCCTCTCCCTCAAAGCAGAACACATCTCAGGGGTTTCAAACACCCAAGCAGACTGGTTGAGCAGGGCCACGGTGGACCAGTCCGAGTGGCGCCTCCACCCATCTCTGTTCAAGGAGGCGACCATAATCTTCGGCCTACCGATAGTGGACCTCTTCGCATCCCCTCTCAACACACAACTCCCAAGATTTTTCTCGAGGTACCCCTCCCATGGAGCCGAGAATTACAACGCCCTACGTTGCCCCTGGCCCTCAGGGCTCCTATACACATTTCCCCCACTAGCCCTAGTTCCCAGAGTCATCCAGAAACTGATCCACGAGAAGGCAGAACTCCTTCTGGTGGCCCCCTACTGGCCCAGGCACCCATGGTTTGCGGACCTCCGCAACCTATCGGTGGCCCCTCCCTGGAAAATCCCCCCGAACAGGACCTCCCTTTCTTAGGGGCCCCTTCTGCATCCGGATCCCCAATGGCTCCAGTTAGCCATCTGGATGTTGAGCAGAACTGCCTAAGAAACGAGAAGTTCTCTGACCAGGTTATTGATACCATCTTAGCCGCCAGACGGCCCTCAACTACCCGAATATACGATGCCACTTGGAATAGTTTCTGCAAGTGGTGTCATAAATCCCAGGTCAATCCACTTGCGCCCTCTATCGCTCGGATCTTGGATTTCCTCTAAGAGGGTCTGAAGAAAGGGCTTTCCCCCAACACCTTGAGACGGCAGGTCACGGCCCTCACAACTGTCATCGCTTGCGATAACATTGGTTCCCTTTCCCACCACCCTCGCATTAGGGCATTCCTCAGAGGAGCCACTAATTTGTGTCCCCCAACCGTTCACCGATACCCTACCTGGGATTTTAATAGGGTCCTTGTGTCCCTCACTAAACACCCCTTTGAGCCTCTCAGGTTATCCACCTTCCAGTTTTTAACATTCAGTCGTGTTCCTGGTGGCCATTACATCGGCCCGTCGAATCTCGGAGATCACAGCCTTGTCGGTGAGGAAGGACCTCTGCATCTTCCACGCCAACCGGGTGGTTCTACGGCCCGACCCTACCTTCTTGCCCAAGGTCAACTCAGCCTTCCACAGGGCACAGGAACTCACTCTCCCAAACTTCTGCCCCAGACCCTCGCGAGAGAGGGAGACGCTTTGGCATACCCTGGATGTGAGACGTGCCCTTCGCATCTACATTAAGCACACCCAGCCCTTTAGGAGGTCCGAATCTCTATTCCTTTCCTTTCAACCCAAGACATTGGGCCACAAAGTATCCCCTTCAACCATCGGCCGCTGGATCAGAGCTACTATCTCTAGATCTTACTTGTCACAGGCTCTGCCAGTACCCAGCGGAATAACAGCACATTCCACCAGAAGTGCGGCTACCTCGGCAGCTTGGGCCACCCAGGCCCCAATCACTGATATTTGCCGGGCTGCCACCTGGGCCTCCCCGTCTCCCTTCATTAGGCATTACAAGATCAACATATTTGCCTCAGCGGAGACCTTGTTTGGTAGACGAGTCCTACAGCGGGTCCTCAAGGACCCGGAGAGGCTCCCAAATCAGACGGAGTCCCTCCCGTAGGACAGCCAAGCTTTGGTATGTCCCACTCTCTGGATGATCCGAGCAGCTCTAAGGAGAATGGACGTTGGTTCTTACCTGACATGCCATTTCTCTTCGAGCTGCGAGGATCATCCAGCCCCACCCTTATTTTTCACCGTCTGGTGGGGTCTTGTTTCGGCCAATGAACCCTTAAGTCTAGTAAGATGAGAGTACGAATTTCTCTTTTCTCTCGCCTGCGCATAAACTGAGGAACTCTGTAATGGAGCCACGTGATGGAAGGAGGAGCGTTCCTCAGTAATTAAGCTCAGCCTACAACAGCACAGACTGAAGCACCTCCCACTCTCTGGATGATCCTCGCAGCTCGAAGAGAAATGGCGTGTCAGGTAAGAACCAACGCCCATTTTGTCTGTCCTGTTTCAATTATTTATTATCTTTTCTCATTAAACAAAATTTCTCCTGTAGTTACTGATTGGAGTATGACGCCTTTATATCTTTTCCCTAAAGTTGTAACATTCAATATAATACATAACTTCCATTCGGATTCTGCTTGGTACATTCTTAAAATACACACTGTATTCTTAAAAAAAAGAAAAAAATATATAAATGTATATAATTAAAACAACATTCCATTCCAATTCAATTCTGTCATTAATATTAATATTCATTAAAGTCTTAACATCTTTAACATTACTTTTCAATTAAATATCATACTTCTATGGGAACAATTATAAGCTTTCCATAGTTAATTCCCCCCCCTTCACTTATATTTTATAAAACATTAATTAAAATGTTCCCATTCCTTCCTAATTCAATTTTCTCATTTATTTTATTTCACTTATTTTATTCACAAACATTTCACTAAATTACACTATTTTATCCCTCATTTTAATCATACGTTGTTTCCAATTTTCTAAAGTTATTTCTATTACTAATATAACAATACAATCTTATGTACCTTTACAGAATCCCTTTTTCAGTTAGATTTTCACCCATTATCTCTAAATAGATCCTGTTTCTCTATATCTTGCTCTGGTCCTTTGTAACTTCTTTTCCTTTCCTTCTTCCCTCTCTTCTCTCTCCCCTTTTTACCTCCTTGTCTCTCTACCTCTATTTCTCTCTTCTACCCCCTTGTCTCTCCACCTCCATTTCCCTCTTCTGTGTTCCCCTTTTCTGTTGCTTCCTAACATTATATCTACTTTTCACCTTATTTTTCCCTTTTTTGGTTGTTTTTTTAGGTCTTAAAGTCTCCATTCTCTTTCCCCCCTTTCCCCCTTCTTCCCCAAGTAAAGTTACTTGTTCATCAAAGATGGCTTCTTCTTTGTCCCAATCTTCTTGTTTCACAGTCTTTTCTTGTAGTTTCTCGTAGGTACAAATCGCCATTTCTAAGAATTGAAAAACGGAGCCAAGAGAGCCCTTCCCTTCTTGTTCCTTTTCTTTGTATTTTTTAAATTCCATTTTCAGTTCATCCACAAGTGATGCCATTGTAAAAAAAAATTTCAAACAACCACCCAAGTGTTTTTAGTCATTCAAATATAATTTCCAAAAGTCCCAAAGTCACCAAGCAATCCAAATACACACAAGCTGTTTCTTTTAACACTTTCTTCTTTTTTCACTTTCTCTTCCTGGGGTTACTATTTAGTTACAAAGTTCCAGTTAAAATGTATCTTTTAGAAGTCTTGTTAGGATTTAATCAGATTCTTTTAAATTCTAGGCAGTCTCCTCCTTCCGAATCCTGCTCTTATTCTTTTCCTCTCCCTTCCCACTTACAGCAAAAAAAAAAGTTTTTTTAGTGTTCAGAAATCCTTATTGTCCCCTTGACATTTAATTATCCAGTTTAATTACCTATTGATGCCAAAGCGGGTTTTTCCGATTTCTCATTCATCTCTGTTTGCTGTCAACGTAAGAAAGGAGAGTGAAAGAAAAAACTTTCTCTTTTTTCACTTTCATTCGCTGCTTCCGAATCTTCTTTGGGAGCGATGTATCTTTTTTTAAAATTTAAATTCCAGGATACCTTAGTTGTTGCTTCTTATCCCGGTCAGCCAAAACTTTCACTTCTTAACTTCCTCCTGCACTTTCTTTTCCGGATGAGTGCTTCTTTGAGGCGGCCATTTCTGACCGCCGCTCTTACCGCCTTCGGGAAAGGGAGTTTAGCCAGCTGGGGAGGAAAGATGCGGCTTTCCTCAACCCTGCTGGGATCTCCCCCCTCTTCACCACCTCTATGGGGTGGCTTAGCCCCAAAGCCAACTGGCTCGGGACGCTCCAGCGGCAAGCCCAGGCAGAAACCGCGCACGATCGCGGATTCCTGCCTGCCGCCGAAGCCCGGCAAACTGGAAGTCCCCCTCTATTTCTCTTTCTTTTCTTTGGTTGTTTTTTTAAGTCTTAAATTCTCCATTCTCTTTCCCCCCTTTCTTTTTTCTTCCCCACATAGAATTACTTGTTCATTAAAGATGGCTTCTTCTTTGTCCCAGTCTTCTTGTTTTGCAGTCTTTTCTTGTTGTTTCTCATACTTCCAAATCTCCATTTCTAAGAATTGAAAGACGAAGCCAAAAGAACCCTTCCCTTGTGCATCTTCTTTGTACTTTTTAAGTTCCATTTTCAATTCATCCAGAAGTGCCATTGTATAAATTTTTAAACAACCACCCAGTAGATTTTAGTTATTCAAATATAATAACCAAAAATCCAAAGATCACCAAATAATCCAAATACACGCAAGCTGTTTCTTTTTTGCTCTTTTTTTCACTTTCTCTTCCTGGGGTTACTATTTAGTTGCAAAGTTTCAGTTAAAATGTATCTTTTAGAAGTCTTGTTGAAGTTTTACTTTAGATTCTTTTTAATTCCAGGCAGTCTCCTCCCTTTTCCAGATCCTGCTGTTATTCTTTTTCTCTCCCTTCCTGCTTATGAAAAAGAAAGTTTTTAATGTCCAGAAATCTTTATTATCCCTTTGGCATTTTGTTTTATTTTCAGCTTAATTGCCTATTGATGTCAAAGCGGATTTTTCTAATTTCTTATTTAAGTCTCTTAGTTGTCAGTATAGGGAAGGAGAGAGAAGGAAAAAAAAAAAGCCAAACTTTTCCCTTTTCACTTTCCTTCGCTGCTTCCGACTCTTCTTTGGGAGCGAAGTTATTTTTTGTAAGTTTAAATTCCAGGGTACCTTGGTTGTTGCTTTTACAATTTAACCCGGTCAGCCAAAACTTTCACTTCTTATCTTCCTCCTGCACATTCTTTTCCAGTCAAGTTCTTCTTTGTGGTGGCCATTTCTGACCACCGCTGCAACCACCTTCGGGAAAGGGAGTAATGGCCAGCTGAGGAGGAGAGATGCGGCTCTCCTCAACCCTGCTGGCGGTCTCCCCCTTCTTCACCACCTCTATGGGGTGGCTTAGCCCCGAAACCAGCTGGCTCAGGGTGCTCCAGCGACGAGCCCAGACACAAACCGCCCACGATCGTGGATTTCTGTCTGTCCCCGAAGCCCTTCAAACCGGAAGTCCCCTATATCTCTCCATATCTTTTTATTCTTTCAAATAATATTTGCTCTCATTACACTGATATACTGCTTCATACAGGGACTTCCAGGGAAGAAATGATAAACTGAAGTTTAAGGATTTAAATTCTTTTGGATTAAACAGCAAACATGCAATTGGAACTTTGATTTTGGAATGTTATAAGCAGAGTACAGATTGAGACAGATTTGAAATAAGATTTTGAAATTAATTATAAAAAACCTTCCCGTGTCAAAGAATTCTCCTTTGAATTCTTTTTTAAAATCCATGGTAGGATGAGATTTTTAGACAGGAGAGGGAACCAGAAGGAACTTGTAACCTAAGTTCCTTCTCGTTTGTAAAACTAAAGGAGAACGCTTGAATTTGACTTACAAATAAAGAATGGAGCAAAATAACCTAACCTTGAACTTACTGAATGATATTTTAGGGCAATGAACCCAGAAGTTAATCTTAATAGCAACTACCTCTATAGATAGACTATATTTAAAGGATGTTATAGAAGAGGAACAACTTTTACTGGGCAAGACTGAGACTAATCTAAAAGGATTTTAAATTGACACATTAAAGAATGATATGGAAAAGGATGCTACATTGGATGGACAAAAGTAACCAATTGATGTCTTAATACTTAAACTAACAAACCAAAAGAGTGACTTGGATAATTTTCCTGTATTGGGATTACAAAAAAAACTTATTAAAAGTTTGAAAGATTTTATGAGAAAGAACAAAACATGAAAAAACCAAGTTCTAGAACACTGAAAGCTTGAAGGTTCAAATTTTTTAAAAGTAAAAATAAAGAATATAAAGTTGGCTTATTTGATCAAAGTTAAAAATAGACATTTCATTTTTTCTTTCTATTTTTCCTTTTTGTATCTTCTATGTTTTCTTTTTTAGTTTGTAATTTTATCTTTTAATTGCAATTTTTAGTAATAATATAAAAATGATGTACTGCTTCATAGATTAGCGTTTATTCTTTAAGCTTTTCGCTGCTCTTTTTTTGAGGATTTTATCAACCCCATCCAGCCACAATTTTCTTGGCCTTCCTCTTCCTCCCTTTTCCTTTCCCGCGTATATTTATTCAGAATTCAGTCCATTGTCTCCATTTAATCAACATATTTCTTCATACTAGTCATTTTTTATCTAACCCATTTTCATTCATTGCCCATTCATATACTTGTTTTAACTCACACACTGCTTAAATAACCTATTATCCACTGCATTCAGTTTATCAGGGAAGATGGAGAATTAATGTATCAGTCATAGGAATGGCTTGTGAAGGGATAACAACACCAAGAATCCTCCAAAAAGAAAGGAGAAAACCAAGCAATGGGTCAGAGAAGCAGAAGAATGTAACATATATGTCCAACCCTGTTAGGGGGGTTACTTTGCAGTTACTGAATAAATTCCAGGGCCTCACTGTTGATGTTTTTAGACTCCTGGATGAAGAACAACAAGCTTCAGTGGTTAAGAAAATCTCTGAAGATTCTGCAAAGGCACTTGACAAATATTTCTTCCTGTAGATCCATGTGGAAACAAATGACACAGCCTTGCAGACACTGATACATTGGACAGGAAGATAAAGTAAACACAGGCATAAGGTGTATCTTATTTATTCCTCCCTCCAAATAATAGGATTCACGAAGAAGAATTGGAAATAAACAATTGACTATGATATGGAGATAATGCCCATATAAATAGTTTAGGTTCTTTGATGAAATGATTTCTGAAATGTGGAATTCCAAGCAAGACAGTCTCTCAAGAAAACTAGAAAGAATATATTTTGGAAAGTGCCCTGTAAATCATATTTTTTTTTTTTGGGGGGGGGGGGATTAAAACAACCCTGTGGAGAAAGGGAGGGGGGAATGCTGGAAAACAATACAGTGTCAAGAATTGGAAGAATAGGCAAGATATGGAGGCATTAAAAAAGACCTTGTAAGCAGAAGAAGGAATAGTCCAGTTATATCATCCAAAGATTCCCTTGTTATACAAATTCACAGGGCATGGAAAATAAACAAGATCTACATGTCTTAATGCAGAGAGACAAACATGTTTTAGCAGATATTATTGAAAAGAAGTTGGATGAATTTCATGAGTGGACTACAAGAACTTAAGAGTATATTTTAATCAAGAAGAAGACAGGACAACAAGGAACAGACATATATGAAGGAACAGCGCACGTCTATATTAACTGCAATCAAAACAACTCTCACTAGCTTGCAATCTATATGTTCAAAAATTAAACGTCCACAATTATGTTAAATCCAAAACATAGTAAGGGCAGCAGTAAGAATTACATCAGTTCCAACCTTACAGTAGCAGAAACAAAGAAGCAGAAACTAAAAGCAGAAAGCAAGATGAGCCTAGGGAAAGGCTCTCTGGAATGTATTGGAAACTGCAGCAGGAACTAAATGTACAGCTGGACTTGGGCCTTCTGCAGACTATTATAAGGTCTTCTTTAATCCAGACACAATTTTATATTTTAAATGTGCTATATAGTTTTGGATAAACTGCTTCACTTGGATCTTCCCACTATCAGTGGCATTGTTATAAAGCACATTATTTGGAAAGGCTGTTTATGGATTACTCCCCTCTTGCCTATTAAGGAAAACTCTTGTTTTAGACAGGAATTTTAAAATGGTTGGTTACACGGTATATCATTACAGTCATCAAGTAGACAGTGTAACGAAGGATTATTAATTAATGATTAGGTGTAAATGGTGGTTTGTAACATTTCAACCAAATAATTTGGGCTTTAGAAAAGTTATGTTTCATTTTTTAAAATCTTTAGAAATAAAACATACTGAAAGTTTAACATTTTAAATTTCTTGTGGGTGAGTTCTTAACGTAGCTATTGTTGCGATGTCCAGCATGTAATTGAGAATGTTTAAATGTTCATGTTATCTTTTCACAATATTGGTAATATTTTGTGTATGATTGTTTCTCTGGAATTGCGTCCCCAGGTTTCTTGCCAAGCCTTCTGCTGTGTATGTTGACATTCAAGACAGTGGACCTCGCAGAGCTCAACCCAATGCTATTTTAGAAAAAGTGTTTACATCCATCACTAAAGTAAGTTAGAAGTTAAATTGTTCTGCAGTATTATTTTCAGGGGTGGGATTCTACCAGTTCTTTCCAACTCTGTAGAACCAGTAGCTCTGAAGAGCAGCAGGCATAGAACCGGTTCTATGTCTGCTGCTGTTTTGGTCCACCCGCCCGCCTGGGGTCTTACCTGACCTTTCTTTCCTGCTTTTTCAACCTCAGCTGCTTTGCACGGCACAGCTGTGGTTGAAAAAGCAGGGGAAAAGGGCTTTTCCAACCACTGTGCAGTTGCACGCAGCGCTGCTCAGCTGTCCGGGCAGCTCAGCAGGTTGTAAATTACACTCACACGACTTGCGCATGTGTGTGTGACGCTAATAGACAGAACCAGTAGTTATACCAGTTGGATCCCATCCCTGATTATTTTGCATTCTACTTTAGTTCCTTGGGACAATGCTATGGTATAAAATGGTCCAGTATTCTTTTCTTATCATTGAATTGTTGTAGTATGGAAGAAGTATGTAAGCTTTTAATTATTTAAAATTAAGTTGGTGTAAATCATATTTTTATATTTTAATTCATTCCTTTAATGTATTCTTTTGTTTTTGTTATTGCTTATTCCCTGCCCTCCCTTAACCTCAGATTCATATTGTATCTGTATGTTGTAAGAGACCAATAAATATTGGCAGAATTGAATAATTAATTATTTTTAAACCAAGGATCTCTAGTTGCATTTGGGGGGGGGCGGGGGAGAGACAGTAAGTTTTTTGTGTAGATGTCTTCCTGCTTATGTGGAACCTGCAAATACAGTCAGTGCTTCTTTTGCACATCTACAGTCGTTATACTGTTTATGCTATATATCATAGCCAGTGCTGCCCTGTATTGTTTTTACTTAGTAGATAAATTGTTTACCCAGTACGACTTGAAACCCACCCAAAAAACAAAAAAAACATACCTCTGCCTGAGCTTTACATCCAGATTTTGCTGAGAAAATTGCAAGTACAATAATCAGAATGATTTACTTAGAGAAGTGTCTGTAATTGTGGAGAAAAGACTTCAATAGTACTGAATATATAGGTAGTCCTCGATTTACAACCATTAGTTGGTGCCTGTTCAAAGTTAGAACAGCACCGAAAAAACACCAACTTATGACCATTTTTCACACTTACAACCGTTGCAGCATCCCCGTGATCATGTGATCAAAATTTGGATGCTTGGCAACTGGCTCATATTTATGATGGTTGCAGTGCTCCAGGTCATGTAATCACTTTTTGTGACCTTCTAACACACAAAGTCAATGGGAAAGCCATATTCACTTTACAATTGGGTTACTAACTTAACTATTGCAGTGATTCACTTATTGTGGCAAGAAAGGTCATAAAATAAAATAAACAGTTCACTTAACAACTGTCTCGCTTAGCAACAGGAATTTGAGGCTCAATTGTCATAAGTTGTGGACTACCTGTACTTGAACATAGTTGGAATTTTTTCCAGTACATTTGTGCAAGGACTCTGTTTCTCAGACTGAGTATTTCCTGTTTGCCTTTTCTAGCAAAACCTACAGTTCCAGATAATATCCAGCAGGTTGCAGACTGAAAGACAATTGGGCAGAAATAGGAAGAACATATTTTAAAAATTTGATAAGCAAAAAAAGGTCTTTTTATATCTGTTTGATCATCTCCTAGTGTCCAGATGCAAGACGATTAGAAGGTTTGTCAAAACAACTAGATTGGGATGTCCGAAAAATCCAGCGCTGGTTTCGTCACCGGAGGAACCAGGATAAACCAAACACTTTTACAAAGTTCTGTGAGAGCATGTAGGTTTGTGTAGAATTCAAATCATAGTGTTTCAATTCTTTATTTTAGAAGTGAATATCAAATAGAATTTCAGGCTTTAGATTAGTAATGCATAGTATAAAAATAGTATCCTTATAACATACCAGTAGGAATACCTAGAGTGGTAAAGATCTTCTCAACAGAAAGAACTGTTGAAGACACAATCCTATATCTAGATCTCTTTCACATTGTCCAAACTGTGTATTTCTTAGTTAATGCTATCTCTTCTGAGTTATTCAGTAGAATTTACAGTTATAAAAGCACCTATCTATTTCTTTGCAGGATTTGTGTCTTTTATCAAGTTGCCTTTTACTGTCTGAGGTTATTTTCCTAAGCATTCACTTGACTTTTTTATAGACTCTTGTCTCTTTTCTTTCCTACTCAAATTTATTTTCTCACTTTTTTAATGCATGGCTTATATCACTATAGTATCTGAGCATTTTGCCTTCCTGCCTGCTACCTCTATGGCTTCTGCCTCTCTTCCTCAATGACTACTTCCCCAAGATATATACCATAGGTGAGTGGGACTCTTATTTGACCTCCATCTTCTATGCACTATGGAAAGCTGTTTAATAAATAATACAGTTTTTCAAAAGTTGAAGACATTTTGCATCTAAAATTTTGATTGGGCAAATAGTTTCTCTTAGAATGAAGATTTACTTTCTTATAAGATGTTTTTGGCTCTTATTGGATCAATATTTGTATGCCATATATTGTTGTTTTTTAATTCCAGGTGGAGGTTTACATTTTATTTATGTATTTTTATATATGGACTCAGATTTCTTTGGTCGGTGAGTATGTTGGACAATCTTCAAGTTATGCTGAATTAAATGATAATAATTTCATTGCAGGAGTTGGTGCTTGGTGCTTTTCTCTAGTGTTTTTATTTAATTGTCTTAACAGAACTGGAAAAGTAGCTTTCAGTTATGCTTTGTCATAGAAATGCATTTATATTTTTTATTATAGAACCAGAAGGACTTGTTTGATATTTGCAATACATTATTCCCTACAGATCTATAGCACTCAAGCATATAAATTTCCCAGTGTCTTGTATGAATGTATCTGCATGTAATTCAGTTATTAAAGCATTATACTTATATATTACTTTTTGGTGGCTTAAAGAAAATGCTGAGATTAGATATAATTTATCATATAAATATATTAAAATTTGATGAAAATGTCCTATTATGGGAGATGTCATATCTTTAAAATCTAATGTTTGTTGATAGGGTTGTATGGATAATTTTAAGGAAACAAGTAACTGAATATTTAAGTATAAGAAAATCCTTCCAATCTGAGTTAAACTAAGTAATCAAAATATCTTTCTGAAGCAACCATTTAGACAATAAAATCGTGCTGATAAGAGCGCTCTGTATTACTCTATTTTTCTTTTTATTGTAGTCACCCTGGTTTTGGGATGTACGACAATGCTGGTATAATTATCCTTATCAGGTATCCATTTTCTTTAATATTTGTGGCAATGCTAATTTAATGTTTTTATATTGTTTTTGTGGTGTTGTAAATTGTTGTACTCACATGATCGTGAAATGGGTGACATATAAATTAAATTAATACATAAATGCTGCATTAGGATAATTTGGTTTAGGTGCTATGGAGTTTGTGCTGACTATAAATACATTATTTCCAACCTTTTTTTTCCTAATAAAATTCTGAGCTAGCACTGTGTCACTGCAGCATTGATAGAGATAGTGAGCTTCATGATTAAAAAGGTTTAACAAACCACCTATATTCATTTGCAAGATTTGTAGTTGCTGCTACTCCATTAAGTAGGGTATCATAAAGTATTACAGTATACCATGATGCTTGGGCACATTAATTTGGACATATTTAATTTTAAAATACATCTGGCTTATTATATCAATCATTACAGTAAATCCTTGGCTCAATACATCTTTTTAATTTATTTCATTATTTTTTATTAATGAACTGTAGCAACACCAAAAATAAAGGTACATTAGTGATTCTATAGTGAAAACATGACATACATTACTGTGATTAAACTGAGCATAAATGAAGAAAAAGTAACTCCATGTACGGTAGTCCTCAGTTAACAACCATTCGTTCAGTGACTGACAATATAATCCTGCTGACTGCAGTTGCAACCACTGCCGCATCTCCATGATGATGTGATCGCAATTTGGGAGCTTTTAACAGGGTGGCAATTGTGATGGGTGGCAGTGTCTTATAGACACATGTATGCCATTTGCGATCTTCACTGCTGATTTCTAATAAGCAAAGTCAAGAGAAAGCCAGCAGGAAATAGCAAATAATCACAAATAAACTTTGACATTGCAAAGTTTAACAGCTTTGTGCGATTCGCTTACTTGGAACTGCTGGAACTGCTGCTGTAAGTTGGCACTTTATGACAGCATTTCTTTGTAATGGAGTTTTTATTTTATTTATTTATTTTATTTATTTTGTCAAGCGATTATAAGATAACAGGTATAAGTATAAACATAGTTATGAATACATGAAATGGATACATATAAAAGAAACAATAGGACAGGGACGGTAAGCACGTTAGTGCGCTTATGCTCGCCCCCTACAGACCTCTTAGGAAAGGGGTGAGGTCAATAGTAGATAGTTTAAGGTTAAAGTTTTTGGGGTTTGGAGAAGAAACCACAGAGTCAGGTAGAGTATTCCAGACATTGACCACTCTGTTGCTGAAGTCGTATTTCCTGCTGTCAAGTTTGGTGTGTTTTACCTTGAGTTTGTATCTATTGTGTGCTCTTGTATTGTTGTGGTTGAAACTGAAGTATTCATTGACAGGTAGGACATTGCAATATATAATTTTATATACTGTACTTAGATCGAACCGAAGGTGGCGTAGTTCTATGTTTTCTAGGTCTAGAATTTCAAGTCTGGTGGCATAAGGTATTCTGCAACGAGTAGAGGAGTGGAGAACTCTTCTTGTGAAATATTTCTGGACTTTCTCAACTGTATTAATATCAGATGCGTAAAGCGGGTTCCATACTGATGAGCTGTATTCAAGTATAGGTCTAGCAAATGTTTTGTATGCTCTAGTTAGTAGTGTGATATTACCAGAGAAAAAGCTACGTAGGATTAGGTTAACAACTCTTAATGCCTTTTTGGCTATGTAGTTACAATGGGCTCTAGCACTTAGATCATTAGAAATGAGTACTCCAAGGTCCTTGACAGAATTTGGATCATCAACAAGGTCTTGACTATTCAGCTTGTATTTTATTTTCTGATTTTTTTTTGCCAATATGTAAGACAGAGCATTTATTTGTTGAGATTTGAAGTTGCCATTTGTTTGACCATTCTGATACATAGTTGAGGTCTTTTTGAAGGGTAGAAGAGTTGCCAAGGACCATCTGTAATGAAAGGAGGGGAAGGAGATCCATGTCGTCTCAATGTAAATTTAATTCAATCCTGAAATATACCTTTAAATCCAGACCGTGTTGAAATGAATTACTCCCGTCTTCTAATTTCAAAATTAGAATTTAAAAAAAAAATTCAAAAAGATTTGTTGTTGTCCAGCCACAGCTTCCTTTTAGTTTTATGTTATGGTATACTGTATGTTAACATGCTGCTGGGAAAAATACAGTGGTTAAAGATGTAAATGTGATACTGAATTATACTTCTAAAATATGGAGTTTGAAATTTTATGAAGAGCTTTGACTTTATTGAGCCTGGAACTCAGCAAAGAGAACAGTTCTATGTAAGGGTTGGATATCTGGTTTAATACATCTTGGTTTAATATTGGGCACACATTTCTTATCCAGATTCCCTAGCCATTTAATAACTCACTCATAAAATTGAAGGGCTTTCCACTGAGTTAAGGGTCCATTAAATTGAAGTTTTGCTGCGGATAGTTGTATCAATTTGATCATTGTGCAAATAATGCAAATGAACACAAATGATATACATTTGGATTTAATGGAACTGCCTCCTCTCCCTGAATGGTTCATTAAATTAGAGGAAATAGAAGCAGACAGCCATCTGGATTCTTTCACAGAATTGAATATGATGGCATAAAAGTCCACTTCCAGATCAGTGGATTTGGTGTTGCATTATTTTAAGTAGCAGAGATAATTCAGTGGGAAAAACTCTAGAATATATTTTCCCTAATGTAGTGTAGGCATGCTTATTACAATAAGAGTGGATGGAAGACTGTTTTCAGTTCCCATCAATCACTCAATCAACCCATTTAAACATTGTTTGTGCAGAAGAATTTCAAGAGAATATTACAATATTGATGTTGAATGTTTCTTTGATATTTTCTTTTTAAAATATATTTTGAAAGGGAATACTCACCCATCCGAAGCAAACACAGGACAGCTAAGGAAGATATGCAAGTGCATTCTTTCCTCCAACGATTCTCCTGTTATTCTTCCATCTCCTATTCCTTTATTGCCTTGGAGATGGTTGAGTTCATTTTTCTGGACATCCTTTTGCTCCCTATTCAGCATTGAAGCACATATTTCAGGGATGAAGATAAATAAGTGCTTCCTTCCGCTTCGTTTGAGTTAGTTCTGAAAGGGGTAAATGCTCTCTACAGAACTTTTGCTGATATGAGCAAACTTGTCCTCAACTCTAACCTAGAAGACCCCAGAAATCAGGAAGTGGTGGTAAAGGGTTAGTTTATGACGTACTGCACATGTACATCATAAACCAATGGCAGCATTGTTGCATAAACCATCTGCTGAGAAAGACAGCTACACCCCACGTCTGAGGTCATGGAGCCAGTGGAACATGTCAGCTCATGTGGGTGGAAGTGGACAAGGACTTGCCCAAAAGAGGGCCTAAGCATCCTAGGGAGGGGAGAGGGGGTCACCAAGGTGAGGAGTCTACTCTGCCTGAATGCCAACCTGAGTGGGTTGGCCTGCAGAGTCCACAGTTGATCAGGTGGGTGGTGAAGTAAAAAAAAAAAGTTGAGCCACACTCATGCTCGCATCTCTCCTGAATACCCCCAGAGAGGTTTTCAGTGGGGAAATGCCCTACCACCACCAGGAGAACGCCCACTTGGTCACCCCCTGGGTATGAGGGACAAGAGGAAGCCAAGGATAACTGCATGTTTTTTATGCTTGTTGTGAATAAAATGGACTTATTACAGCCTCTAGGAATTTAACCCATTCGTAAGTAGAGCAACGTCTCTATTGCCATGCCCATCCTGTATCCTGAAGTTCTGTGGGGAAGGCATTGGAAACATCATTTTTCATCTGCTCGCCAAGAGCTGTTAATAGGAAAGAAGATGCTGCTTTACTTTCCTGCTTTTGCCATCTATCATGTAGATATATTTTCTTACATCTTAATATCATTTCAGAAGAATATTATGGTTGTGATCAGATCTCCCACTAAAAACTGATAGCAATTTTTGCATAGATAAGAATACTTTGCACAAAGTAAATAGCTTTCTAATTTGAAAATATAATAAATAAAGCTTAGGTTTATAAAATTTTACCTTAATGGAGATTTTATTTTATTTAGTTTTATCCCACTTTTATTATTTTTATAAATAAACCAAGATGGTGAACACACTTAATATTCTTTCCTATTTTTTCTGCAACAACCCTGAGACAATAACTGATTCAAAATTACCTTGCTGGTTTTTCATGCCTAAAGTGGGATTAGAATTCAGTTTCCTGGTTTCTGGCTTGATGCCTTAACTACTGGACCAAAGTATGTTGGATGAGCCGTGTAAACAAGATTACTTTTCTGTTTTTCAGCCCATAACACCTGACATTTATTACTATTATGTCTTCGAACTGGCCCATTACTCGTCTCTTATGTATTCACAGTTTACTGATATTAAGCGAAAGGTAAGAAACAAGTTTTTTTTCTAAGCGCCTATAGGAATCCTTTTTAGTTAGTTGGGTTTTAAAAAAATTGCCCCTAATAATAGAAATACAACTGTTTGTCCTTGATTAAATGTTAAAGCAGATTACACCACAAGTCAATCTTAATTTGGCTAATGCAGTAATTCTGAAAGTTATATCTGGAGTATTCAGCTGTAGCACTAAATAAATTACTTGTTTTTTCAGAAAAATGTCCACTAGATGTTTTAATTTTTTTAAAAAATATATTCAATAATTTGAAATCAGTGAGGTTGATTTAAGCGAAGTGTTGTAGAATTTGTGTTTCTTATTCTTTAGCATTACTAAAATTGCAAGGGTTGTGAGCAACCTGCCTTCTTCAGAAGGAATTTCTAATGTTGGATGCTTATTTCAGGACAAACTTAATGGAAGGCTATCCAACATTCATACAAACTCCTCAAGTAAGATTGGTGGGCTCTTAAAGGAAGAACAGTTCTGCTTCCACAGAAGGTTTTCTTCCATAAAATGACATGCTGCCCTGTTCAAATTAACTGCCTTGAAAAAGGGAAAATAATTATAGTCTGGAATTAGAATTGTGTTCTGACTCCTTGCAGCAGAGAAACTGTTTTTGTTTTCAGTGAGATGCATAGATAATTTGGATAGTATTGATAGTTTTGAATCTTAAATTTCATTTAGATTTTGTGTATTGTATACGCTTTTGTGTGAGCATATACATCAGTTCATTAATAATGAAGTTGTCTTAACTGCATTTATCAGTCTCTAGGGCTCACAATATAATAAGCAATAAGAACCCATCCAATGAGTCTTTGCAAGTCTTGGACCTGCTTCCCACTCTACGAAGTCCCACACCTACCTCCCCCCCAACAGATCAGTCACTTATCTTTTCAGTATAACTGCCCCAGGCACCAGGGGTGGGATTAAAAATTTTTAACAACCGGTTCTGTGGGCGTGGCTTAGTTGGTGGGCGTGGCTTGGTGGTCATGTAACTGGGTGGACATGGCTTGGTGGTCATGTTATTGGCTGGGCATGGCCAACTCTATATCACTTACATCAAGGCATGCATCTCCTTGCCTGGCCTTTCATGACTGTGGGGATGCTGCAACAGTCGTAAGTGTGAAAAATGGTCATAAGTCACTTTTTTCAGTGCCATTGTAACTTTGAATGGTCACTCCACACAAGCAAAGTACCAGCAAAGGAGGGAAAAATAACTCCAGAGACGTTCCTGAGACAGGAAGTCTAGTCCTGCCAAGAATGTAATAAGGGTTAACGGAGAGGCAGTTTCTGTAAGCAACACCAGAATGTTTCCTTCCTGCCTTCCTTACAGGATTAGGCCAGTAATTTCTTCTAACAACCGGTTCTCCAAACTGCTTAGAATGTTAACAACCGGTTCTAGCGAATAGGTGCAAACTGGTAGAATCCCACCCCTGCCAGGCACCCTAAAGAACATATGTTTTCATTGTATCTATTTCAGATGGATGGAGCAAAATCCTATGAGGTTGATTTTATAATTAGATTATACAATTTTTGTAATTGTATTTTTAATTGCTTCTATCTTTTATCTTTTTATGGTTTGTAAGCTGCTTACGGTTGCCTTATCAGCGAGAGAGGCAGCATATAAATATAGCAAATAAAGAACTAAATAATTGTAATACAGTGGTAAGAGGAGGGAAGAAAGGGATGGAAATAGGATTACTATAGAAGTAAAATGACAGAATTATTAGGGCCATAAATACATTACATAATCCTGTGCTACTTAAAAGTCATTATTTTCTCCACAAAATACTAATGAGCTTTGAAAACTTAATCAAGCTTTGGAAACTAGTTGGGGTTTCTGTCATACCTTTGAAGGGTCGTGAGCTCTCTGAGAAGGAAACAGCATAGTTTCTTAAGAGCACAATGGGTAACTGAAGATTTGGAAACCTACTCTTAGTAATTAGTTTTAACTTGAAAATATATTTGCGTGCCATCAAGCAGTTAGCATTCCATGAAACTTTTCCACACTTGGGTTATTCTGAATGCTTCTTTTTATCAGAGTACATTAATTTCTTGATCATTATAGTTATTTCTATCCTGTTTCCTCTCAATTCAGGATTTCTTTCTGATGTTTGTCCATCATGTGGCTGCTGTTGTACTCCTTATCTGCTCCTACATAAACAAAATGGTCCGAATAGGTACTTTGGTCATATGTCTCCACGATTCAGGAGATATATTATTAGAAGTGAGTACTCTGGATTTTATTATTTAATACTATAATTCAGTCTACAGTATTGATTTCCTTACCATCAATTTTTGTGGGATTTTTTCCCCTCACACACAAAAAAAGATTACAACAATGTGTTATACTATGTATACATAGCATGATGATTTGTAAGTAGTCCATTTAAGGCAACAAGCTGTTTCTTAAAACCAGGCCCTTTAAAAATCATTTGTGAATGGCCCAGGCTAGAAAACCAGAGATCATGAGTTCAGGTGCTATTTTAGCCATGAAGGCCAGCTGGGTGATCTTGAGCCAGTGACTTTCTCTCAGTCCAACCCATCTCACAGGATTGTTGCTATGGGGAAAATAGGAGGAAGATGTATTGGATATGTTCATTGCTTTGGGTGGTTTGTAAAAATAATAAACATGGAATACAAATAGATAGTCATCTAAACATGCTTGGATGATCCTTCATGTAGATCACTATTAACAGCAAACACTTTGATACATAAAAGAGCATTTGTTTGGAATATATACTGTCACTACAAGTAGTTCTCATTTAGCCACTGCTTCATTTAACAGCTGTTTGCAGTGATGAAAAGGCAATTTGACAACCGGTCCTTGCATTTATGGCCTTTGCAGGTCTATAAAGCAAAAGAAAGCTGAATTAAAATGATAAGCACAGTTATGCTTTCACTTAATGACCAAATTGCAAGTCCCAATTATGGTTGCTAAACAACACTTGCCTGTACTTGTAACTGATGCTGACTGTTATTATTGGATAACACCAGGCCTGAAGCTTCTCAGTTTAAGAGGCTGTTATTTGAGAGTTCTTGATCTTTGCCATAGTCATTTTCTATTAGTTCTTTCTGAACTTTTATTTTGAAAATAAAGAATATTAGGCTATTTTGTATTGTTTCTTCATTGGGCCAAAATCAGATTCATAGTTACTTTTTAATAATAATAACAACAACAACAACAACAATAATGATAATAATGATAATAATATCGCAGTCAGTATAATCTGTTGTCTAAATGATAATTATGTTAGATGGGCAGCTAGAGTTGTTTTAATGCTTTCTGTTTTTCCAAGCTTGCAAAATTGTTCAACTATGCGAAGTATCAGCGACTCTGTGATGCCACCTTTGTATTATTTGGTGTGGTGTTTCTTATTACCCGCTTGGGGATTTTTCCTATTTGGTAAGTATGATGAGGGACATCCAGCTGTAAATGTTATACATTGGAAAGATCAAGCCAGTGGTTTGGTGGAGACTTAATAGTGCAGTGTTCTCAGAGATAGAAATAGTATACAGGTAATTTAATTGTATAAGTTTTATTTATGAAATATAACAAACAGAAAAATATGTCAATAATGGTTCAATTAAAATTTTCCTTAATGATCCTGAAAATAAACTAAATTTTAAGGGAAAATATATTAAAATCCATAAATATTCATAAAAATTGGTCCAGTAATACTAAATCAAAGCTATATAGAAAGTTGTCTTCTCAGTTTTCGAATGTAAAAGCATTTCAAACATTAAACAAGAATACATCTCTTAACTTCGGTTTTTAACATCAGTGTAAAATTGTTTCCATCAACATAGGATAATTCTCTTTATTGAACCCTAAGCTTGATAAATCTAAAGTTCTTCATAAAATGTTGAATTCCATAATTTTGGAGTATAATTCAGCATCACATATATAACTATGTGCCCCCCGGGTTTATTGTACATACATATAGGCAAACATACATTTATTTAGGACCAGAAGAGAATCAAGGAAAAACATGGCCAAATCATGTGGCTCAAAAGTCATCAAATATCTTACAGCAGTGGTCCCCAACCTTTTTTGTACCAGGGACCAGTTTTAAGCACAAACACTTTTTCAAGGACCGGGGGAGGGGAGGGGGGGGAGAGAGAAGAATACAAGTTTGGTGGTTTGCTTGCAGACGTTTCATTACCTGACTAGGTAACATCTGATGTTGTTACCTAGTCGGGTAATAAAACGTCTGCCAGCAAACCACCAAGTTCAGGGAGTGCCTCGGCCCTGCCTCCCTCAGCCCCATCCCTCAGGTGTCTCCCTCCCTCCCTCAGGTGTCTGCCTCGTTCCTCTCTCAGTCGCTCTCTCGCTGCTCCACCAGCCCAGGAAGAAACTGCTTCAAAGAAGCGGGGAGGGGGGTGGCTTTTCCTGTCGCTGCAGCGCCTCCGAAGCACCCGTTTACCCCCACCCCCGCCCGCCCGCGCGCAGTTCAATCCACAGTGCTCCGTTCTGCCTGCCTGCCTGCCTTCTTCGTTTCGGAGCAGCTTCGGCTGATAAAAAGAAGCGAATAGTTATTATTCTCAGCCGAAGCTGCTCCCAAACAACCAAACAGGCAGGCAGAACGGGGCACTGAATTGAACTGCGTGCGGGCGGGCGGGGTGGGGGTAAACGGGCGCTTCGGAGGCGCTGTGGAGACAGGAAAAGCCACCCCCCCGGCTTCTTTGAAGCAGTTTCTTCCTGGGCTGGTGGAGCAGCGAGAGAGCGACTGAGAGAGGAACGAGGCGGGAGGAAACCGAAGCTGCTGAGCCAGAGAGCAGGACAGGCTTTGGTTGCTTCCTCCCTCCCCTTCTCTCATTTGTGTCCTTGATCCCCGATCCCAGCAGCATTCACCGAAGGCGAAGAAAGCCGCCATTTTTAAAAAAATTTTTCTTTGTGGCCCGGTACAGAGTGCTCCACGGACCGGGACCGGTCCGCGGCCCGGTGGTTGAGGACCCCTGTCTTACAGTGTCAAAACAGAAACTCACTTTAAGAAAAAATGAGTATAATAAACACAAAGTTTTCTGAGAAATTGATTTCAAGTCTTAGTCACAAGAAGTCCTATTTTAGATTTTTTGAAAATTGACACCATTGGTTTTGGAACTGAACATTCCAATCCCTTATTCCACGTATCATAAACATTACTAATATTATATTTTCATCATTTACAGAAAATTATAATAGCTTTATACTATTACCCAGGGGCATGTAGGATCTGTGAAGTTTACTAATTCCTTTTTTCCCCCTCAAAAGTTTATTTTTTATATTTCATGAATTGTCTCTTTTAGTGAACATTTGGTTCCAGATTTTTACATTTCCACACAAACATGAATTTCATATTCAGTTTCATATTATATTGTTACATATATTTTCTATTCATATCTTAATTTTTCCATTTTTCTTCAAATATTCTGTTATCTTCTTGATACAGATTCTTTATACAATATTTAAAGTTATATATTCATTTCATATATCATTACAGTTATAAATTATATAAATTTTATTTAATATTCTTCACATTTATTCTATATATTTCTATTCATGTCTTAACTTTTTCTATTTTTCTTCAATTATTCTCCTTTTAATACAAATTTCTTTATACAATTTTTAAATTCTTATTTCTATTTCAATACTCCTTGTACTTATATTTATATCTGTCATATTTGTAAATTCATCGCATATTCTTGATTCATTATTCAAAAAATTGCATTATAACTCTAATAATTAATAAATTCAAAAGCCTCTCCCTTTAATTACTAATTTGAGTGTGCCACCCCTTTGTTTTATACATCATTCAATTAATTCCCCTTGTTCATAATAATATTTAACATGATATAGTCATTTTAATTAACACTTTAAATTAATAATAATAATCTCTTAGCTACTACATAGTTTATATATACTTTAAAAAGATTCCGCATGGTATTTCCCTTAATTATCTTCTAATCAGTTATTCTTCCAAATATCATATCATAAAAAACTTATGTTAATTTAATTTAGTTTTTATAACAATCTTCATAGTACTTTCATATATTCCCCCTTTTCATTTTTATTATTTTATTAATATTACTACCCATTACCTTGCAGAATCCCTTTTTTAAGTCCATAGCTAACTTTGTGTCTTGTAACTAAACAATTTCTTTTCATTTTTATTCGATTCCCACATCCCCTTTCTCTCTGGTTCTTTTTCTTATTGCCTCTTTTTCCCTTTGTTTTTCCCTCCCATTTCTTACTCTGACTTTTACCTCCCTCCCTTTTTAATGCTTGCTTCTGTAATTCCCATTTTTTCTGTTTCCCTTTTCTTTGTTTGGCTTTCCAAACCTTTCCCTGTTTAATTATCTCCTCAAACCTCCAGGGTTCCATTTTCCCCCCCTTCCACTTCGGTGCTTGTTGTTCCATTTGCTGATTGCAGCTAGCATTTTCTGTAATCAACTCCTCCCCTTCTGGCACTTGTTCTTTGTTTTCCAAAATCGCCATTTCTATAAATTGTAAGGCACTGCAGCACGTTTCTTCTCTTTCCCGTAGTATTTCCTTTATATTTCTTAGTTCCATTTTTATTTTAAAAAAAAAAACTTCTGCCATTTTTATACGCTTATTTTAGTCTTCTTTATTCCTTTCTTTAGTAATTAAATCCAACTCAGTTGTCCAGTAATTGAATTCCACCAGAGTCTTTGATATTTATTTGCAACAGTTAATTGTTATTAAATCTTTTTTAAAAAAAATTCCCCAGGTTTGTTAAATAGTCCAATGTCCATAAATTCAATTTTAACTATAGTTATCAAACAGTCCCAAAGTATTTTTTTTCCCACTCTGTCTTCTTTAAACTTAGTATTCCTTGTTTCCACTTTCACTTTGCAGTGTCTCTACTTTATTGTAACAAAGTTCCTCTTGATTTGTAACAAGTTTCACTTTTTCAAGAACCAGACCTCCTTTTTTAAAAGGGTCATTAATTTTCCTTTTACCATTAGATGGCGCTCTCCGTTATGTCCAATTTCCACCCCTTTTTTTCCATTTTCTTTTCTCTATTTAGGGCTTTTGTCCAATAAGTCCAAATTTTCAATTTTTTAGCACATTCAAGTTCAGCATTTTATGCCTATTTAATGCCAATTCATATATTATCCAATTTAAACAAATATTTTCTGACTTCCTCCTTGAGTATAACTCCTTTCAAGGTTCCAGCTGTCAATTTTTTTTTCACTTTCTCTGGTCGCCTCTTTAACTCTTTCTTAAAAAACTCTTAATCTCTTAATTCTGGGGTACCTTATGTCCATTTATTGTGATTCTTTGATCTGGTCTCCACACTTTTCTCTCCTTCACCACTCCTGCACAATCTTTGTCCCAGTCAGCTCTTCCTCTTCAGAGTGGTCATTTTGCCACCGCTACTGCCATCTTCGGAGGGGAGTAAAATGTCTAGCCAGGAAGGGGGGATGCAGCTCCCCTCGACCCAGCTGGCAGTCTCCACTTTCTTCACCACCCCTACCGGGTGATTCCAACTCAAAAAACATATGGACAGGGCTCTCCAACGGGGTAGCATGCATCAAAGCCGTGGATGATCGTGCTCTTCGGACTATCTTTGAGGAGGGCATACCGGAAGTCCCACGGTTAATTCCTGAATTCATTGAATATGGTTTGTGATTTCTTCCTGATTTTTTGACTGTATTGTTTCAAGGATTCCACTTGGCCTGGATGAATTCTTACAGGAATCCCTATAATTTGTGAGCCAAAGATAAAAACACATTTTTCCTTATGAAGATTGCTATGAGTCATCTCAAGCTGCAGAGTCACTCCAGAAGGCCTGTTGAGACTTCCTCTTTTGTCACTTTTCCAGTCTCATTGATTTTGTAATTTCATGGTTATCCTAAAGTTCAGTGATGCTTATGTTGTGGGATACCATTCTGAGCAAAAAGAGTGAGCAAAAAGAGCCAGTAAGTGTTGGAACTTGGTATGTGTCACAGGTTTAAGTATCTTCAATACATCACCTGATAAAAAGAAAATTAGTGCCTTCTGTAAATTTAGCAAATAATTAAATCTTAATGATTATGAGCTCATCAATGGATGTAGGGCCCTTAGATGACCCCCTGAGACAGATTTCAGTTTCAGTTATTGATCTGATGGATTTTCTATTGTGGATAATAGCTAGAATGTTAGCCAAAGTGATCAGATTTTAGAAGATGAATGTGTATTTTTGTTCTTAGTAATAGTTTTACAGGCAATTCTCAACTTATGATTGTTCATTCAGCCACCATTCAAAATTATGAAGGCGCTGAATGAAAGGACCTATGACATCTGCCTGAAGATCATATGAACAAAATTCTGACCCCTGGCAATCTGCCCACCTTTACAATTGACTACAGGAATGATCTAGCAACTCCACATCTATCTCCCCACCACCATCACCACCAATGACGCACCACTGGGTGGCCATAAGCCTTGGGCTTGTTTCGTATCCTGCTGGGTCACACGCTGTCCTCCCCATCCACTCCCGTCATGGCTCAGTCCACTTACCTTTTCCATAGATCTTCGGGAAGCAGTTGATCTGCCACTGGATACAGTACAGAGTTCAAAGTTCAGTTCAAAGTTCAAACCTTTATTGTCAATGCACAACATGTATACAATGAAATTGAATGAGTCTCCCTTGGTGCAGAGACCGCATGACACTGTCCTAGAAACAAGTACCATTTGGGGAATGAATCATGGCCACTCTGAAATGGTGCCCACTCTGGGATGGCGCGAGTAGAATATGTGTATACCTTTTTTAAATGAAAGTTATCAGTAGTTTTGATCAGTGACATCATTAAAGTAAACAAAGCCACGTACTGATTATGTCACCAGAACATGCCCATAAACGGAACTGACGTGCACAGCCCTCCTTCCCGGATGTGATGTGCATAATCTACCCCCACATGGTGCAGGACTCATAAGGTCATAACCCTAGCCGGATATGACGTATTGGCCTAAGCCCATCAAAATAGGCATGGGTAACCCTAACAGATAAGGTATGCTGCAAGGTCATATCCCTATTTTCAGGGGGTTTTGCTGAAGCTAATCCCCTCAAGAAACATGCTGCAGTCAAGCTTGTGGGGTACTTGATTACATTAACCCTAGACTAATTCTATGGACATTCAAAACCAAAAGAAACACAGAGGTCTGTCTTTTTGGGAAACAAAACCCTGCTTTGGGGGGGAGCTGTAATAAAAAAAGGCTTTTTATTTCTAATCATTCTAGCCTAATGATGCTTTTAATTTTTGTGGAGTTTTAAAAATCAATACCTCAAAAGCTGGGGGGAAAAGGAACACCTAAAAGGCAGCCAGAGTCTGCATTTAACCCACCCTCGAATGTAGGGGGAAAAACCCACAGACCTTTAAAAACCCACAGCTGGTTTTTACCTTTGTAAAAATCTAAAGACATATATTTTGGCAATTGCAACCCACCCTCAAATCCACATATACATGTAAGCGTTCGAAGCACAGGCCCTCCACCCATATCAAGAAAAATATAATACATCCTTCATGTGATTTGTAAAGTGTGTTTTATTATAAATTTCATAGTGTTAACAGTTTCTTGTAATTAATTTCTGTTACATTCTGACATATGTATCTCTTCAGAGACAATGGCAATTCAGCTTCAATCTTTGACATTAACAACATTGGTTTACTGTTCTTCTCAATACGTTGTATGAATGCCTTGACCTCACCAAGGGAACCCTGGGTGAAATGTAATTTATCCACTTTGTCAGAAATACTGATAATGATCCAGAGAACATGAGGCATAGAAAGTCTAAAACACAAGCTGTTAATAAGTTCTGTTTCACTGGTACCATCCGCGTGTTCTTCATCTGATTGTAGACCCCCGATTAAACAATGGTGTAATATTTTAATGATACATGCTTTCAGAATCTGAGGCATGCTGATCTTTTGAGACCCCGTCGTTTCTAAACAGGAAATAAGGTAGAATTAAAACGGCTGTTTCAACTAAACAATACACTGCTATTTTTTAAAATATATATTTACTTACCATTTGATGTTTTGCAGAATCGGCAATGACATGGCTTTATAATTTCGTTCTCTTCAACAAAGCCGTATAGCCCAGGTCTTTTTCTTATTCTACGCCTACGCTTGGGGGGGTTTGGGGATCAAATTTACATCAAACAAATCCCCATCAGAGGATACAATGGCTTTTGCTATGGTTTTAAAAACATCTTTGGAATCAGAGCTAGCCATCTTCAAGACTGCCGGAATTAAATTGCTAGCTGTTCAGGGCTAGCTGTGCAAATTCCGCTGCCCCCTTGCAAATGACCCGTCCTGGAGTCTCGCGCACGTCCAGAATCACTGGGGGTATGTCATGCCCGGGCATGTCTCTAACCCTAGCCCTAACCCTAACCTCTCCTTTCTACTAGCAGATGCCTTGCGCATCCGTTGAATCACGGGAGGGTATGTCATGCCTGGTCATGCCCCGAAGAAGTCCTAACCCCTTTTCTACTAACAGATTCAAACACGCATACCCAGCGCCGCGTTCCTGACTGCCTGTCTCTTGCGGGCATTTAAAAATAAATAAATTCCTGTTAATATTCCTTGTCTTTTGCTGTAGGGGTAGAATAATATTTATTAAGCCTGTGCTTCGAACGCTTACATGTATATGTGGATTTGAGGGTGGGTTGCAATTACCAAAATATATGTCTTTAGATTTTTACAAAGGTAAAAACCAGCTGTGGGTTTTAAAAGGTCTGTGGGCTTTTCTCCCTACATTCAAGGGGGGGTTAAATGCAGACCCTGGCTGCCTTTTTCCCCCAGCTTTTGAGGTATTGATTTATTTAAGTTTTTTTTAGTCACCCATCTTAAACAACTTTTCTAATTCTGTGAGACTTATGCCTTCCAAATCCTGAAAATCATTGAACGAAATAAAACAGAGCATGTTCTCATTTAAGGAATTGATAAGCAATTCACCATATTACGGTGGGGAAAAACCAAGTGGAAAGAAAACTTGTCTTCACAATTACCTGCTGTTATATCAGCACTCGGAGATTTGAGGCATTTTCGCTCTTTGTGGGTGAGGGTGGGGAGATGTAAATGGGAGAGAAGTTTCCGCTGATTTAGATAACCTGTTTCTGATCTAGAATTTGTTAAATCTTGTTAAAGTTCAGAATAAGACAATGAATGCAAACCTCTTCTTTTTTGATTTCTAGGATATTGAATAGTACTATGTTTGAAAGCTGGGAATTAGTTGGCCCCTATCCATCCTGGTGGTTGTTCAATAGCCTTCTGTTAATACTACAAGTATTACACATAATCTGGTCCTACTTCATCATTCGCATTGCCTGCAAAGCTATGGCACGAGGAAAGGTATGCATGACTAATTTCATTACCAGAAAAATGAGTGTGGCTTTCATTTTCTTCACAATGTCTTTTGAGTGAATCACTGAAGAAAGAGGGTTGCTACCTCACTGAAGGTTTCCATCCTAAATTATACTGTAATGCATACAATAATTACATTCTGTACTGTAGTACTCAGCAAATATTATTTCAGACAAACTTGACTGTAGTGAATACCTAGGTTCATTAATATTGTTTTCTTGACAGCACAATGGAAATGGTCTGCCACAGCTTTCGTCCATATTTTTTTCAATTTCCCATATTAACCTTTAGCACTGAGATTTCCTGGTAGTCTTTCAGCTAAGTGTAAACAAGGTTCAACCCTGCTTAGAGCTTGTATGTTTGTTTGTTTTTTGAGATCATCAAGGTCAGCTAGAATCAGATCAGTTTTTCATGCCTTTTAGTCATGTATGTAGGACTCAAGTTGAGTTTATTTAAAAATACCTGTTTTTTTCACAGTTCTTTATTATACTGGGAAAGGAAACCGGGGCAGGAAAGGTAAAAATAAGTGGTTGTCAAAGTTGTGACAGTGGGGAAGGATTCCTCATGGATTAATATATTATGAAATATAAATAACATAAAATTTATAGGCACTTGCTTATGAAATCATTCCACCATGGAAGTATTGAGTAATTCAGTTTTTTTTAATAATCTGGAATTGAATCAGCTGTCCTTCAAACATTGTGTAAACGAATTATAACTGGTGGTGTTTTCATTCCTATTATGGGCCAAGCCGACCAGATGCAGGCTATGGCCAGCTTCATGTGAAGGGGGATGAGACTCCTTCAACTATCCCTCCTTCAACTACTCCTTGCTACATTCTCTCTGTTTGGAAATGCAATCCTAGTGATCACTCCTCAGATAGGGAAAGATGCCACTTCTGCTTGTGTGCTTAGAGGTCTGTGTAAAGTTTAATTAATGTAAGGTAAGCATATGTAATTAGAGCATATGGCTTTATAAGTGGGCATCAATTATCTAGATAGAACAAGTTGCACTGATAGGAAGAGAGTTACAAACTCATGCTGGGTTATGTAAGTAACTGAAGCTATGTCTTTTGCTTGGAAGAAATGCTTATCAATTCCCCTTTTGACTTTCAAACCAAGCTTTTAAAATAAGAATTATGAAAAACAAGCTCCCAAGGTATCAAATATTGCAAAAGTACAAATACATGGGACATCATGTAGAGCCATGGTGGCGAAATGATTAGAATGCAGTACTGCAGGCTAACTCACTGCTCACTCCAGGAGTTCAATTCTGACTGGCTCAAAGTGGACTCAGTCTTCCATCCTTCTGAGGTTGGTAAAATGAGGACCCAGATTGTTGGGGTCAATATGTTGACTCTGTAAACCGCTTAGAGAGGATTGTAAAGCACTGTGAAGCAGTACATAAGTCTAAATGCTATTGCTATCATGCCAAATGGCTGCCATAATTTTTAAAAAAACACGGAGATTACATGGCAAAAATGTCCTAAATTCAGATTTTATACTATCAGGGAGAGGAGGGGACTCTCACTGAAAAGTCACAATGCATGTTTATCTTTTGTAAAGGTTTTGCTCTAATATGAAAAGAATTCTTTCAGATTAATTATTCTCTTTCATGCTTCTAATTATTAAAAATGAAGAAATTTAGAGTTAATCTGAAATTCATCTACTTGCTAATGAGACAGGGTTAGGACCATAACTGTTAGTGTAGAAGGGGAAAATTTTTTTTTTCAAAAGCTTTCACGAGAACAGAGAAATATCATTTCAGGAATAATCACAGCACAGTTTATTGAAGCATTATGTAAGAACCACCTATGTAAAAAGTACATTTCACATTTCAAAATAATCTCTCAGGAATTTGTGCCATGAGAATATCTAAATCCTCCTGTGGGCACTGCATTGGTCGCTGATTTGCTTCTGGGTGCAATTCAAGGTGCTGGTTGTCACCTTTAAAGCCCTTCATGGCTTGGGACCAGGTTATCTGAGGGACCATCTCTTGCCAGTCACATCTGTTGCGGGTCCCATCTTGGAAGTGAAAAGGGGCCTGGTGGGTGGCGCCGGACCACTCCCATGCCCTGTTTTGGGCTTAGAAAGCCTCCCTGGAGCCTCTTGGAAGCCAAAATGGAACGCGGGGAGGGGGTGCTGCCCGACCCCCCATACCCCGTTTTTGCTTCCAGGAGGCCTCCCTACACTTACCTGGGAGCCAGATGGGCTTTGTGGGGACTCCTGGGTGGGAGGGACCAGCTGGTAGTCAGAATTACTGGTTCACTGAACTGGATGTCAAATTAACAGCCAGTTCGCTGAAACAGGCTGAATCCCACCCCTGATTTTTATTGTTTTAAACGTGGTTTTATATTCTGCAAGCCACCTTGAGTCGCCATGGGCAACTAGGCAGCAATATCAATTCAATAAATAAATCAATAAATCACTTAGTTTACGTCTGAATACAAGAGGGAAATAAAGTTTCAGATAAACAAACCAAACTATCTTACTCTCCTGAACCTTTCTTCCCTTTGTATAGTGACTATTTTAGGCCCGTGTCTGCAGTGTTGCTGCTAAAATCGAGATTCTTGAAATCTGTAACCTGAAAGATTTTCTTGCTTGGGAGATAGCCCATTGAGGCAATGGCTTTTTGTACACCAAGTCTCCTGATACAATAGAGAGATGGTTTAGTTATACATGCTGTAAAAAAAAAGCTTTAAGCGTCTGATGTAATGTAGGAGAGGGCTTTTTTGCAATGTAGGAAAGGGATTGTACAATTTACAATCATTGAACTCATCATTATATACTGGAATCTAAATTATTTATGATTAGAGTGCTGAACTGGAGTCTCAGAAACCAATATTTTTACAAATATAAGCAATTCTATTCCAGTATTGTGCATTTATTTTTCAAAATAACATTTTTTTTAATGTTTGGATGGTTTTTCTCTACTGTGTATTCAAATTATCCTCATTTTTCTGTTTGTATCTTTTTAGTTCTATTTCATAGTTACTAATTTAAAAGCCTATGTGTGTATTTCTGTTGAATGGCTACAAGTAATTTCCAAGTTTGGTGGAGAGGGGGTCTCTTTGGTTTTCTCTCCTGATCAGGTTCCTAGTCAGGAGTGGACTCTTCCCTGTATTCTCCATTCTCTCTCATTCCTTTTCTCTGTACCAGACTGAAGCTGTATCTCTTATTTTTTATGTAAGTGCCATCTCTGCTACAGTTGTAAGGGGAAGAGGGAGGGCTGCCTCCCCCCACCCTTCCTGGGCTTTAAATGCTTAAATCATCCCAAACTAAATCTCAGAGTTGGCTAATGTCAAGTGGAAACTGCTTCACACATCTCTTTTAAATTGTTATTATTCTGAAAGCCACTTACAGGAAAATCAAAGCTTAGACTAGGAAGTTATAGTCTTCAGTATTATTCATCTCTGTAACCACTTGTATTCCTTTTAAAGTTATTTTTATTTAATAAATATTTTCTTTTTAAAATAAAAAATAATAATTAGGAAAGCCAGATATCATTAAATGTTAAAATATTTTATTTTAAATCACATAAGCTTTACGATGAAAAACTACAGTGTGCAAAATATAAAATCCTGGTCATCTCATTGCTTCTCAAAATAATACTTTTGGTCATCTTGGGAAAGTTAAGATGAGATTTTACCAAACAGGTGTTGTATAGGGCCCACAATTCCAGGTCTCCTCCTCATGATATAAGATGAGGGAACCTGTCATAATGCCCTAAACACATAGAACCAAGCCATCATGGTGTTTAAAAGTTAAAATTGGGATAACTTTTAATTGGAATTGGCACAGAAATCCAGAATATAAATGCTTTATAATATTTTCCAATTGTTTTGTTACAGCTGCTTCAGAAAAACAATACTCATAAATTAAGAATAGATCCAGCCTTTTCTGTTTTCTAATGTGCAAGAAATTTCAGGAAAGAGCAGGATATTTACAGCTCTAAAAAGTAGGTCTGTCCAATTGGCCTTAGCAATCATTAACTTGCCACTGGTATGGCTTTATTCTGATTTTTATATGCCTTGTTTAGGCTGTTCAAAGTGCATACACCTGGCTGAGAGTGATCATGGGTGAGGCTAGTTTGAACACATCCTACCCTTCTTAGCCTTGCTAAATCAGAGATTTAGATTTGTTCTAACCCTAAGCAAGTGTTCAAATGATAATATAAAATAATTTGTTGGCTCTTTAGAATTTTAGCAGTTCAGCTTTGCTTATTAATCTCAATTAATGCTTTTACGTTTCTTTCAGCAGTAATATATTGCCACCTTGTGGCAAGCCAAACTGCTAAACCTTTGAGGTTTATGGAATTCTGCTTTCTTTCCCTCTTTCAGTCGAATTAAGATGTTGATAGGCATTCCATTATCAATCAGTCAGCTGGTCCATTTCTGCTAATGTCAAAACTTTTCTCATTCATTCATGCAGTAGTAAATTCAAAATTATGGAAATAATTACTTTTGCTGTTATTATAGTTCCTGATAAAACATTTTCAAAATGTTTACTAAAGTGATGTAACTGTAACAGTGCAATAGAATTACTTCTGAATTACTATACTGGGAAACAGTGCTATATTTGGATCAATTTGAGTGATTTGGAATGTAAAGCCTGTTTCCTTCAATGTTTGATACAACTGACATAATTTTGTTATCAGGTTATATTTTCTTACTATCAAATTCATTCATAGATTATATTCAGGAAAATAAATGGTATGCATAAGGTTCCTATGTATGTATTCTATTCAGGTTATTTCCATTTCAGTTTAGATGTCTCCCCTGATCTCTTTATTGTGATTGCCTTCATTATATCAAAATATTGTTGTGTTATATTTTATTTAAACTATCTCAGTTATTCACATTTTTGCAATTTCTTTGAGATAATTATCAAAGTGATATTATAATGAGAATTAAAAGAAGAGACAACTCCTTCATCACCAGGGTTAGCCAGGAGCTGATCATGCGAAATGTATCCTATCATGTAAATTATTTTCAGATTCGAGAATTTGACAGCTGTGAATTTATTGCGGAATATTTCTGTTCAGCTTTAAATTAAATTTGGTGGATATGTTCAGTTCTTTTTCCTTTCCCAATTTAATGCATGTTGATTCTGAAATGATCATGTACCGTATATGCCGGCGTATAAGACGACCCGGCGTATAAGACGACCCCCCAACATTTCCACTCAAAATATAGTTTGTTATATACTCGCCCCCTCTTCCGCACGCCTTCCACTTTTGCACTTTTTTTTTTGAGGCACTTTTGTGCACCGTGGAAACGAATCCCGTGAAGCCGAAAGGAGCAGCCAGCCTTCTCCCAGCTCCCAAGGAAACGAGGCTCGCACCGCCCGGGCTCCGCTGAGGTATCCGGTTGGGGCTGTCAGGAGTTGTTACCGCTGGCGCGGCTCCAGTCCCGCGTTGCCTCGGGAAGGGAAAGGCAAAAAGGAAGAGCCGCGGCGGCGCTTTGCAATGGCAGCAGCGGCTCCTGGTTTTGCCTTTCCCTTCCCGAGGCAACGCGGGACTGGAGCCGCGCGGAGCCGCGCCAGCGGTAACAACTCCTGACAGCCCCAGCCGGATACCTCAGCGGAGCTCGGGCGGTGCGAGCCTCGCTTCCTTGGGAGCTGGGAGAAGGCTGGCTGCTCCTTCTGGCTTCACGGGATTCGCTTTCCACGGTGCGCAAAGTGCCTCAGCCGCTGGCAGCCGCAGTGCTTCCCAATTACTATTTGCCGGCGTATAAGACGACCCGGCATATAAGACGACCCCCCCAATTGGAGGCATGTTTTTCAGGGCAAAAAAGTCGTCTTATACGCCGGCAAATACGGTATACCTAATAAAAAAATTGTACTCCAGGATATCCTGCTAATACAAACATAAGTACAGAAATACTATGAGATATTTTTCTGTAGTTCTAGGCTGTCTTTTGACAAATTCTTCAACTGTTATTTATTATTCTACAGCTACTTGCTTCTTTTGTATTGCAAGCTGAGATGTGTTCCCTGTTTCAGGCCAATCTTTTCTCACTTGCTTTGTATCTGATTATTTTGTGGCAACATAGCTCTGTGGTCCCCGTGATTATTTCATTGACTTAATATAAAAATGGGAAAAAGATTAAAGTGTAAAGAGATGGGCTATTTTTTCCATTACTTTGCTTGACTACCTTACAGTGAAACAGATGAGATCAATTCAGAATAATGGTTGGGAATTATCTATCTTCTCTTGTGATGCTGCTTTTTTTCAAGATAAATTATGGAGGATCCTCTCTTTCTTCTGAGATGTTTTGTTGGGCAGGTTATGGAGCACTTAGGCAGATCAATCTGGCTTTAATTTTGCTATCATCAGCTACATGTATTTTAAAGATACTTTAAATATTCTTAAGAACATTAAATCTATTTTAGTTTTTAAGGCTATTTTTTATTAGTAGTACATTTATTAGTAGTATACTAACATTTTGATTGTTAGCTATGGTGTCTTTGAAAGAGAAAAGGCAGAAAATTTGTTATTAAAATGTATTCCTGTAGAAAATTTAATATATAATTAATGCTATCTGCTCTGTTCACTTATAGTAGAATGATCTAAAACTAGCATGTTATTATATCTATGATTCTGCCTCCTTCAATATTATTTTCATTATTTTTTCAGCAAGCCTTGCTCTCAAAGAACACTTGATTATTTCTGAGGCTGTTCAGTTTCCTGGCGCTGTTGGTCTTTTTCTTAAGTTCGTCAGTTCCATAATTAAATGTCTAAACCATACCATTTAAAGAACAAGCATCTACTATATATGAGTCTGTTTTTAAACTATTTTTTTCAAGTCCTTATTTGTGGCATACTTTTGCTTCTTTTTATCAGGTATTAAGAGATGAGCGCAGTGATGTGGAGAGCAGCTCTGAAGATGATGTGACTTCAAACAACAGAAAAGGAATTATTAACACTTCAAGCAATGATCGCAGTCGGATAAATGGCCATGTAATTAGTGACCAGTGGGCAGAAGAGTAAAAACAGGGGATAGCTGCCCCACAATCCAAAGTTTTGAATACAAATATCTAGAAATGCCCAGTTACAAGAAATTTTTAATCAACTGCCTCACCACTCCCAAATCCTCTAGCGAATCTGAAACAGGACAGCACAGGCAGTTTTGCACAGGATGAAGAAGCTGTTTGCTAGTGCAAAACGTTTTTCGACTTTCGAAAATAAGCCATTTTGAATTTAATGTTTGTTGAAATATGTAAGAGGAAAGAAAATAGGCTTCAGAATTTTTGTTTTTTGGGGGGTTAAGCTTGATCACCAACAGGTTTTGTCTGCTTTATGGCATTCCAGGATTTTTGGACAACGATCTATCACTCTATATTTCTTGTAGGACCTATTGGGCTACAGCTAAACAACCTGGGGATTGTGCTACAGATAGATTGAAGGGTTTGCTTATTAGTGTATGGCATATCAATGGCAAATATTTTTTTCCTCATGTCATCTTACTGAGTGATAAGAAAGATGAAGCTGGCATTTATTTTCCTTGAGTGATGCAGCATCTCCAAAGTCTTCATTGTGATTTCCTACAACGTCCTGCTTTTCATACAAATTCTGGATTTGAGTTCATTTAAGAATTACAAAATGAGATGAGTAGTTTTCAGTGATAGGATTATAGATAGGGATGACCAGTGTTTGTTGCTAATTGTCTCATACCCATGTTTACCCATGTTTTCAGAAGAAAAGTGATATCCTGGATGAACCTCAATCTTGTGCGATACTGCTGGGATGCAGTAGCCATCTCACAGGGATTGGATGGGTCTCCTGCCCCCACTTGCCTTTTATTCAGTGGTACTTCAAAGGAGATGGAAGATGGGGAAGTGTTGATAGGACTTGGGTTTTGGAAATCCCCTGAATTATCATCATTTTATATTATTGTTTACTCTGTGATTAAAAAATCCTTGATGAATAGGATCTCTATGGATTTTGTTTTATTGAGAAAGGTAATTTTTGCTGTGGTTTTGGCATAATATTGCTTGCTGTTGTTAAGATTTAGTGATGAAAAAGAACCATCATTTTGACACTGCAAAACAAATAGCTTAAGTTTGTGTCTCAGTAGGCATGATTGCTGTTGTAACCCTAAGCATGGTCTTTGGCTGCTGTGGATGATGATCCTTTATTGGCTCCCAGAAAATTAAATATAATTTCTTTATTACTTTTTATTTTTATTCTAGTGCAATGAAAATGCAAAACCATCTGCTTGCTAGGTAGCACATAGATTTAAAGGACTGATGGACTAGAAGGATCTAGCTAAAATCAATTGAAGAATGGTCAGGGAATAAATCATCCAAGAAATTCACATCTTTCAAGAGCTACTTAAATTATTCCCAATTTTTCTCTCTTGGTGAAGAGCTACTTAAACTATTCCCTATGCCAGAATAAACAAGTTGTTGGAGATGTGAGATACAGATATTGTTTTAAAATTGGGACAGGAAGTTGGTAAGAATGAAAAGCTTACTCTGGTCTAATGAGTTGGTTCTATTTGAGAGGAGTCTTTTTAAGGCCAGAAAGAAATGACAACATATTGTAAATTATCTGTAAATAAATCTTTTAATGATTGCTTCAGTTTCTATTGTAGGATTGAGAGAAACTGAGCAAAGAATTGAATGACTAGAATCATACAGCTATTTCCACTTTTTCAACACAATTTGAAATTCCCATTCTTCATGGCAGAAAATCCCAGAAGTTTCTGATAAAACATACCAGTCTTCCATTTATTACACATACTATGATGTGTTAAGTGTTCACTGCTTAGTATCATCAGCATTTATCCCTTGCTCCTTCAGTCGTGTATTTCTCTGATATGCCCGATATACACCATTACTCAGGAGGTAGCCACCATATAGAGTAAGAAGAAGCATGGAGCTTGAAAATGTCTTGTAGCCAAGGTCAGCCAGCTGCTTTGCAGAAATCATTTTTGCTGTAAAAAAAGCAAACAGCTTAATTCATAATTAGGACACCTTGGGGGAACAAACAAGCCTTTTAAATACACTGCTCAAAAAATAAAGGGAACACAAAAATAAGACATCCTAGATCTGAATGAATGAAATATTCTTATTAAATACTTTGTTCATTACATAGTTGAATGTGCTGACAACAAAATCACACAAAAATTATCAATGGAAATCAAATTTAGCAACCCATGGAGGTCTGGATTTGGAGTTACACTCAAAATTAAAGTGGAAAAAAACACTACAGGCTGATCCAACTTTGATGTAATGTCCTTAAACCAAGTCAAAATGAGGCTCAGTAGTGTGTGTGGCCTCCATGTGCCTGTATGACCTCCCTACAACGTCTGGGCATGCTCCTGATGAGGTGGCGGATGGTCTCCTGAGGAATCTCCTCCCACACCTGGACTAAAGCATCCCCCAACTCCTGGACAGTCTGTGGTGCAATGTGGCATTGGTGGATGGAGCGAGACATGATGTCCCAGATGTGCTCAATTGGATTCAGGTCTGGGGAACAGGTGGGCCAGTCTATAGCATCAATGCCTTCGTCTTGCAGGAACTGCTGACACACTCCAGCCACATGAGGTCTAGCATTGTCATGCATTAGGAGGAACCCAGAGCCAACCGCACCAGCATATGGTCTCACAAGGGGTCTGAGGATCTCATCTCGGTACCTAATGGCAGTCAGGCTACCTCTGGCGAGCACATGGAGGGCTGTGCGGCCCCCTAAAGAAATGCCACCCCACACCATTACTGACCCACTGCCAAACCGGTCATGCTGGAGGATGTTGCAGGCAGCAGAATGTTCTCCACGGCATCTCCAGACCCTGTCATGTCTGTCACATGTGCTCAGTGTGAACCTGCTTTCATCTGTGAAGAGCACGGCGCCAGTGACGAATTTGCCAATCTTGGTGTTCTCTGGCAAATGCCAAACATCCTGCACGGTGTTGGGCTGTAAGCACACACACACCCCCGTGGACGTCGGGCCCTCATACCACCCTCATGGAGTCTGTTTCTGATCATTTGAGCAGCCACATGCACATTTGTGGCCCGCTGGAGGTCATTTTTCAGGGCTCTGGCAGTGCTCCTCCTGTCCCTCCTTGCATAAAGGCGGAGGTAGCGGTCCTGATGCTGGGTTGTTGCCCTCCTATGGCCTCCACATCTGATGTACTGGCCTGTCTCCTGGTAGTGCCTCCATGCTCTGGACACTACGCTGACAGACACAGCAAACCTTGCCAGCTTGCGTTGATGTGCCATCCTGGATGAGCTGCACTACCTGAGCCACTTGTGTGGGTTGTAGACTCCCTCTCATGCTACCACTAGAGTGAAAGCACCGCCAGCATTCAAAAGTGACCAAACCATCAGCCAGAAAGCATAGGAACTGAGAAGTGGTCTGTGGTCACCACCTGCAGAACCACTCCTTTATTGGGGATGTCTTGCTAACTGCCTCTGCTTTCCACCTGTTGTCTATTCCATTTGCACAACAGCATGTGAAATTGATTGTCAATCAGTGTTGTTACCTAAGTGGACAGTTTGATTTCACAGAAGTGTGATTGACTTGGAGTTACATTGTGTTGTTTTAAGTGTTCCCTTTATTTTTTTGAGCAGTGTATTGCATTGTATATATAACTTGTTAAAAGACTAGTGATACATGGATGTTTTGGAATTTAGCTGAATAGAAACCAAATTGTGGCGAAAAAAATATAATCACCTCCTTCATTAGAAAAGACAGTTCTCTATTACTATCATGATCTTTAATAACTGTACCTTCTCCATGCTAGTTGATAAAAAGTTAGTTAAAATTTTATCTCTTACAGGTGCATAGGTACATAAATTTCATAAAATTACTTCACAAATAGTAGTGGAAGCTTGGAGCCAACTTCTAGCAGAGGTGGGTCAATCATCAATAATTGAATTTAAACACACTTGGTATAAACACATGACCATCATCTGACAAAAAATAATAATTCACAGGGTACTCAATGGAACACTCAGTCTTTTTTTTTTTTTTTGAAACAAATTTTATTGATTTTAAAGACAAACAAACCATCGTTAACCATTAAATACATAAAACCTCTCCATTATTAATTTTACAAGTCAAATAAAATATTATTTTATACAACATAATTCTATTTTTCACCATTTCAATATAACCATATAGATATCTCTTAACAAATTTCTCATTGTTTCTCTTTTCGTATTCAATTTCATTAATTATTATTAATTTTCTATATTTATCCAGTTTATAATCATCATCTTCATTCCTCTCTGTCTTGTTTAACATTATTCTCATCCAACATTCCTCCGAGGTTTTATTAATTCTCAAAGAAAACACAAAAATATAAAACTTCTTTTAAGAAAGTAGTTTGGCCCCAGATTACCTCTCTTTGTATGGACTTCAATTAAATCTGTGCTCATCTTATATACCATTACCTATCTTATTTACCATTCTATATCTTCTATATAACTTCTCCCCGCTTTTCACTCTTCTTATTTCTATTTTATTTAATTCATTTTAATTTAAATCATTGTATTTATATTTTTGTCCATTCTTTCCAAATTATCCATTTATCTCATTCCCTACAGCAAGTAAAAAAAAAGAATTTCTCCTGAAATCACTGATCAAGGTATGATGCCTTTCTATCCTCCCCCTAAATTAATATTTAAAATAACACCTAATACCCAATCTGATTCTGCTTAGTATATTCAACCTACTAACCTCTAAAGAGAGAAAATAAGTCCATAATAATTAATATAATTAAATAATAAATCTAAATTTTAAATCTTATAGCATTCCAATTGTCTATTTCAAGAAACAAGTGCTACAATAATGAGTTTATAATAAGATCGAAACAGTAAATTAAACTTTTTAATTAAACTTAATATTTTAAACATTCCTTTTAATCTTTTATTAAATTTTAAAATCTATCATTACTAAACATTTCAATATTTTAGTCTTTTGTTAATTCTTATAACATTCTAATTTTCTATTTCTAATACAAATACTACCATACCATCTTATGTACCTTGCAGAATCTTTTTTAAAGAAATTATACATTACCCTTTATCCCTAAAAAAAATTCCTTTTTTCCCATCTTGTTTTATACCTTTGTGGCTTTTCCCTCCCTTTTCCCTTCCTTTCTTATCCCACCTAACCTTTTTACCTCCAGCTTCCCCTCTCTGTTGTATTCCTTTCTCCTTTTGCTCAGTAACATTAACATTGAATTGGTTTTGCATCTTATTTTTTCCTTTCTTAAGTATTTTTTTAAATCTTAAGTCCTTTATTTTCCTTCCTTTCTTTCTCCTTTACTAAATTTTTAGATTCATTGAAGATGGCGTCTTCTTCTTCTTCTTCTTCTTCTTCTTCCATTTCCTCCATCTGTTGTATTTGATAATCAACAAGCGCCATTTCTAAAAAGAGGAAGGCTTCTTTCACAGCGTCCTTTCTTTCTTCATATTCTCTGAGTTCATCAACAAATAAAGCCATTCTTTATTCTTCTTCTTAAAGCAACCAAAATGTTTCAAAAGTTAGAGCAATTCCTCAAAGTTCCAGAGAGAGTCAATCAGTCCAAACAAAACACAAAGTTCTCACTTTCTCTTCCTGGTGAGGTATCAAAGGGAAAGGAAAAAAACTCCAATCTATATTTTAAAGCCTTGTTGCAATTAATTTCTGGTCTCAAGATCTTCAAGGCATCTCCTCCAACAGAATATTTATTTATTATTATTATTTATATATATATATATATATATATATATATATATATATATATAATTTGTTTTCTTAAGTTTTCGCGGTATTACATGTATGGCCTTCAGTTTGTTCGATTTCACGTCATTAAGTTGTGCTTTAGAATTTAGCTTCAGCAGAAATCTGCCATCATCAGGCTTCTGTATTGTGTCCGCTGTCTGACTCACAGACGGACACAATACAGAAGCCTGATGATGGCAGATGAGATTCTGCTGAAACGTTTCTACAACTTTAAAAGCACAACTATAATGACGTGAAATACCCGACAAAGCTGAAGGCCATATATATATATATATATATATATATATATATATATATATATATATATATATATATATATATGTGTGTGTGTGTGTGTGTGTGTGTGTGTGTGTGTGTGTGTGTGTATATATGTATATGTATATATATATATAATTAAATATAATATAATATAATATAATATATAATATAATATAATATAATATAATATAATATAATTAATATAATATATATATTGTCCTCTTCCTTCCCACTTATAACAAGAAGCCAAGTTTTTACCTTTATAAAAACAACAGGTTTCTCAATGGCCATTTGTTGATTCCATAAGGAAGGAGAGTGAACTTTCCCTTTCAGCACTCAATTTTGCCACTTGAAATCCTCCTCTGGAAACGAAGTATTGTTCAGAAAACAATAGTTCTCAGGATTAAATGCCTCTTAAAATCCTGGGTCAGCCACAAAAACTTTCTCTTAACAACTTTCTCCTCTCTTCCTCCTGCTCAGTCTTACCCAGCTGCCGGCTTCTTTGAGGCGGCCATTACAGACCGCTGCTCGACCGTCTTGGGAGAGGGGGTTTGCCCGGCTGGGAAGGGGGTCTGCAACACCCCAAACCCCTCACCAGCTCCCCTATCTTCGGCTGCCTCTTCGTGGCAGCCTTAGCCTCTAGGTCCGTGGATCGGAGGCACCAAAGCGGCTAGCACGGCAGGGATTGCGCAGGATCGCAAATCCCTGCCGCTAGTGAAGCTGACAAACCGGAAGTCCGGAACACTCAGTCTTTTGATTGTCAGTTTTCTGTTTCTAAATTCTGGAAAAAAAACACTTAAAACTGTTTCCTTAGATTAGGCATCTCCAAACTTGGCAACTTTAAGACTTGTGGACTTCAACTACCAGACTTTCTCAACTGGCTATTTTGCCTAGGGAATTTTGGGAGTTGAAGTCCATAAGTCTTAAAGTTGACAGGTTTGAAGATGCCTGCCTTAAATCGAATGCAGCATCTCATTCAGAACATGACTGATTCAGGACAGCTTTTGTAGACAAGTCATACAACATGTTGTGCTAAAAACAAAAAGAGATGGACCTGCATATCAACTTAAATGTTTGTGCATGTATACACCGAAACAGATGGACTGTACAATGGTAAAACAGCAGTTGGAATTGTAGGCTTGTCTAGATTAAGAAATTCCAGGAGTTATTTTTTCATGATGAGCAATGAAATCTTCCCTTTAAAAGACATTTTGCTGTTTAAATGACTGATAGCCCTGTATTGGTAATTCCTGTTTATATATGAAATATCTTAAGTTCTTGAACTGAGACAACCATGTGACCTGGATGATTGAGAATGTCCATAGACAAGCCTCCCACTGGATTATAGTGATGCTAGGGCAAAAGACTCCTCATGCAAAGACAGTTAAGAAAAGATGGCTAACATTTTTGCCTTTAAGGCCACATGTGATATTGGCTGGTGGGTCAGGAGGCCTAATAGATCAGAGGTGTCAAACTCATGACTTATCGGGACTTCCCCCCACCCCTTCACTAGACCGGATGTGGGCATGGTCAGTGCATGAAACATCTGGCCCTCAGGCTGGCAGTTTGACAACCCTGTAATAGATGCACAAACAATACTTGATTATCTTTCTCAGCAGGTTGGTAGGTAGGGAGAAAAAATTAAAGCCACCCCCCTGTGATTTAACAATGTTGAAGCAATTGTTGATTTTCTGGAAGGTGCAGCAAGCAACCAGAATCCTCTCAAGATAGAAGCCAGAAGCTCAGATTTCTTTTATTCTGTTAGGATGCTATGGTTCGTGGGTTTTGCAGTAGGAAGGTGATTTTTTTATGAATAAATTGAGGATCCATTAATATATAAGCCAGATACAGGTTTCTCTCCTTTAGAATTCCACCGGCTGGACCTTTAAAAAATAGTCTGCAAACTATTGATAGTAAATTGGCAATGGCTGCCTGTAGAAGTTTGCACTGCAGGCAGCCCACTTAATGCCCAAGTCTGCATTAAATGATGGCAGTAATAAAAAGTGGTCTGAGAATGCTTTAGAAAATATTTCCAATATATAAGTTTAAATTATGCCAGCAGCCTGGAGAGGAGGAGTAGTAGTTAGAGGAGACAAAGTATTCTTGACCTAAGTGCTTTATAGCTTTAAAGCTTATCAAGACCACTTCAAATTTTGCCCCAAAACACAAGCTGGTAACTGGCAGTTTAATAGTACTGTTGCAATGTGATCTTGCCTGTGAGTATCTTTCAACTATCTCACTGCTGTATTGTAGGCAACATGCTGTTTTCAGAATCTTTTAAGGGTTTTCCTGGGATTTGATGAAAGGCACACTGCAAAAACCAACATTTTGGAGTTAAGAAAAGATGTTAAAGTAAGCAAACTATTTTTCCCATTTCTTAGCAAGAATTACTTACTGCTAGTCATATACACTCCCTTTTTTCTGTACACATAATTTGAAAATAAACATTGCAAACAGTTTGCGAACACGTGCGCGCGCACACACACACGACTGTAACTTAAAATTGCTTTAACTGCCTTTGGTTTTCCAAGATGTAATACTGAACACATGGCTTTTTCTGATTACTCTAATCACATCCTACTTAGTAGACAAGCAAACTCTAAAAATAGCTAGTTTTTGGTAGACAGAAATAAAATTCCTCTTCTTGCTCTGATTGTTATATTTTCTATCATCTTCAAACTCAGGTCTACATTGAAAAAAAAGCTACCTCCCCTCTTTGTTTTTGGCATGCTTCTCTGCATTTTGCTCTTTTTCACTAAGCTTATTTTCCTAGAAACAAAACAAACCTTCAGCTATGTAACCCTGCCCAGTCCATTTTAGGTACTGTATACCAGCCTCTTATTACTCTTTACTAATGCCAGCACTACATCTTCAGCAGTGTGACATTTAATTTTCTAGTTATGACACCTCAAGTTCTCTCCCCAGTTCTTCCCAGAGTCCCCCGTTTCTTACAAATTCATTTCTAATGCCAGTTCAATAGTCTTTTGTTTCCTATTACTACTTCCCAATCAAAGCTTATCTTACTAGATAGCACAAAGTGTTTATATTAATGTCTCCATCAATACATAACATCCAGCAGGAAGCCCTAGGTCAGGTCTGTCAAAACTCCAGCCCATCATGCGCTGGCCATACCCACAGCTGGTATAGCAAAGGGGGGGAAAGTCTTGATATGTGACACCATGGTGACACCAGTGAGTCTGACACCCCTGCTATAGGTGAATGCAAGCTTTCACAGTATTCCTAAATACAGAATGCTCAAATGGTATTGTTTTGGCAAACCTTTAGGCTTCTATTACCGAAGTCAATTCCAACTTCAATGAAGCAAATACATTTGGTGGGCAAGATATATTACTGTTCTTCAGTCTACAGACTGAACATGCTCTTCTTTTAACATTTAAACTTTTCCATGTGCAGAGAACCTCCATCGAGAAAAGCACATGCTTATTTCCATTACCATTCAAAAGTGGACCAGTACAATACAGCTTGACCCAGATTTTTTCCACCACAGCTAATAACAGATCAGTATGAAGGCTGAGAATAGTAGTACCGGTATGGCTATTTCTTAGGAATTAACTTGGCCATGAAAGCAGTAAATTTGAATAAGAAAAAGCAGCCATTTTTATTGAGCAACAATATTTAAATTACCTCCAATAAAATTAGTACAAATGGGATATGATCTCATCTAAATCTGTCAATATATGTGCATTATGTTTAAATCTGCACTTAACTGGCTTGAAGTCACACTGAATTTTGCAATTTGGGAAGGAAATTTCAATCTAGGTGTCCTCATGCTTGCATAGAAACATAGAAAATTGATGACAAAAAATACCTAGTGGTCCATTAAAAACCCTTTGAGTTTTTAATTATCTTTTTAATTTATTTTTTTGTTTTTAATTATTGTCAGGTGGTGGACATGTGTTTATCTCAAGCATAAACTCAATTACTGATGATTGACCCATCAAAAGTTGGTTCCAAGTTTCCACTACGCTTTCTGTGAAGTACTCAACAGTTCATTTAGTGTACAACAGTTCATTTAGTGACCAAAGTTACAACAGCACTGCAAAAGTGACTTATGACCATTTTTTACACTTATGACCATTGCAGCATCCCTGTGGTCACGTGATTTACATTTGGATGCTTGGCAACTGGCTATTTATGACGGTTGCAGTGTCCTAGGATCACATGACCATCTTTTGCGACCTGACAAGCAAAGTCAACAGGGAAGCTTGATTCACTTAGTAACCATGTTACTCATTTAACAACTGCAGTGATTCCCTTAACAAATGTGGCAAGAAAGGTCATAAAATGGGACAAAAATCACTTAAGAAATTTATCAGTTAGCAACATAAATTCTGCACTCAGTTATGGTCATTAAGTCACAGATTACCTGTAATCCTTTCTAACATTACTTTTGAACTTCCCTTCTCTCATCTTCTTTCAACTTGGTTGAGGAAATACATTATAATTCAGTTTCAATCATCTTCAGACTCCTTTACCACATTCTTATCTGGGTATTATGAGATCTTAAAGGCACCTTGAAGGCTAGAAATCAAAAGAGCCCAAGTTCCTCAAGCACAAAGCCAACCGGGTGACCTTGGGCCAGTCACACACTCTCAACCCTAGATCATCTATCTCCAGTCCACCACACAACAGTCAACAGTCCCAAGAAGGCTCCACACCCATTTGCACCATTTGGCTGATCCCGAGGACAGAGATAAACCTCCAGGTGGCCTCAACGATCCTCTAATAAAGGAATGCAAAGGACCAGTGCAGAGGTGGCATTCAGCAGGTTCTGACCAGTTCTGGAGAACCGGTAGCAGAAATTTTGAGTAGTTCGGATAACTGGCAAATCCCACCTCTGACTGGCCCCGCCCCCATCTATTCTCTGCCTCCTGAGTCCCAGCTGATTAGCTGGGTCTTCTTTGGTTGCCCTATACAGGAGAACGGAGCTGGAAAGCAGGTTAGTGGGCTGGGGAGGGAATGGGGATTTTGCAGTATCCTTCTCCCAGGAGTGGGGAGGGAATGGGGATTTTACAGTATCCTTCCCCTGCCACTCACATCAAGCCAAACCCACAGAACCGGTAGTAAAAATTTTGAATCCCACCACTGGACCAGTTGTCTGCGAGGAATATAAATCCTTCTATCCCCCCCCACCATTATCCAGTCAGAGCTGGAGAAGCTTCTCGGATGAGAAGCGAAACATCTTCAGAGAAAAAGCGGAAAGGTCAGTTGCCTCTTGGGGAGAAACAAACAAACCCACTTTTGAGACATCCAGGAAGGAGACACGAGCAAATCGCTTCCAAAATCTTGACACCCCCTCAAAAAAATAAATAAAAAAATCTTGACGGACCTTTTCTGTATGGTCACCAAGCCAGAATCAAAGGCGCATCCCCCGCATCCCCTCCCTCCCCCCCCAAAAAAGCCCAACGGAGCTTTCTGGCTGTTACACAGACGGATCAAATGCGCCTTTTCCTCCAAAACCCTCCAGCTCTCAGAGAGTCAGGAGGACGAGCCCGGGCCGGGTTCTCCCCACGTCTCGTGAAGCCCAGGCTGCGAACGCGAGCAGCCACAACCTTCTCACTGGGGCGGGCTCCGAGCGGTATTTCGTATAACGCTTTCCCTTCAACCGTCGTTATATACCCCCGCCAGTCATTAAACATACCCGCAAGGCTTTCTTCCTGCTTGCTCGGCTTTGTTTGCGCGCAACGCAGACTTCTTGCACTTCCGAGTTCAACGCGGCTGCGGAGTAACTTTCGCTCGGCTAACTCGGGGCGGGGGGAGGGGGGAGGCTTTACGATCAGGAGGAGCGCCGTGTTGCTTGCATAGACGTGGGGCGGGGAGTGGAGATTTCCGAAACCCTTGGCTGGCAAACCTGAAGGCGTCCGAGAAAACTCCGTTCGCTCTCCTTTTCCTCCAACCTTCCTCCGGAACAGGAGCGTGAACGATCCCTCTAAAATTCAGTGTCTAAATCAGGGGTCCCCAAACTTGGCAACTTAAGACTTGTGGAGAATTCTGGGATTTGAAGTCCACAAGTCTTAAAGTTGCCAAGTTTGGGGACCCCTGCTCTAAATGGACCTGGGTTGGGTTTCATGCTCTCGTGCAAACTCAAAGATAGCAACCGAGAGGGGATTACTGAGGTGGTCGGCTTAGGTTTCACTTGAGGAGGAAATGTTTAAAAAAAAATTTTTTTTTTTAAACGGCCTACTATGCCATGCTTTTGTCGAATTAGACGCCGAAGCCCCTACAACGTGAAAAGCCGCAAGTGTGAAAGCAGCCTTTTCATTACCTCAGCCCAAACCTCGTGTTCCACGCCCGGCGCTCCCAGAACGTGAAAAATCCGGTCTTCCGCCAAGTTGCACGGACACTCGTGTGTCTATGTGCTTTACAACATTAATTACGTGCCAGCGGGGTCCTGTTTTCCTGACGACCGCATAGATTTTTCTCCATGGTTACAATTTTACTTCAGATTAATAAGTTTTAGCCAGGAGGCAAGATACGGTGCTACTCGATGCATTATTTATACTTTTTATTTATTAGGTTTATTTGCCTCCCATCTTGTTTCGAGTATTAGAAGCGACTCTGTGGTCAGTTTTCTCGGGGAATCCACATCCATAATACACGGCGATAATAACGGCGATAACATATTGTATTCCATGGTTGACTCTACTGCTATAACTCTATGTGTACCGGTATCTTTTCACGAGGCTTGTCATTCGTGTGTACCGATGCTGCGGTGCATATTGGGGCTTGTAGTTTTTAATGAGTTTGCCAGCCCTCAGCATCTCTGATTCCATGTTGGCAAAAACGTGTTAACGTAGGTAGGGATACTGTGCCTGAGGCGCAAAATACAGACGATCACGAGTTGGTAATAAGCTAGTTCCTATAACCAATCTTTATCCTTTATTGGTATCTCGCGGTCCGCTTTTTCGCAATATAAATAGTCCTAGTGAAGCGCCGCAATACCGTAACATTGAGTTAGTGTTTTTTTTTACACGCGATTAGAAACGGAGGGAACACGGAAGTTGCCCTTTTAGGACCACAAGTTAGGAAATCCAAAATGAAAAGAGGAAGATCTACTGAAAGTCATTTTATCCCGGTGAGTGAGGACTTGTTTATGCTGAGGTACTCTCAAGTCATTTACGACTTCTAGCAACCACATACAATAAGTAGGTGTTCTCCGTGACGCTTTATCCCTAACCTGGGCTTCCAGGTTGCATTCATCCTCACTGGAACTGAGGTGTGAAGAGTTGGCTCACATTTACATTGTAACAAAACAAAACGGATGCTATTACCATGCTATTTTTACGGTTACTTGGGGATTTTCCTGGCGTCGCTCTGGAGTAGGATTACGGCTACCGTCAGTGTAAGGGCTGGCAAAAATCCGGACGCTGCAAGGACCCAAGAGACTCTCCCGCCACCATGTGGTGGGTGTGAATTTTTCGGTGGAAATAGAGAGAGAGCTCTGTTTCTTCCAAGCCACTTGAGACTGAATTTTAATACTCAGATATTTCATATTGCTTTAATATTTACTTGAAACTAGCATAAACACGGTCTGGCTGCTATTCTTCAGTGAGCAAAACGACATCCTTTAAGCCATGCCTTAAGAGTCCAGACCACTCCTTTTGCTTATAATGGGATATGGTTAAGATATATGGAAAATGCACTACCTTAAATGTGTCAAATATTATTGTGACATATTTTAATGGGATTGGGAAAATTTGATGCTACTTACATCAGTAAAACTTTCACAATGATAAAACACTAGGAATAATATAAAAGTAGAAGAGTTCAAGAACTTTTTAAGTGAAAGCTGAATATTCCAAGAATATGTTTTTTGTTACAACAGTCTAATGCTGTCACATCTGTAGAAATTAATAATATACTGAGGAAGGAAGTCTTGATAAGGGCAAAATTAGACATAACATACCACTGTCTTAAGTTGGCATTGAAGAAATAAGTTGGTAATAAAATCAGTTCTTCAGAATTACTTGCTGGTTAAAGGTGCAAATGGTGCTATTGTCTGCTGGTGAACAAATCAATCATTATTGGAAGAAATCAGGCATAAACTATATTATAATTTTCCTGTTTTGGACATACGATGCAAAAAGAAAGGTTGGAGAAAGATATTGTGCTTAGAAAATACAGAAAGGAAAGACCAGCAAGGTGATGTCTTTCTAGATATAATTAAATAATTATTGACCAATGTATATTTTCTTTTTATGTGCACTGAGCATATGCACCAAGACAAATTCCTTGTGTGTCTAATCACACTTGGCCAATAACTCATTCACTCATTCAATTATCCATAAGGCTATCTATTTTGACAGCAATTAACAGTAATGTAGTATATCACATCTGGCACCTCATTTCCCATTATGTAGTAGCCAGCCCAATTATAATCACAAGGGCTTACTTGTGCTTTTGCATTGCACTATAAATGAAAAGTTGAAAGAGTTGGACTTCCGGTTTGAAGGGCTTCGGCGACAGACAGAAATCCGCGATTGTGCGTGGTTTCTGTCTGGGCTCGCTGCTGGAGCGCGGGCCGGGTTTCGGGGCTAAGCCACCCCGCAGAGGTGGTGAAGAGGGGGGAGATCACCAGCAGGGTCGAGGAGAGCTGCATCTCTCCTCCTCAGCTGGCCATTACTCCCTTTCCCGAAGGCGGTTGCAGCGGTGGTCAGAAATGGCCACCACAAAGAAGAACTTGACCGGAAAAGAATGTGCAGGAGGAAGATAAGAAGTGAAAGTTTTGGCTGACCGGGTTAAATTGTAAAAGCAACAACCAAGGTACCTTGGAATTTAAACTTACAAAAAATAACTTCGCTCCCAAAGAAGAGTCGGAAGCAGCGAAGGAAAGTGAAAAGGGAAAGGTTTGGCTTTTTTTTTCTTCTCTCTCCTTCCCTATACTGACAACTAAGAGACTTAAATAAGAAATCGGAAAAATCCGCTTTGACATCAATAGGCAATTAAGCTGAAAATAAAACAAAATGCCAAAGGGATAATAAAGATTTCTGGACATTAAAAACTTTCTTTTTCATAAGCAGGAAGGGAGAGAAAAAGAATAAGGGCAGGATCTGGAAGAGGGAGGAGACTGCTGGGAATTAAAAAGAATCTAAAGTAAAACTTCAACAAGACTTCTAAAAGATACATTTTAACTGAAACTTTGCAACTAAATAGTAACCCCAGGAAGAGAAAGTGGGAAAAAAAGAAACAGCTTGCATGTATTTGGATTATTTGGTTATCTTTGGATTTTTGGTTATTATATTTGAATGACTAAAATCTATTGGGTGGTTGTTTAAAAATTTATACAATGGTACCACTTCTGGATGAATTGAAAATGGAACTTAAAAAGTAAAAAGAAGATGCACAAGAAGGGAAGGGTTCTTTTGGCTTCATCTTTCAATTCTTAGAAATGGCGATTTGGAACTATGAGAAACAACAAGACTGCAAAACAAGAAGACTGGGACAAAGAAGAAGCCATCTTTAATGAACAAGTAATTCTATGTGGGGAAGAAAAAGGAAAGGCGGGGAAAGAGAATGGAGAATTTAAGACTTAAAAAAAAAACCAAAGAAAAGAAAAATAATTTGAAAAATAAGTATAATACTGGAAAGCAACAGAAAAGGGGAATACAGAAGAGAGAAATAGAGGTAGAGAGACAAGAGGGTAAAAAGGGGAGAGAGAAGAAGAGAGGGAAGAAGGAAAGGAAAAGAAGTTACAAAGGACTGGAGCAAGATATAGAGAAACAGGACCTATTTAGAGATAATCGGTGAAAATCAAACTGAAAAAGGGATTCTGTAAAGGTACATAAGATTGTATTGTTATATTAGTAATAGAAATAACTTTAGAAAATTGGAAACAACATATGATTAAAATGAGGGATAAAATGGTTAGTGTAATTTAGTGAAATGTTTGTGAATAAAATAAGTGAAATAAAATAAATGAGAAAATTGAATTAGGAAGGAACGGGAACATTTTAATTAGTTAATGTTTTATAAAATATAAGTGAAGAGGGGGGGGGAATTAACTTCGGAAAGCTTATAACTGTTCTCAAAGAAGTATGATATTTAATTGAAAAGTAATGTTAAAGATGTTAAGACTTTAATGAATATTAATACTAATGATAGAATTGAATTGGAATGGAATGTTGTTTTAATTATATACATTTATATATATATATTTCTTTTTTTAAGAATACAGTGTGTATTTTAAGAATGTACCAAGCAGAATCCGAATGGAAGTTATGTATTATATTGAATGTTACAATTTTAGGGAAAAGATATAAAGGTGTCATACTCCAATCAGTAACTACAGGAGAAATTTTGTTTAATGAGAAAAGATAATAGATAATTGAAACAGGACAGACAAAAAATATAAATACAATGATTTGATTTGAATTGAGATAATTAAAATAAAATTGAGAAAATTAAAAGAGGGGAGAAGCTATGCAGAAAATGTAAAATAGTAGTAAGATATGGAATAGAATATAAAAATGAGCATGAACCTGAATTTGTGTCTGTACGAAGAAATGTAACCCGGGATTATGCTGCTTTCAAAAAAGATGTTTTATTTGTATTTTTTTTTCTCTTTGTGAAAACTCAAATAAAATTTACAAAAAAAAAAAGTTGAAAGTGTTTAATAAGATGTACTTAGTGTTACTTCTTATTCAGAAAATGTATTAAGAGTTTAATAAATTGTACTTAGTGTTACTTCTTATTCCAAAAATGTATTAGTCAAACTCATTTTATTTGCAGTCAGTACAGATGGTCCTTGCTTGCCAATCACTTGTTCAGTGATTATTCAAATTTATGACAGCTCTGAAAAAGGAGATTTATGACTAATCCTTGAAGTTGCAGTTGTCATAGTGTCACTGTACTCACAGGATATGGATATCTGCCAACCGGTGTGCATCTATGATACCCACAGTCACATGAACATCATTTGTACATCATTTGCTTTTACTTTCTTTTATGATATATTCCTGTTACTCTTTTTCTTTATTGAATCTTTAAATCTTTCCTTTCTGTATGCTTCCTCACCTGGCAGTGGGCCTGCTTGCAAGCCACCTGGGACTTGCAGTTTCCCACTGGTTTCCCCATTGATTTTGCTCGTTGTGGAAGTTGTGAGGATATGCTTGCTCAAGCACCACTAAGGGAAGTGCCAGGATTGCTGTTGCTAAGCAATGTAACATGTGACTTCACACTTTAGAACCACATTGCTTAGCGATAGAATTTCTGGTCCCAGTTATCATTGTTAAGCAAGGACTGCCTATAGCTACTTGTTTTTAGGGTTTTTTTTTTTTTTTTTTTGCCATCCCAGAGCCATTCAATACTTCTGTAGCAGCTGAGTGGCACAGCCTTTCAGCTCAGTGACATATATGAAAGTGATATGGTGGCTTGGAAAGAAGATAACATTACTTTGCTACAACAACCCATCTCTGGACCCGCATCTCTTTCTAGATACCATGGATGTGTACTTGAAAGAAGTCTTGAAATTACATGTATACTGAAAGATACTTAGTACATCTCAAAAACTTGAGGCCTACATTCATAATTCAGAGCATGTAGTTTTGCTCATGTGCCTTGTATTATCTCACTTCTGTCTCCTTATACTTCTGTCATGGAAGTATAAGGCTATTTTTAATTATGTGTTGCCAGAGAACAAGGTCTACTTATGCTTGTTTATGCACGCTTCTCTGGATCTGTTCTAGCATGATGTTGTGTTTTTTTTAAAAAAAAGACAGTTTTACTTATTCTTCACCTTGGAAACAGTGAAAGAGGGTAATTTTGTCTTCTCAACACTTTCATTAAACAGATTTACACCTTCTAAAAATATCTAGCCTTTTATGCAGTTTTTGCTTGACTAAATGATCATTTGCATATTCTGAGAACTGTCTGCTTCTCTGAGAAAGAAGGATCTAACTGTGGTGCCTTTATCCTCCCAAGTCCAACAAATACGGGATTGTCTAGCTTACACTGTCTGTTTCTTTTCAAGACTGAGAACAGCCCTTAACAGATTGCTGTGCTAGCAGAACATAACTCCAAATGGCAAAGGCAACTTTTTATATAGCAACAGCAAAGGGCAGGAGAATTGCCATCTAAACCTAGGAGTATTTCAGAGCACAGTTTTTTCTGTTTGGGCAGTTCATCATTTCTTTTAAGTAAGTGTTATTTCTCAGCAGTGGTCAGCATTAAGATAATTTTCCACCAACTACTGTTACAATAGAAAGACAGTTAAAGTTGACAAATTAAAAAGCAAATCTGTAGATTTCACAGCAGTAAGTTCTAAAAGAATTTGGGAATTTAGCAAGTGGTTCAAAAACATATATTTTAAATCCCTGCTCTATATAGATAATTTTAGTAGAAAGATCCCTTTCCAACTGACTGCCCTAAATACTTGCATGATATCCCTGATGCATTGATCAAGACAAATATAATAACAAACATCAACCGGATGAGTCATTTGTGAGCATGTTTGGAAATATTACAGACATTAATCACATATTTCTATATTGTCTAAAGCCTGAGATGATTTTGCCATTTGAAAAAAAAAATCAGGAAGGTGAGATTCTGAAGGATATATAGCTAAAGTGAAAAATACTAATCTTATTGATGTCTACGCTGAAGCCAGTGTAGAAATGGTATTTTCACTTAAGATATGTTCAAGGCCCATTTCCTTTGAATAATAACCAAGTTGATCAAGTTTCATATAAAAAGGGAATTTGGTTGATTATATTTCATAAGCTAATTGGCTGCAGTATTTTTCAATACATATCTGACGACCCAAGAACAGTTGGCATGCAGAGAAGTTTGGTATTTTTTTAAAAAAAATGTCTATTTTGTTAAATGGGGCAATAGAAGCACATGTTTTCCATTTAGTATTTTTGAAATTTTGATAAAAAAATCTCTTGGGACTGTTTTTATGGTTCTGTGAAAATCCCATATGTTTTCTGAGCTGTGTAATGAATATGTTGCCAAGACCAGCTTTTAAATGCCATTTGGAAAAATGATTCACCAAAGCTGTGTTTGTTCTTCATGTGGAGGTCACCTTGTGGTTCTCTACAAAAATTTGCTATGCAGAAGTGTGCCTTGTCCTTTTGCTAAACTAGAAGAAAGAAAGAAAACAGGCTAAAATTAAGAATGCCCTAAGCTAGTCCTTCATCTTGCTGAAAAAGCATGGCTGAAATTCTTCATTTGGCAGGAGGTCCTCCTCAAACTAATTACTTGACTGTAACTATCTGTTGTCTTTTTCTTGGTGGGAAAAGGAATACATTTTGAGATAACATTGAGGATAACTTGGAAGAAGTCCCTCTAGCATGGTTAGAGCTCTTTGGAAGTGCTATAAGAATTTAGGGCCTGTCAAATTTTTCAACTTTCAATATCCAAACTTGAGGAGAGCTCAGAAGTTGTGACATGCCTTGGGGATTGTAAAAATATTTTGGTTACTTTAATATAATTTGGATGTGCTTGGTAAGTAACTACATAAATAGCCTAACTTTTTAACATGTTTGTTTCATTTGAGAATCCAAATTCCCTTAAGTTTTCATAGTATGATGTTATGTATGTTATTTCATACCCTTATGTACAGGGTTTTCTCTGGGGGCAGGTGGAATTTATTTTTACAAAATATATAATAATTGTGCTTTCAATTACAGTCATTCTAGAGAAGTTCCTAGAATCGTATGAATTCATGCTGTCCCATGAATCATATGAATCCACTGTGGCAGAAATTATGAGGCTACAAATATTCTCCTCCCTCCCCTTTAATTTAATTCTTTTAACTGACTGATTAGAAAGGTCAAAGAGTATCTTGAGTGTCTAATAAAAGGCATGACTTCTGCCCCATCAGCAGATTAAATTGCTATAGGGAGACAGGCAGGACTGGAAAGGTCACTTCAGGGAGGAGAAAGCCATCTGAGCAAAAATGGTGGGAAAGCCTTCTGCCATTAGGAAATCCACTTTCTACTCTCTGGTGCCAAGTCTGGAGCCTAAAAGCTTCTGGCCTTAGAATTTTTCTGGCACAAAGCTAGCAGAACAGGAAGTATCCAGGGACTTCATGTTATTTTTTGTTCTGATCTTGCAATCATGAGAATCTCCATTTTATAGGAAGTAGAGAAAGAAGGAAAGTGTCTGGAAATCTCTGAAGGGAGAGCAATTACCCTTTTGATTAACCACAGTATTTCGGAAGATCCCTGATACTGGGTGCTACCAAATGCAATAAGTATTAGTGAATTCTTAAGACTTAACTGTATTTAATAGGACATTCTCAAATGTGATCTCGGCCTCCAAGAATACATGTTAAGAGTATTTTCACTTGACTGAAGTTGACCCATTTACCTGCCAGAATCTTGTATTGCCACTCCTTCACTTTCTTACTTCTCATGTCAAAGACAGTTTAAGCTCTTGTATAAAGATGAACTACAATTCTGGTGCTGAAATATTCCTTCTACATTGATTCTTCCTCTTTCCAAGCTTTCAAAATCCATGCTGTTGAGAGTTTAGTATCGTTCCCCTTAGTCTTGGTCTGTGTATACTACAGAGGCTAGGAATCAAATAGTTCTCATTTCCAGATTTATTCTTCAAAATAAGATTCACATTCATGATGAGCTTTCCCAAACCTATGGACTCAAGAATACTGAGATTTTACCTTGTCTTGAAAAAAGGACCCTGGAATTAGCTTTTAGTGTTAAAGATGGCTGGTACAGTGTGTCTGATCTGAGGCGCAAAATAAGAATTTACTCCATGGTTTTAACAGGCTTTTTAGCCAAGTAAAACTATCAAGAATCCAGTCTGGATCCAGTTAAACTCAGGTCAGAGAAATGGAGCAGAAATGAGGCAGGGCAAGGAAATGTTTCTTTAAGAGAGAAGGTAAGGGCCAAAGCTGCTCTGGATAATACAAGAGGAAGGAGGGGGTTTACTCTAACAAGAACTGAGACCTAATGAGACAGGCAGGATTGTCAGCCTAGATAACAAAGCAGATACTGAAGTCAGGCCTGGAGAAAGATAGGAATCTCCTCCTTTGATCCAGAGTTCTGTGGTTGGGGAGCATCGGATGCCTCGCAAGCATGCTTTGCTTTAGACCGCCATGGTCTCTGTGGGTTCCTTTCCCTTGTTGGGGTGGCAGCCGTGAAGCTGGTGGGGGGAGATCTTTCTACTTCTTGCTGGAGAGACATTAAAGGCAGTCACAAGTGTTCAGGGTGGGCCTGGAGACATGTAATGAACTCAGAAACAGGTTTGTTTTTATAACAGATCTCATAGACAGCGGTGAAGAGTGGGAATCTGCAAGGAAAAAGATACGGGTAACAAACTGAAGAAAAATCATTAAAAACAGACCAAAAGAGAACCTTTCTTAAATGTTCTATCCCACAAGAAAGGCTAGACAGAAAGAACAAAATTATTTTTCATTACAAAGTTATTTTTTTGGGGGGAGGAATAGACTTTCTTTCAGGTAAATACAGTTATAGTGAATAAACCAAGATGACTTTTCCTTCTATATAGAAATAATAACTTTCGTTTATTGATCAAGATAGTCTGGGTATCTGTAATCTAATGCTAATGTCCTAAATGATTGACTAATCAACTAAAGAGCTGGTAGTTGCTAGTTACAGATTATTTAACTGGCTGGCCACGCTTACCAACCATCACACAAATTTGCAGGGTGTCAGCAAAGCCCAGTTACTGATGCCAAGCGAAATGGGAAGGAAGGGAGGCTGCTGAACTCACTTGTCTGTCAGGTTCCTGGGCTTCAGAATGTGATGCAGCTCTGCCGATGTCTGAGGACCCTGCAGTTTCTGTCCATGGAGCATCTCATTTTCCAGTTGCTCGATAGACTGTGAAATACAAGACAAAGCCCCACTTGTGAGTGATGGTCTAAATATTCCAAATAGCTTTTATTGAGCCTTTCTTGGTGACTCCCTAAAGGAAAAAAATTACAGTGGCTTCCTTTGCTTTGAACACATCGAAACTCCACATGTCTTCGTTTCTCCTTAGGGGCATCCTGCAGCCTATGGTTTAATAATCAAAAACTATGCTTGCATGTATGATTCAGATCAGGGGTCTCCAAATTTGGCAACTTTAAGACTTGTGGACTTCAACTCCCAGAATTCCTGGGAATTGAAGTCCACAGGTCTTAAGAGTTGCCAAATTTGAAGACCCCCCGATTTAGAGAGCACTAGAGTGCAGATTTTGGCTTCCTCAGTGATCATGATTTTCCAGGATTGTTTGTGAAAAGTCATAGCAGTATAATGCAACATAAGACAAACATTAATGGACACCTCTTCTTAGAGTGGTCAACCTAAAAGTCAGAGTTGCATGGAACCATAAATACCAGTTAGCACATGTGCACCATTGCCCCAATCTCTGCCTAGTAACCAGGAGACTCATGAAAATTGCAACATCATCCTAAAATAGTCTTAATATCATTTAAATATGCAGGCATGGTATGGCATGGTATGGCATGGTAAAAGAAATCCCACTCCCACCTAGATGCATAATCTAGCCCCACCAACCTCATCATCATCTCCTCGGTGCAGATCTCCTTCTTTCTCAAAAATTAATACACTTGGTCTCCAGCCACCCAGAGGTTGCACATTGTTGCTTTATAGCAGATCAATGTTTCTATTTTGGAGTTTAAAAAATAACATTCATGAAATTAACCAATGCTCTCCAAGGCCAGGGTTTAGAATTACTTCTCAATTTGGATCACATCAAAGAGGATGAACTTAAGTTGTACTATAGTTTCAGGAGACGTGGTGCAGGAGCCCTTTCTCACAATATTGCAGAAGATCCTCTATGCCATCTGAAAGATGCTTTCCAAATTCTGCAGCACTGCAAAGAAGCTTATGTTACGCTCCCACATACTGGTTCACCAACAGCCTTGCTGCCTGAAACCAAGGTGTTTACTCTTTCTGTGCTTTTCAGCCACTTCTGATATCAAGCTTCTTTTGGCAAATTTTACTCATCTTGTAATTCAGTTCCAGGCCTTGACCTCTGAAATTCATATTTCACATAAATACTAGTTTTCATGAAATACTCAATGTTGCAATCAGAACAAACACTGCAACAATTAATTATATATTCCCAATGCCCTTGGCAAAATGTGTCGATATCTTTGCAGAGCAAGTACTGCAGATGGAATCTCTTTCTGAATTATTCTCAGGAAATACTTGCAAACTGAAAGGGTCTCCACTTCAGCCATGAATACTCTCTTTGGCAGCCACTGACTTTCATACATATACCTACTTTAACTAACTAAAGAGTGGTGCAGTGGTTGGAGTGCAGTAGTACAAACTACTTCTGCTGACAGCCAGCTGCCTGCAATTTGGCAGATCGAATCTCACCAGGCTCAAGGTTGACTCAGCCTTCCATCCTTCTGACCCAGATTGTTGGAGGAAATATGCTGACTCTGTAAACCACTTAGAGAGGGCTGTAAAGCACTATAAAGTGGTATATAAGTCTAAGTGCTTGCTATTGCTAACTAACTAACTAACTGTAATCTGTTGAGCTGTTCTCAGCTGATATAGTACATTCTGTCCTTCGTGCCCTTAAATCCAAACCCCTTCAATTTCAGATGCCTTTTTCAAGTTCCTTTTGTTTCCTATTGTGCGTTTCCACCTCCCAATGATTCCAGTTATTTCTCTCATGTAGTATTTCATTTTTAAATGAGCTGAATTATTAAGCCATGATCTCACTATTCCTTTCCCCATAGTTAGGCAAAGCCCTCAAGAGTCTCTTGACTATTTTTCCAACATTGCTGTTCAATCAAGGTATCACATTCTGGTTCTAGACTACAAGTTCATCCTTCAAAAACCCCATTTAGAAATAAGCATGTTCCTAGTCACAGGTTAGTCCACTGAGATGTTGCTGCACTTGGTGAAATGATTCAAGTAGATCAAGGGTCTTCAAACTTGACAGCTTTAAGACTTGTGGACTTAAACTCCCAGAATTCCTGAGCTAACATGACTGGAGGAGGAATTCTGGGAGTTGAAGTCCACAAGTCTTAAAGCTGTCAAGTTTGAAGACCCCTGAACTACATTAATGCGTCTGTCCCCACAAGCTATGTCACGCTAGTGGTCCAGTCATTCCAAAGAGAAGAGAAAAGGTTGTAGGAGGGATTTATTTCCCCCCTGACATACTAGCAGGAATCAGGATTTGAGTACACTGGAAAGATGGCAATGAACATAATAGGATGTGCTATGGAACTGTGTCAAATATCCAAGTAAATCCTGCTAACGTTTACCAGCACTCGCTCCCTGATGCATTCAGACATTTTGAGGTGGACTCAACCAACCAGTGATTTCTTCCAGAAACTATGACTTATGTAATCCTATCTTACCACTGAATCATAAAAGACCTTGATGGCTTGCTTACCTTGCCAGTCTTGGCAAACGCCTCAGCTACTTTACGGTTACGGCCTCCATAACAGGTGGTAATTAGATCAGCAACCCCACAACTCTCTAGGAAGGTGGAAGAAGTGACAGGTCCCTTGCAGAAGAGCTTGGCAAAAGCAATCATCTCCATCAGGCCCAGACGGATGACAGCTGCCTTGGTGTTGTCTCCAAAGCCCAACCCATCACAGAACCCAGCTCCAACAGCCACCACGTTCTGGGAGAAAGAAAGGATGCAAAGTGTTGATAATCAGAAAGGTTTGGTACTTAGCTAGCTTTGCAGATCAATTCAACCCAGCAAACTTTGGTGGCCAAAGTAAAGTTACAAATGAGCCCACTGAGATGACATTGTGCTTGAGAGCCCCACATTCCAGTTAATCATGTATCTGTACCAACTTCCCCCTGCTCCACCACCATCTCCAGGCATGGTAGAGAAAATAGTGGCCTTAACCAAACTCCTCCTGAATGATAGCTTGAGATTTGCTTCTGGCCATTCCTCTGTCTCCAGAAGGGGGGAGATTAATGCCTCTACCTTGAGAGCACCACAGATCTCAACTGTGTCCGCTTCCTGCACCACTGTGATCCGGAAGTTGGGTGTCTGCATCAGTTCCTTCAGAATCTGTCCATGCTGTAGGTTCTTGCAGCCTAAAAGAAGCAGGAGGTTGGTTGGTTTGTAAAATTTGTTGGCCATTCCTCTTACCACAGGGTTGCCCTTGGTGGCTTACAATCTTAAAAAGATAAAAACTGTACAAAAGCTAAAAAATAAAGATAAAATGCTGTGAGGATCCAAATACTGCACCCAATTAAAAGATGGGGAGGGCAGGAGTAGGATGAGGGGAGGTGTGATCTACTGTTATTGTATCAACCACCTTCACCCTGATACTCTCCCACCAGAGCCTCAAGCCAACGTAGATGTTCTTTATTTCTATGTGCCTGTTGATGGCTGACTTGTCTGAGTGCCAGGCTTCCAGGAATTCTCAAGCATTTTTGGATTTAGCTTGATCTAGGATGCTTATTGTTTCCCAGTTGAAACTATGGTTAAGTCTACCCTTGTGTTATGAAATCAAGGAGTTTTCAACATGTGTTCTAACTGCTAGTTGGTGCTCATGGATGCACTCTGCTGGTTTTCTGCCTGTTTGTCCTACATAGTGGCTGTTATAGTTCTTAACTGTATGTTGTAGAATGACTCCTGTCTTTTCTTTTGGGGCTGTTGGTCTTTTGGTTTACTTAGGATGTTTTGGAGGGTTTTGTCCCTTTCACGCCATCCTTGTGTTGGTTGTGAGGTAAGGAAATAGATAATCTATACAACATCTTCCAATAAAATGGATGGATACCCATGCAACTTTATCAAAAAGTGCCTGACCGCTCAACCTAATATAGCACACAACCAACACAAGTGGTGAAAAGGTTAACACTACCACACACATCCCAAAGGTGCTTTTTCAAGAGGCTATTGGACTTTCTGTTTTTCTCTTTGAAGACATTTTGTTTCTCATCCAAGAAGCTTCTTCAGCTTCTTCAGATCTGAAGAATCTTCTTGGATGAGAAGAGAAACATCTTCAAAGACAAAACAGAAAGTCCATTTGCCTCTTGAAAAAACACCTTTGCGACAACCATGACCCGGATGTCCGACAATCTCCATAGACATTTAACTGCCATACATTAAAAAAAAAAAACTCAGAAACCACCAACAGACAGTAAAAACCACAAGGCATCACCATAGCAGACAAACCAACTAAAGCCTTCCAAAACATCCTAAGTAAACTAAAATAAACTAAAATACACTGAAAAAAAATGTGATGGGATTTAGCATTGACAGTCAAGGCTGGGCTGATCAGATGTACACATTTCCCCCCAAACAAGCAGGAAAGCACAATAACATAGTGATATATTGGAGCTTTGCTCTATCATTAGGCTGCGACTTGTCCCTTGGAAACTGTCAGCAATCAGAAAGGTAGAGAGAAGTGCTGTTAACTCCCTGAGATCCAAGGAAAGGGGGCAGAATAGAGGCATACACAGCTAAAGACATCTTGGATGATGAGGGCTGCTTTTTTCCAGAGATGAAATACTGCCATTTAATTCAAGGATTTGAAATCATGTGAAGTATTAGTACCACTTTATAAAACCCTAGCAAGACCACACCTAGAGTACTGCCAGTCTGCAACCAATTTTGGTCCCCATACTACAAAAAAAATGTTGAGACTTTGGAAAAAGTTCAGAAAAGAGCAACTAAGATGGTCAAAGCCTGGAGACTAAAACATATAAAGAACAGCTGCAGGATTTGGGTTTGGCTAGCCCAAAGAAAAGATGAATTAGGGGGTGACATGATAGCAGTATTCCATATTTGAGGGGCTGCCACAAAGAAGAGGGAGTCAAATTATTCTCCAAAGGGGGAATTCTCCAGAGGAAAGGACAAGAAACAATGGTTGGAAATTAATCCAAGAGAGAAGCGACCTAGAATTAAGGAGAAACTTCCTAACAGTGAGAATAATTAACCAGTGGAACAGCTTGCCTCCAGAAATCGTGGGGGCTCCATCACTGGATGTTTTTAAGAAGAGTCTAGACCAGGGGTATAAAGATGCGTCATGTGCTGGCCATGCCCAGGCCCAGTTTAGTGAAGGGGGAAAAAGTCATAATATGTCACATGACGACCTGTGATGACAAGAGTTTGACACCCCTAGGTCTAGACAGTGACTTACCTGAAATAGTATAGGTTCTCCTGCTTGAGCAGGGGGCTGGACTAGAAGATCTCCAAGGTCCCTTCCAGCTCATTCATTCTAATTCTAAATGCAGCAATGAATTCTTGGCACCACTCAAAGCCAGCTGATTAGCTAACGAAACATGCAATCAAGATGATGTTGACTACTGACTTCTGCATTGGTTTTCTTCCTTACTCCAAGCAAACTGATCTCTCAAACTAAGAGGTACTATTGGACAATAACCTATCAAGAAGAGGAATAGGAGAAACTCTAAACAAAGATCAACATTTGCTTTATAATGGTGAATGGGTCAGCGGAAGGGCATTTGGGTCAACAACGAATCTTTGTTAATCCTGAAGGTGCTACAAGTCTTTGTTGGGGGAGGGGGAGCTGCAACCAGCCTAAATTTCACTCTCAAAACTGTATTGCATTGCACTGCATTGCACTGTGGTGCCTGTGGCAGTCATGCAACAGGATCTCTGGAAAATGTGTATGTAGCAGTGTAAGGTCTCATGGCTGGGTCTAATATTACTACTGCCTTCTCTTGATATCAGATATGCAGTAAGAGAGAAGGTAGCCAAGACAGTCCAGCTCCCAACCTGTTGCTGTCATTTGCTTTTTAGCTGCTATGTGGAGTATCTGGATGCCTGCATACCAGAGAAAATGAGGAACAGCACGAGTGAAAGAAGAATGGAAGTGCATTTCTGCACAGGCCCCGACTAACCCTTAGCCAGAATGGGGGAATCTCTCTAGATTGCAGGTGTAATCGAATGTAGACTGAGTCTGCAACGGGCCTTGAGAGAAGACTTTCACCCTACCTTCTAGTCTGACAATGTCTCTATTTGAATTATGCCTGGCTCCTTTCCCTTTAAGAAAGCAAAGCAAAGCAAAGCACTAGACCATGGGGGAACATTCTGTGCGTTCTTTGTTTACCGTCTGTTGGCTCAGCTGATGCAAATCTTCTCTACTAGGAGAAGACAAGTGCTTTATGAAACTCTGCAAGGTGGCTTCCCCGGTCCTGCATGACATTTTTCTCCTTACCACTTACCCGTGGTAAGAGCTGTGGTGGCGCAGTTGTTAAAATGCAATACTGCAGCGGCTCAAGGTTGACTCAGCTTTCCATCCTTCTGAGGTCGATTAAATGAGGACTCAGATTGTTGGGGGCAATAGGCTGACTCTGTTAAACCACTTGGAGGGGGCTGTAGAGCAGTGTGAAGTGGTATAAAAGTCTTAAAAGCTATTGCTACTCACAGGAGGAATGATGGAATTAGTGCCATCTCAACGAGAGATTTAAAAGTGCATCTTTAATGTATGGGATGGTACATGGCCATCTTTGTTTCCCAGCAGCAGCCAGTAATATGTCTGGGTGGAACTGCTCTTTGTTACAACCGTGTCCCAATAATAAAATCTACAAGGAAGGGTGGAGGAACATCCTATGAGTGTTGCATAACATTTAAAGCACGTATCTGGAGAGCTGATTTCCAGCTTGTCTCCAGTTTCCATATGAATCATAAACTCAAGTCCATTACCAATGGTGGTTTCACAGAACTTCTCCTCTGCCACTTCATTGGCTATGTTGGCTCCCATCAGCACACTCATTTCAATGCTTAGTTGCTCACGGATGATGTCTGAAATCAGCTTAAGCCCATCAGGACCTTCGTCCACACCCTGCAAGCCAAACATTCAAGTGATGTCAAATCAATTAACTCGACTAAGGACTCTGCAATAGTCCTGCTTGACTAAACTCAGTGCCACTCCAGCAATAAGATTCAGGACTTAAGTACGTTCCTAGGCATTCCATTAATGTAAAGACAGTTCATATCAATTGATATGATTCTCATCGTATCGTTTGCTAAAATTACTAGGATGCCACTAAATATCACAAGTAAACCCTTGCTCTGCTTGAAACGGATTGCCCTTTTCACATTGAGCTCACTGTTCACAACTTTCACATTCTTTGACAATGTTGATATGATTGCCTATCAAGAACAGCACCCCCTTTTCTGATGAAATGGTTTATAATAATATATACTATAATAAACCCATTGGAAAAGAGTAGAAGAGGCAGATTCGAGCCATCCAGAGCCATCCATTAGCTGGTATAGATAAGTGACTGCTGAGAACCAAAAATGGCTTTCGGATTAATTGTAAAGGGGTGGTTCCTTCTAATTTGCAATTTTTAAGTTACCTCTATTCATTTCCAAAATAAACTAAACATTGCACCAACTTGGTATGCTTAAAATATTTTCATCTACCTTAGGCATTTCGGAGCTCATGATGGCCGCTGAATAGTTTCTGGAATAGCACCTTTATATTACTGCTTTTAAATACAATCAAATTAACCTAACTGGCAGGAGACACACAGCAGTGTAACAGAATAGAAATATTTTAAATCAATAAAATTAAATCATTAAAACAAATTAGCCCCTGCCCTGTTTAACTATGTGATTGTTACCAATATAATTGTGGGAGAGGAAAGAGGCTGCAGAAATCATTTTAGGATCTAGCCATTCTTCCTTTCCATGTGAAGGAATTAAAATAATAAGACATCTCACTGAGAGGACTGTTGTCTTTGCTGGATGCAGGAACTTCATGTTTCCTTCATGAACTGGAGATCAGAGCTCAGGGCAGAATCATGTGGCCAAGTCAAGTACAGCTCTCTAATAAAACACAGCTTGACTTGACGTATCCTTACTAAAATTAAGTTAATTGCAGATATCTTACCAAAGTTAATTGCAGATATCTCATTCTATCCGTTCACATGGTGGCGAAATGTCCTCCCAGCAAAGCCTGGCCAAGCCTTCCAGTTGCTCCTTTCAAAGGTCATACCAACTCATCCCCCAACCCTGCCCCCAGCCACACTCACACCTTGATGAGCGAGATGCCTATTGCTTCTTTCTTGATATGTCCCTTCATCTGTTCGCAGAGCTTCCCGATGAATTGGTGGGGCACCACAAAAATGAGGATGTCTGCATCAGCGGAAGCTTTTAATACATCAGGCACAGCCACCTGCAGCAATCCAGGAGCCAGGAAAAAGAAGTCAGCTTGTTGGCCCGGGAGGGAACTCTGCTTTCGTTCAGATGCACAGAGGGGGGACTAAAAATGGGCTCATCTGGTGGACACTTGCATATACACTCAACATATTCATGAAGCTCTTTATTGCTTTTGAATGCTGGCCTGTAGAAATAATGCAAATCATATATTTACGCAACTTGCCGGCAGTTATTATGTGTCTGCTTGTCATATAGTAATGAATAGCAGGGAGCTCAACAAAATTGAAAGCCTCAAGCCAGAAAGAAGCTCCATTGGATTATGCTTGAATATTTCACTGGCTGCTGCTCACACGTTGGAAGATCATCAATGCTAGAAAGACACTTGTTTCTTATTCTTAGGCTGATCCTCCTTGAAAGCCACAGCCTTCTGGTCGGGTCATCCCAAAGACTGAATATCAAAAGGAACTGGGCCCAAAGAAGAAACCCAGGCAGTGCTGGAGGCACTGGCAACGTCTGCAGTTCCTTTCAGGAGCTTAGTGGACAGATGATTTTATCCAGATTGCTAGGAATGAATGGCCTGTTAGAATTCTAGGACAAATCTGACATGGCACCCATTCCAGCCAGTTCTATCCCTCAAGCTAGGAAAGGATACTGATGGTCTGAGAGCTTTCAGAGGCATGTTACTGGGATGCTGAAAGGACTCCTAGGGTGCAGATCCAACTTAAGAAACAGGAAGAACGGAAGAGCCTTTTCTGTGTTTGCCCTTCCTAATTTGATGTCCTCCATGTCACTCCATGTAACATTTATTACCTTCAACAGATCCAACCTATTCGCTTAGTATTAGCTATGTGGGCTCACCATCGTTTTTGGCAGGACTGTTTCTAGTCTTTCTTGGAGATGCTGAGGACTGAATGCAATATTTATGTTCTGCCCTAATTCATCAATACCAACGCTAGAACACAGGACTGGCACACTCAGAAAAGCAGTTGCACAATGGCCTTTTATTGCAAAGGCTTAGATGGCTGTCATGCCTTCCTCTAGCAAGTGGGCTTCCTTGACACTCTGCTAAGCCCCAGGAAACCAAATTAATTGGTAAGCAGTGACAGGTTTATTTATTACTTTTGTTACCAAGGCAACATCTTCCTAGATCTTCCTTTTGCTGGAAGAGGCACAAGCTTGCTTTGCTAATGCCAGGGCGTGATGAAAGGATTTCGGGATGGGGACAGGGGGATCCCTACAAGCTAAATAGCATTACTAGTAGCCAATAGCATGCAACTTTTCATTTTCACGTAATTTCTAAATTTCTGTTCATTATTATTTTAATAAAATTGCAATAAAGCAAAATATTAAAACAGCAAAAAACAACAACAACTCGTATTAAATCAAGCAGAACCACCGTAAGTGTAAAGGGGGCGTGCATAAGCGCACCAACATGCCTACCATCCCTGTCCTATTGTTTCTTTTTATTTTTCTTATAATTATCCATTTCATGTATTCATTACTATGTTTATACTTATACCTATTATCTTGTAAGCGATTGACAAATCAAATCAATAAAATAAGGGAAGTGAATGAAAGCAACAGCACGAAAGACAATGAAAGTCCTTTTTCTGCAGACTCTTGCAAAAACAAAAGCAGGGGCTCCACATGCGTTGCTTTTAGAGAAAGTTGCAACCATGATGGGGGTAGCCAGCCACCTAAGGCCGTGCTCCTGGCAAAGCCAAGGCGTCATTGCAGAAGGTGAGCCTTGGGTAGGAGCTCACCAGAAGCCTTTTAATGGCAGAGAAGAAGTGAACAAGGATGCCCTGAGACGGAACGTGTCTAATTTTTGGAGAGTCCCTAGACAAGATCTTGTATGTAGTTTGCCTGGCAAACTTTCCTAGGGCTGAGAAAGTCACCCAGCTGCCTTTGTGCCTAAGATTGGACTAGAACTCAAGCTCTCCCAGTTTCCAGACCGATGTCTTAACCAGTGCACCAAACTGGCTAGTGGTTAAGATACCAGACTAGACACCCAGGGGAGGAGAACGGGAGCTGTGAGTTCTAGTCCTGCCATGGGGCACAAAGTAAGCTGCATGACTTTGGGCCAGTCTCTTTCCCTCAGTCTTAGGAAGGAAGCCAAGAAAAACACTCCTGAAAAATCTTGCCAAGAAAACTGCAGGGACAATTCCAGGTAGTTGCCAGCAGCTAAGACTGACTCAAAGGCTATCACACCCTGAAAACAAAATAAAAAACAAAACCTACCCCAAAGTTTCAGTTAGTATACTAATGGAACTTATAGTCCAACACACTAAGAAGGCACAGAAAGACTGGAGAAGATGAAGTACATAGAATAAATACTTTGACATTCCTAAATAGTTTAACTTCATTTCCCCCTTTTTTAAAGGGGAAGTTTAAAGGCTGTGGCATGTTCCAATATTAAAGCATGCACAACCAACAAAATAAAAAAATAAAATTCAGATAAAAGTAAAAAAACACACCACCCAGCTCTGTTTAAAACAAGAATCAGCAGCAACATAAAACTTTGCATTGTGGGTAAAAAAGCTTGATTTTAAAGGAATTTAAAATAATCTAGAAATGAAAACTCAAAATCTCACAAATATTGAGCCACCTGAAATTTCTTGCAATCAATCTCTCTCTCTCTCTTTTACCCTTCCTTTTGTATTTATCATTATATATTTTGCATAATAATGACTAAAGATTTCAAAAAGTCGCTAGGAGTTGAAATGCTTTGGCAAAAATTCCCTTATTTATCTTTAAGCGGGAGAATCAATCCATGACTCTGGCCAAACTCCAGCCAAAACCAAGAACTTTAAAATCTCCCCAGATTTCAATTAACTAAGCGATAGTTAAGCATCTGCTTTGGTTCTTCTCTCAAAATGTGCAGTTTTGAAGGTTAGTCAGCTTTAAGCAGGATTTTGTCCATTTTAAAGATGATGGGAATATCTCAAATTCTTCCTTTAGTCGTTATAGGATAGATGATACTGAAAAAAAAAAGATTTTCTATGTACAGTGCAACTCCTGATTAGGACTCGAGCTGATGATTGTACTTCTCAGCAATAGCTACAAGGCATGGGTTTGCCATTACGAAAATGACAGTAATTAAAGGCACATAATTAAAAAGAGCTAATATTAATTAGAGACACGGTTAAATCGCTGAGTGGGAAGGAGGAAGATGTACACTCCAAGATGTCCATCTGATAATCTGAGGTCTACTATGTAGAGTGAAACCATGGCTAATTAATAGAGCACGCTTTTTAAATCTCAAAGCTCTATGTTCAGTCCCAGCATCTCCTCAGAGAGTTGGTTAAAGTTTTTATTCTCTCTACCTGAAATCCTGAAGGTACCGCTGGATGGTTTGAGTGGACCCCATTGGCTGGCTGAGCCTCACGTTCAGTGGGCTGCAATAAAAGCCCACTTTCTAAGATTCTGGGCAATACAATAATATAAACGCAATAATGAGAGTGAAATATCATTTTGTAAACTGCAATGCAAGTCTCTAAGGGGTGGATCAAGTGGACAATTCCCACAGCACGTCCCTTCCTAGCTTTTTAATCACATATAAGGACCAGGCTTCCCTGTTCCGAAGATGAGATGCCCCAACCAATGTCAATTATGCATGACAGGAAGTTCATTATTTGACATCTGCATGCACATGCAGGACATTCAGCCTCATTAATGAATTGTGATTTATTTTAATTATGTCTTTAAAAACTTACTGTTTTTATTTTTATGTTTTATATGCTTCATTTTTCATCGTTCTAAGCCATTCTGAGCAGTGTTGGGGTATATACATTTATTTTTTTTAAATAATTTAATTTAAAATTTTATTTTTTTTAATGAAGTTTTACATTACTGGTTTTGGGCACCCAACCCCCAAGGATACGTTTTGTTTTGTGATAACCCCTGCCCTCAGGGTTGTATACAGCATCTCCCGAGCAAGAGAAACACAATTTCCCAGGGATTGTTATTAGGGAAACAAAAGGAAAACTTTGACCTGAGTTTTCAGATATTGTTAATACACTTAGGGAAGACAGGTAGAGTGGGGAAATAGGGTGCACGCAGTTGCTCAAAGCAGCAAAATATGCTCTCCTTGGTGGCATCATGAAGCTACTGCTATGCCTTCTGTGAGATAAAAGTAAATATAAATAAAACTGCCCAGTGATGATCTAATTTGAAAAGCAGGCCTCAAGAGAAAAATCTCTGTTTTGCTCTAACTCAGAGTATAGTTCCCCAAAAATTGCTGCTGCCCCTCCAGCTTGCCAAACCCACCACATTGGGCGGAAGTTTGTGGCCGGGCAAATACTTGACGTTCTCATGCTGTGTGTTGATGATCTCGGTGAGCTTCTGGCCAGCAATCTCTTCTTCAAATACCCACATCTTCACAGTAGTGTCAAACATCTCCAGTCTGGCTGCATTGCTGCCCACAATCTTGGCAATTGCTGAACCCCTGCAGCAGGAAGAGAGACAGAGATGCAATCATCCTTCTTTCTTGGGCTACGTTTCCCCCACATTCTTCCATCAGAATTCTAGCAAGGGTCTCAGCTGGGAGAGGACCGCGACATAAAGACTGAACTCCTTGAGATTATTTTCAAAGTTCAACTTTTTCGCAACTGGAGGAACCGCTCCATTTAGCAGCCCTTCCAGCTAGCCATGTTTGGTTGTGGCTGCTAGGAGTTGCAGGTTCTGCAGAGCCTGGGAGGCCATTGTGCCATAATATATTTCATGCCTTAAATGCTACAAAAATCTAAAGGATAATGAAAACTCCATCAAATGTTCTCTGTGTAAGAAATACACTCATCATGACTGCTTGGGATTAACCAAGCAATTTATTCAATACCTGGAATCATCCAATGAGTTTCCATATTACTGCAAATCATGCAAACCCAAACTGGATCTGTTGGAAAGAATTGATACCATTGAAACCATAGTAGCATCCCTGGATGCCGTAAAAGAAAGAATATCCAACCTTGAAAAAAAGAAACAACGCAAAAACCTGAATTTCCAATAGCTACAAACCACATCTCTACCCAACAACCACAACCCAATCCAAAACCCAATCCACAAAAAACACAACCCAGACAAATATTGATATCCCAATCCTCATCAGAGAAGCTGTTGAGCGTGAACGGAAACGTCCAAACGCCATCTTATTTGGTCTAGAGGTCACCAATAACAATGATGACATCACAACTGTCCGAAACATCATCAGGGATTATCAAGCATCAACCATCTCCGCTGATGAAATACTTGACATTTCACACATTGGCCAAGAGCTCAATAACAGTGACGGCTCTGTGGCCCCACGCCTGTGCAGAGTCATTTGCAAAAATGAATCAAGCAAACGTAAATTCATTTATACTATAAACTCACTCGCCAAAACCAACACCAACCATAAGAACCTCCGTTGTCGCCTGACCTAACCATACAGCAACGTGCCCGCTCCCGTGTACTCCGCATTGAACTCAAAAACTGTCTAGACAATGGAGAGAAGGACCTGTACATTGACTACCATGCTGACTGTATCAAAAGTAAGCCACGCAACCCAATACTCAGCTTTTACCCTCAACCACAACCCTACCTCAACCGATCCACCATCACCCAAGACTAGGCACGCACGCCCCAACTACCTCAATTCCAACTACTGCCGGCCTTAAATGCAAACTACTCAATGCAAGAAGCCTCGTGAATAAAATACCTGAATTTCTCATCCTACTAAATATGGCTAAATTCGACATTATATTTGTCTGTGAAACATGGCTCAATGCATCTCTCCTCGACTCCATTACCACAGTAAGAGACTATCATGTTTACCGATCAGATCGTGAAAATCGTCGAGGAGGTGGTGTTGCTATATTCTATAAAAAATCCTTACATCTAAAAATATCCAAGTTACCCAGGAGCTTGCTCTTCCTGAAACCATCATCTGTGAACTATCCTTAAATATCACAATTCGATTCTTACTATGTTACAGAGCACCTGATTATGACATCGAACATGTAAACAAGCTAAATACATTACTAACATGGGCTGCATCCTGCCCATACCCTTTTATCTTTCTTGGTGATTTCAATCTACCTCATATTGACTGGACCCTAAATGATTGTACAACTGAAATCATACACACAACCTCTACAATGCTATTACAAATCTGGGACTGGAACAACTAGTAACCAACAACACTAGACTAAACAACTGCCTCGATCTCATCTTCTGCAATAGTTTGAATTTAATTTACGGAATACACACAACCTTCTACAATGCTATTACAAATCTGGGACTGGAACAACTAGTAACCAACAACACTAGACTAAACAACTGCCTCGATCTCATCTTCTGCAATAGTTTGAATTTAATTTACGGAATACAAACTAAAGAACCCTTTTCCAGCAGTGACCACAATATGATTGACTTTTGTCTCAACATACGTCCACACAAAAATCACCACAATGATGTAATCCCCAATTGTAACTTCAAAAAAAGGCAACTATGATCTTATAGACAACGATCTCTCATCCCTTGATTGGCAATCTCTATTCACTGGATGCAATACTGTTGAAGACCATTACAACATATTTTTACTTGAAGTCAAAAGAGTCATCAAACTATATGTACCAACAACAACTCCCAAAACAAAACAAAAAAGCAGATTACCCATAACAATAAGGAAACTTCAATCCAAAAAGAGATCACTCTGGCGGAAAAACAAATCTGGTCACGTTGCCAATTTCAAAAGCCGATACAAAAATTTATGCCACCAGATAAAGACCGAATGCACCAATTATCACATTAAACAAGAGGAAAACCTTCTAAGCACCAATTCCACCCGTGCTTTTTACAATTTTGTAAACAACAAACTAAAAGACTCAAGGTCCATCCCTCCCTTGATAGGACCTGATGGTAAAGACTGCAACGACGACACCATTAAAGCCAACATCTTTAACACATTCTTCGGCTCAGTATTTGTAAACATCAATGGATCATGCCCAGTATTTCCTAGCCGTACCACAGATAACAACAATGATCTAATACATATCGATTTCACAGAAGACAATGTTGAAAAAGCACTACGCAATCTAAAACCATCTCTATCTATTGGACCGGATGGAATATGTGCCTACTTCTTAAAAAGCTATCCACTGCCATAGCCAAACCTCTAAGCATAATCTTTGAAAAATCTTTCAGGACCAGCTCCTTGCCTAACCTATGGTCACAAGCCACAGTCATCCCCATCTTCAAAAAGGGAGACCCAAGCCTAGTTGAAAATTACAGGCCAATCTCCTTATGCTGCGTCACCTGTAAAGTCATGGAATCAATTATTAACCAATCCATCATCCTCCACTTAGAGACAAATAACCTACTCTCCAATAAACAATTTGGTTTCAGAAAAAACTATCCTGTAATCTGCAACTCTTACACTGCAAAAACATATGGACGACACAACTCGACCAGGGCAAAGCAATAGACGCAATCTACATAGACTTCTGTAAAGCCTTTGATTCAGTGGTACACGACAAACTACTCCTAAAAATAAAATCCTATGGTATCTCTGGACAACTGAATAACTGGATAGAAGCATTCCTGTCAAACAGACAATGGTCAAAATTGGGAGCGTCCTATCAAATTCAGTACCTGTCAATAGTGGTGTCCCCAAGGCAGTGTTCTAGGACCAACTCTCTTCATACTCTACATAAATGACTTCTGTGATCATATTAAGAGCAATTGCGTTCTCTTCGCTGATGATGTAAAGCTGTTCAATACCACAGACAATACTGCTACCCTACAAAAAGATCTTGACTATGTATCAGAATGGTCAAACAAATGGCAACTTCAAATCTCAACAAATAAATGCTCTGTCTTACATATTGGCAAAAAAAAATCAGAAAATAAAATACAAGCTGAATAGTCAAGATCTTGTTGATGACCCAAGCTCTGTAAAGGACCTTGGAATACTCACCTCTAATGATCTAAGTGCTAGAGCCCACTGCAACTACATAGCCAAAAAGGCATTAAGAGTTGTTAACCTAATCCTACGTAATCTGGTAATATCACACTACTAACCAGAGCATACAAAACATTTGCTAGACCAATACTCGAATACAGTTCATCAGTCTGGAACCCACATTACGTATCTGATATTAGCACAATTGAGAAAGTCCAGAAATATTTCACAAGAAGAGTTCTCCACTCCTCTACCGTTGTAGAATACCTTATGCCACCAGACTTGAAATTCTAGAACTAGAAAACCTTGAATTACGCCGTCTTCGGTCTGATTTAAGCATGGTATATAAAATCATGCATTGCAATGTCCTACCTGTCAATGAATACTTCAGCTTCAACCATAACAACACAAGAGCACACAATAGATACAAACTCAAAGTTAACCGCACCAAACTTGATTGCAGGAAATACGACTTCAGCAATAGAGTGGTCAATGTCTGGAATACTCTACCCGACTCTGTAGTTTCTTCCCCAAACCCCAAAAACTTTAACCTTAGACTATCTACTATTGACCTCACCCCTTTCCTAAGAGGTCTGTAGGGGCGTGCATAAGCGCACCAACGTGCCTACCGTCCCTGTCCTATTGTTTCTCCTATTCTTCTTTTATTTTTCTTATATGTACCCATTTCATGTATTCACAACTATGTATACACTTATACTTATTATCTTGTAAACAATTGGCAAATCAAATAAAATAAATAAAATAAATAGCAATAGCATTTAGACTTATATACCTCTTTATAGTGCTTTCCAGCCCTCTCTAAGCAGTTTACAGAGTCAGCATATTGCCCCCCACCAACAATTTGGGTCCTCATTTTACCCACCTCAGAAGGGTGGAAGGCTGAGTCAACCTTGAGCCTGGTGAGATTTGAACTGCCAAATTGCAGGCAACTGGCTGCAGAAGTAGCTTGCAGTACTGCACTCTAACCACTGCGCCACCAAGGCTCAAAACCAGCTGGGAAATCATGTGGTGGCCAGCTTGAGTGGCTCTTGCATGGAAAGTCAGATCCAGATTGAAATAACAAGACTAAGAAAAAGCAAATATTTCATGAATTGCTGACAATTTGCTTTGACCATGAACAATACCCTTAGTCAATAGATCAGATACTGGATGGAGTGGATTTTAATGTTATAATTAAGTGCATTTACTTTTCAGATGCCATAAAAGTCTCCATTCTTTTTGCTGCAATATACCAGTCTCAAGTGTCACTCCCTTATACCAAGAGAGAAAACTGCAAGGGCTTATTAAAACTAAATTAAAAACAGACACACCAATCCCATCAGATCATCCCTTTCAAGGAACTATATACACAGGACTCTGGAAACATATACTTTTGCTACTGTTGAGAGAAAGAGTTTTCAAGCAAGAGAAGGCATGCATTTTTTAAATCTACAACACAAATAGCAGCTCTCTCCACCATTCTCAAATTACATATCTTGGTGTCAACGGGGAAGAAGCATGAGAAGAGAGCTGCTGATCGTTTGGTGCTCCAGAGATAGGTTGGATTTAAGTGATCATCTTCTTCTGTCTCGGCTTACTAAAGAGCGCAGGACCTGAAATTTAGCAGAACTGAAGGGCAACGAAAGACAGACCATTCAGGGAAAAGGCTGATCCAGCTGAACTGCCAGGAACGAACAACTGGCAGAGAGGACACAGCTTGAAAGTGAAGTCAAAGCCACTCAGATGGGACACTTAGTTCACCCAGTCCCACATATATAGGTATCTTATAGGAGTTCAGCAGACTTTGAGGGACTCTCGAGGATTTTCTGTTTTACAACTGCATGGAAAGTTTTATCGGTGGCGACATTCAGTGGCGTATTAACCATTAAGCAGACTAAGCACATGCTTAGGGCACCAGACCCAAAGGTGGGGTGCATCACAAAGATGAGAAAGAAAAAAAAAAACCCAATGAAGATTTGTAAAACAATCTTGTCTGTACAAAGGAACAGGGCACCAAGATTTGTCAGTGCTTAGGGCACCAGTGAGCCTTAATCCACCAACTGGTGACACCCCCTGCTCAATAATGCACTGTGCTATAATAAATAAGGCCTAGTGAAGCCAATGGCTCTGCTGACACAGGATGAGGGCAGTCGCAACCCAAAAGACCCTTATATATCTGGAAGGCACTGGGGGTTGGGGAAAACCATTTCTGCTGGACAGAACTACAAGTCTGGGACTGGAATGCATTAAAACTGCAAACGGGAGCTGTGCTGCCTCGAAGCTGTACCTAGAAACTTCTTTTTCAGAGAATTTTGAAGAAATGTTATCCCCTGATATTCAACCCATAAGCACCTCGCAGCAAAATGCATACAACCCAAGGCATGTACGCCTTAGCAGGGGGAAAAAAAACGCCCCAGTTGTGTTGCCTCAGCCACAGGATAAGCCCTTGCCCTGTGGGCCCCGAAACTGTTCGGAGGTTCTTCAGACACCTGCAGCCTGCCTCTCTGAAGACGGTTATTGGGGGGGGGGAAAGGCTACCCGCTCCCCTTCCCGCAGGCGAGATCCAGCCGGCGAGAAAGAGAGAGTGTCTTGTCCCAGGGGCGGCCCCTCGCTGAAACCCGACGGGTCGCCGTTTCCGTCCCTTGCAGCCAAAGCGAGCCTTCGCGCCTTTCGTGGCGCACTCGAGACAAACGTCGCCCGCGTCCGCTCCCGCCACCTTGCATCAAGTGCCGCGCTAGTCCGCGAACGCCGATTTACGCCCAGAGGAAACGCGGCCATCCTCAAGGCGCCACAGAACTCTTCGTCGCTCTTGCGATCGAAGTTTACGGCGGCCCCCAGCAAAAATCCTGATCCTTCCACTCCCGCCTTCCTTTCCCCAACCCGCTGCTCTCTCTCTCTCTCTCTCCGCCCTTTCCCTCGGTCGCCGCCAGACCCGACCGCCCCCACACACACACACACACACACACACCCCGACGCACCAGTTGCCGGAGCCCACGATGCAAACTTTCTTTCCGCCCATGGCCGTGAACGCTGAATCCCGAGCCGCGGCAGCCGCGCTCCTGCCTCGGGAGGCATTATAACCCCTCGGCTGGCCGGCCCCGCCCTCCGCCCAAACGGCACTCAGGCGGAGAAAGGCGATCGGGGCCGCCGCGAAGTGCGCGCTTGAGCCTCTGCTGGAGGCCGCCCGCTCTCGCCAAGCACCGCCGTCTTTACGTCCCTTCCCTATTTCCCCCTCCAAGGCTGGGAGACAGGCAGGTCGACACGTTGCCGAAGGAGTTTTGTTTTTCGTGCCTTCCACGTCAATCTCACCGGTGGGACGCCACAGCGGAGCCGTACTGAGGCTTCGGAACGGGGAGCCCCTCACTTTTTCAGGTTCATTCCGCGTCAACCCCCGTCCCCCGGTCCTCTGCGCGCCCCCGACCAGCGCCCTTCTCAAGGCGGGGTGCAAAAAAAAGGCAAGCATTTGGTTAGAGTTTCGTAGGGAATCGTACGCAGAGAAGGAAAAAGAAAGCTGCTCGAAATAGCCAGGGACGAGGCTGCATTCCTGCAGTGTAAATATATTTACGACAGATAGCATCGTATGCTGGCTGCTGTATTAGTAAATGCTAATTACTTTAAAATGCTTCTGGCCCTGATCGTGGTTTGTGGGGTTTGTTTGTTTTTAGTTTTGTTTTTTGCAATATCCCGCCCTCCCGGATAATGAAACGGTCCTGCTAATATATTCGTGCTATATTTCAAACCCTAGTTCCTCTCCGTGCAAATGACTTTTCGGGGCGCTCCTTGCTGGGAGCAGGATGGGGTGGGAATTTAATCAGAGCCACTCTTGGGCTGCTGCATATCTACCAAAAAACCCATTGCCAGTACAAGCAAGGAGAAATGTGGGGGAAAAAAGGATCTCGCAGCTTAAATGCTGCCCCTCTCCCTCCAAATCTGGTGTTCGGAATCCAAGGACAAGATTTAGGATTGCGTGACATTTTTGAGCATGGTTAAGAGTTCATTGTCGCTATTGTTGAATCATGTTAACAGGATAACAGCTAATTTGTATCTCTAACTTGCTTTTAAGCAAATGTCCACATTTGGGTCTTGTTTCTTTTTTAAAGTGGCATACTGTATTCTGTTGCAAGAGGCTTCATGAGTTGCTTTCCAGAACTGCCAATTCTGTCATCCTTCAATGAAGTATTAGGGCTATGGGGCAATGGAAGCCAAAGGGAGCCCTTCTAACACTGTGTTCATAATGCCACATGGTAACAGGTTCAGAAGTGAAGCCTCTTTTCATTCTTCATTTGCATGTTGTTGAAATCCTATGTTTTAGTTTCCTATGTAAAGAAAGAGAGGCTCTACCCCAGATAACCATGTTGGGGAAGGAAAAAAAAAAGATACTGAAACAATTCAGTTCAGTGGCACAGATCGAGATTATTTTCCACATGAGGAAGATATCTCCTTACCAGGGCCATAACCATAAATTCCTGTCTGAAATGACATTTGAAAGTAGCATAGAGGCCCATGGGTTTGGCAACTTGCCAGCTATAAAATTGCACTCTGGACTCCGCCTTTCTGGCCATGCTAGTTTAATGGATTAAACAAACAAACAAAAAATCATTCACATGCTGTGCAGCCAGTAAATCCTATGCAGAGAACAAAAGTCCATCAAGCTGCACTCTTACGTACATCTACTAAGGACTCAGTGAAGCATGCTCCTAAATAAGCCAACAAAGGACAGTATTGCCAGTTCGCCATCTGCTTTGCAAAATTAAAAGAAGCACCAGACAGGCTTTGGAAGAGGAAGCCACACTGATGATCTGGTGCCTAGAAAAACTATCTTTAAGAGAAACAGGAGAGATGATCCTGCTCAGTTAATGATGATATAAAGTTGGAAATATTACGGAGACTCCATAGGGCAGTGTTTCCTAAACTTTTCCCTTACATTACCCAAATGTGTATCAGAAAGTCCTTTTAACTCAATGTAGCTTAAAAGAAAAACCCTTTAAGTCAGTTTAAATGTCCCTGTTGTGATTGGGTAATGGGTTTGTGTGTCATTATCCAGAGAAGAAAACAATTTGCCCACATTTGAGAAGTAGTACCTTAGGGGGGGAAAACAAATAAACTTTCCTTTGAGATAAAAAGAAAGCAGTAGGTGCAAGAGTTATAGTCTAGATTTGGAGCCAAAATTAACAGATACTAATATGAAGATACTAATACTAACAGAAAAAAGCCAACCTGTGGCTCTAATTGCTTCGCTGAAGATGTGCAGCTCTCAGGAGACAATATCATTCTGAAGGATCCACTGACATGGCTACAGTCCCTTGGCTGCCCAGGCAGTTTCCAGGATCACCTTCCAGGGTCATCATTCTGAACCAACCGGGGGGCGCCGCGGGCCGAGCCCCCCGGGGGGCTGGGGCCCCCCGAGGGCCCCCTTTGGAAAAAGGAGCCCCGCCCGGCGGGCCCCCAGGGACGCCCAGAACCCCCCCCCCGCCAGAAAGCCCCCCCCCCGGCCCGGCGGCGGGGGGACCCCCCCCCCCCCCCCCCACCCCCCCCCCCCCCCCCCCCCCGCCCCGGGGCCGGCCCCCCCCCCCCCCCCCCCCCCCCCCGCGGCGGGGGCGCCCCCCCCCCGGGGCGGGGGGCCCCGGGGGCGGGGGGGGGCTTCTAGGTGATGCTTATAGGGTTGCAAGTCAATTGTTCTCCTGGCAGGTCAGTGGGAAGCAGCACTACCACTACTAGGGTGTGTGTGTCCATGTCAGAGTGTCACATTCTCTCATCTGGGGCAACAACCTCCTTTAGATACAACCTGATCTTAATAAAATGTGCCTTTGACTCAGTTTTAATTCCTGGTGCCTACCTGGGAACATTCCTGCAGTTTTCTTGAGAAGTTTGGAAGTGTTTCTCCCTTGCCTCTTTGCCAGGGCTAAGAAAGAGGGATTGACTCACGGTCACTCAGCAGATCTTTGGCCTAAAGGGGATTAGAGCTCACTGTATCCTGCTTTCCAGTCTGGTGTCTTAACCACTAATCAAAGTGGTGTAAACCAGGCATGTTAAAATGACCAGGAGAAAATAAAGTGAGTGAATGCATTAGATCCATTAAGGCTATTAGATTCAAGTTAACAAAATCCAGGCTACAACTACAAGGTCCGCATTGAGAAAGTGGAAACTCAAATTCTTTACTGCTATCTAGATTTTTGCAGGGTAGTCTAGATTAATGGCTTCAGCAATTGCGTTCAAACATCACATTAAGCCAGTTTGTTGAACAGGCTCACATGTGAACAAAGTCGTTTGGCTGGTTCCTGGTTTCCACTACTTTTGTTCTGCATCTCTGGTTTGACTGGCACCAAAACCCAAACAAGAGAAATTACAAAGCATTACAAACCATGCATTCTTGATTGCCACATGATTTCAAACTGTGTTCAATCTTAAAACCATCCATTGTCATTCACTGACCTGTAGGACACCATGGAATTTTTATTTACAAAATTAACATATTAACTTGTTTTTGTTACTCCAAGGCTATTTCATAATGCAACTTGCTTATTCCTTCTTCTTTCCCATTCCTTGTTTGTGACACACCCAGGCTTAACTATATATAGGCAGATTAGATTACTACAAAGCCCTGGGATCATAAAACATGAGATAAATATATTGAAATAAATATGATTTGTGATAGTAATTGTTTGATGGCATTTTAAACAGAGAGAGTTTAAAAATGTAACTTTCCAAGTTGTTTGAAATGGGAAATTCCATGCCATTCTATTGCCTCTCTTCCCTGGTTCTGGTACACATACAATCAACATTTTGAGTACAGGTAGTCCTCAATGTATGACTGTTGAGCCCAGAATTTGTTGCTAAGTGAAACATTTGAGTTTTGCCCCATTTTACAACTTTTCTTGCCACAGTTAAGTAAATTAGTAACATGGTTGTTAAGTGAAACTGGTTTCCCCCATTGACTTTGCTTGTCAGGTTGCAAAAGGTGATCACATGACCCCAGGATGCTGCAGCCGTCATAAATGTGAGTCAGTTGCCAAGCATTTGAATTTTGATCATGTGACCAAGGGGAATGCTACAATGGTTAAGTGTGATAAATGGTCATGTGTCTTTTTTTCAGCGCCACTGTAACTTTGAACTGTTACTAAATGAACTGCTGTAAATCAAGGACTACCTGTATCTAAAAAAATCCAATTTTACTACAAAAATGACTGAGAGAAATGAGGGCTCTATTTAATAGTCATCTGCTCCTGGCTCCAATCCACATTCTCTTACTGCTGAAAAGTTGCCAATAGCTGTTTTTGTTTTAATTCTTCTTGCTTGGTTTGTGATCCTCTCATTTTCAGTAGCCTTCAGTTTTAGCTCCTACAGGCAACTTCTATATAGCTGGGTTAACCCATTCTGAATGACTATAAAAAGAACAAAAACACTTTTTCCTCTGCATCTTATCTGCCTCTCCTGAAATTTAGCTCAGAAGCTCCCTAAATAAGGATCCGTTTCCCTTTTACTCTTGTGAAAAGACTGATACAGTATTGTTAGGGATAACATTGTTTACCCTAACTGTTTTGGGTAAAAATAATAAATAAGGTATCATGGTTTGTTAGTTAAAGTGTGTGTAACTTTTAACAGCAAGAATGTAATTAAGGGTGTGGTTGTAAAAGCACTATATAAGAAGCGAGGCAATTGCAGCTCGCTCTCTCTGGCTTACTGATCCCTAATTACTGGATGGATTGATGACTGCGTTCTTGCTGGAAAAAGGAGTGTTGATATTTCTCAACTGAGAGAAGATAAAGATTGGACTGATTTATTGTAAGTGAACTGACATTGGCTATTCAACATGGACTTTGCAAAGAGTATCCCCGACAAGACTTGACTGAAATAGATATATGACTAATGGACCGTTACATTTGACTATGCTATAATTCTTAAATGGAATAAACAATATTTTTGATAGCACAAGTGTATCTGTATTTTTACTGCGTGTTAACTAGAAAACTTATCTCACACATTTACCTGTCTTCCTATCTGACTTCGCTGCACGTTCTGTTTAGTTTGTTTTCCTTAACACCCGTTGGGGAATCCAAGCTTAACAAGTATTTTTGATTAAAGGAATGTTTGACTATGTTGATGTAAGGAAAGGTTGGCTCTTCAATCCCTTTCCTTGAAAAACCCAGGAACCCTTTTAGCCACATTACCAAATTTTTGTGGCAGATACACACACACACACTTCCTGCAGCGGTGAAGTAAGCATTATATAAGTCCTAATGTAGCACAAAGTATTTTCAAAATAAAAGACCCCACTCCTCCAAACCCTAGGGGAAAAAAAATCCAACCCTACTGCGTGTAAAGTAACTGGCTGCTTTACTCCGTCCTCAGTATTAACTTTGATCCCGTACCAAAAAGTTGCTCATCCTTATATTGGTTATCTCTCACTATTGCACACACACTCCAAATATTCCAATGATTGCTTAAGCAGGCACACAGAGGCAGAGTTTTCTTACACTATCCAAAACTTTTTCCCCTTCAGCCAATGAAAGAGCTTTCCTCTAGCTAGCCTTTTTTGGCCATCAGTATAAAGTTTTAAGGATTAAAAAAGGTTATTTTGTTACGATATAGTGTTTCCTACTGAAAGTATAAAGAAAAGACAGCGCTAGCTCTGTATTACAAAAGGACAGAGAGAGAGAGCACTTTCATTCAGAGGCAGCTTTTATTAAAATGGGGTGACATCTAAAAGTATACAGTACAAAAAAATTGGTCCAAGGGGAAGAGGGGGAAGAGGAGAAAGCCACAGAATGCGAAGCATAAGGAGCAATTTAAGAAGTCTGCAGCGACAGCTGATCTCAGGGTTTAGTTCACGTATACTTGCCCTGAGAGTCACCTAAGGAACCAGGGTTCTTATTCTCCAGGATCACAAAGCAAGGAGGGGCAGAAGGGCAAGGTGCCTTTTGTAGGGCAAATACAAGATTGAACAGTCAGAATCTCTCACTCCAAAGGCAGACATATGAGCGCATGCGCACGGATTAGGGTTTCTGAATTCAGAGCAGTCCCTAGCCTCATTCTCAACATGGAAGAAGATGGAGGGGGGCTTGTCAGTAACTTGATTCTTGCAGATAGTGTCAGAATACAAGCAGCCAGGACCTGTCCAGCTGCAATTACAGTTTCCAAAACCAGCCAGCAGAAAGATGCAACAGCATCTCCACCCAGTTCTACCCATAGGTGACCAAGACTAAGAAAACAGAGACAAGAAGGGAAATGTCCCTTTTGCACAGCGACATTTGCTCTGCTGTGCCTTGGTTACACCTGCTTGCGTAACTCCGCTCCCCACCTTTTAATTTGCCCCAGAAACCTGCTCTGTGCAGTCAGGTGAGGAAGTCAAAAGGAGAATAACTCTAGTCTGAAGGAAACTAGTCTCCTACCAAGCACTGTAGATACAAAGAATTAGTGCTGGGGAGTTGGGGGGGAGGTAGAAGAGATAAGGAGTTGAGGGATTCGAAAAGGCTTTCTACCCCAGAAGGCAGTGACTTGGGATATTCACTGTGGCCAAGATGGTGGCCTATGACTACGTGGCACCTCTGCCAGGAATCCCCTCCCCTTAAAAAAAAAACCCAGAATCAGGTACCTTAGCTGAAACAAAGATCATGACCTTGGATTGCAGCTCCCTGAAGGCCACACAGGTAGGGAGAGTCCATTCCTTCCCAACAGACCGATCGGATCTGTACTGGACTTCCCACCCGCCTGTCCCCAGGAGAGGCCAGAAAGTGTAAGAAACCTGCCTCCAACTGGGGCCCTGCCGTGCACAGAGACTGCCAAGCCGACTGTTCTGGGGGAGGGAGGAAGAGTTCCTGGGCTGCCATGCTAGGCTCTGAACGGAAGCTGAATGGAAGTGTGGAAGAACTTCAGGCAGAGCTGGACCTGGGGAGTGTGTGGGGCTCAAAAAGAAAGGAGAGCCAGGCTGAAATGCAAGACCTTGGCCTGGGTACCAACATCATCATCATCATCATCCCCAATGATGAGTCCATTGGATCAGTGGAAAGAAAAGATGTTGGTTGGAAATTAGTGGAAGGTTCTGTGCTGGAATAGGAATTGTATAGGCCTGAGCAGTGAATCCCTGCAGTGTTTCTAGCCATTAAGAGGTGCTGCCTGTTGGGAGGCCTGCTCTTTTAGGTATTGCGGATTCCCAGAGCTTGTTCGAGTTCTTGCCTTCTCTGCTGAACCTGTGAAAGAACCAAGACAGACCATCTTTATGCACAGATTACAAAAAGAAAAAGAAAAAAAAAGGAACAGAACTGCCGTTGGTATTTTCAAGCATCGGGAACAAGCAATAGGCTGCAATCCAGAGGCTCAAGTCAAGACTTCCCCAACTTTCCAAATTTATGACAATCACCCCCGCTGTCCGCAGCCCACACAGCCAAGGATTAGTGCTGCAGAACTAATTTGGAAGCCTGCTTTAGTCTGAGCAAGGGTTAGGAGCAGAGGAAGGGATACTTTTCGACTCTTTGACTCCATTAGCTATTCAGTTTGCAGAAGCAGAAAAAAGAAATCTGTCCACCAGTCACAGCAGGACTGAAGGATCTTGACCGAGCTGTTGGGTCCCATTCCAGAGATCCCATTTACAAGAGAGCCCACTGGATGGGTCCATTTTACCTTAGAGTAGAAATATCTGCATACAGCCTCTTGGGCCCACGGCTGGAAGTAAAATTCAGCTCGGCGCTCTTCTTCTGGGTTCCCAACGACATCCGTCATAGCCTGAAGGCGAGCAAAGTCTCCAGTTACTCATCTTGCTCTCCCTGAAATACCTGTCTTGGCTCTCAGTTTTATCCCTCTGGCAGACGGTGTGTTGTTTTGTTCTTTTTAAAAAAAAAAAACTGAAGGCACAGCAAGGGTTCTCCCTCTCCCTCTCCCCTCCCCCTCTCTCACACGCACACACCATGTCTGTTTTCTCCTCAAAGTCGTCTCACCTTCAGGTCTCGACACTGGGACTGCAGCCAGTCATTGATGAAACCCTGGGGATCTCTGGCAAAGCTCAGCATAAATTCACGCTGGGTCTTTAACTGGTTAATTGTTTCTATGGTCTCATGGATCTGAGATGAAAAAATACCGCACAAATACATTTGAAAAAGAATAGGGTTATAACTCTATTGAAGTGGGTTACTGGGTACAGGCAGAGGGATTGATTTAGATAGTTGGTCCTGGAAAATGCACATGGAGTAAGACTGCAATCCACTATACATCCCAGACCCTTCCCCTTCGTTTATTCAGTCTCTTGTACTTTTTACAAATCAAAGGACATCTACATCTACTCATGAGCTGTGATGGAGCAGTGGTTAGAATGCAGTATTGCAGGCTTACTCACTGCCAGGAGTTTGAATCTCACCAGCTCAAGGTTGACCCATCCTTCCATCCTTCTGAGGTGGGTAAAATGAGGACCCAGATCGTTGGGGGCAATAGGCTGACTCTATAAAACTGCTTAGAGAGGGCTGGAAAGCACTATGAAGTGGTATATAAGTCTAAGTGCTATTGCTACTTCAGAGATACAAACTTCTATAGTTAGACTGTAACTCCTGACACGGAGTCAACCAGCCTCTTTAGTTCCAACCTTCTTTCCTTCCTTGTATCAATGCAACCACTAGACCATACTGTTCTTTAGTTTTGTAGCTTCAAGAGCAAAAAAACTTTAATGCCCTCTCATGGCAATTTTTTTTATCAGTAAAGGAATACATGTTATCAAAAATATATGATTTCATTTTCATAACCGAAGAACCTTGAATACTTAAAACAATTATCCAGAAGTGAAATGACACGAGAGCTATGATTTTATGCATCTATACAAGGCAATTGTCTTATATTAACAGTGAAACTTATTCAGTTTATGCAACAGAACTTCAAACCCAGGGGATATTCAGGTTAAGAAAAAAGGGCGTTATGACTAGAATACTATAGGGCCAACCCAAATATGTCACATTCCTTATAAGCTCTTTCTATTCTGGATAAAGGAGTGGGTGTTTCAACTGTTGCCTGGAGTCAGAATCCTACAGCTAAGAATCTGCTTAATTTAATCTTTCAATGCCTGTCACTGGGCAATCTTCTCAGAGGCAAAGAAAAGCTCACTGCCGGCCAGGAACCAGAGAAATCCAGGTTAATCTGCAAGTCCACTACAAAACTGTGAAAAAACAAGACATCTTCCTGGTAGTATTTGAATATTCTAGCAGCCATACACCCAACAGCTTTTAATATTAACATTTACAGTATACATATCTAAAAGTTAATGACCTACTTTCACAGGCTACAATGAGAACATCACAAAAAAAATCTTATGTTCCTACTCTGTCTGAAAAAAAGATGCCAATCTCTGCTGTATACTTCCCCTTGGAGGCAAAGCCCATTGAAGGCAACAGATATACTCTGAGGAGACCTATATAGGGCCAAACTTCATATTATAGGAAGGGAAAGAAAAACTACAACCAAACCAAACTAGAATTCACAAAGATTGATTTTTTTTGGTAAATTAATGAATATTGGTACTATTTGCTACTTTAATGGATTGCAATGATTTAAGGAACTGAAGTAACATCTAACCACACAGTGAAGTCTAGGTAGGGGAGAGGAAGTGCTACTGTTCAGATGTCCCTCACAGAGTGAAAGATTTTTTGGGGGGGTGGGTGGGGGGGGGAGAGAAGGAACCAACTTCATTTCCAGGAACTCGCACCTTGTTATCCAGTGCAGCTATCTCCTGCTGGCTGGCCGTAGAAAGCAGGAAAGAATTCATTTGGGTTTTCAAAGTATCATCTACTTCTACATCAATGTCATAGCAAGCAGTTTTCTTCTGATCATTTGGATCAACACTGGGAAGCAAGAACAGGAGAGAAAATGCTAAATTTAGGGCTTGGTTCAATGAAACATCTAACCCCACCTTCCCCTGCCCAATCTCCAACACAGGGCATGTGGGGCAATAGTGTAATTTTTCTTAATGAGAGGTTTCAATTTTTGATAGCTCTTCACTGCTTTCAAAACCTCTCTCTATCCATGGCCAAATATCCGGCCAGATAATTTTGCCCTACTTTTGCCCCTTCCCTTTCTTAAAAGTGATCCAGAATGTTTACCTAACTATTTTGGAAACACTAAAGTGAATCACACTTTAAAATTCTAGCCTGTGCTATAATTCACAGCAGGAAGTAATATTGAAAATAGGAAGCATGCATTGAAACAGTTGTGTTTGCACACTGCAATATTCAGAGCTGAAATTCAGGAGTTTGTGGTTCAGCCTTAAGTCACCACATCAGATAACAGCTAATCAGAATTGGAAGGGACCTTGTAGGTCATCTAGTCCAACCCCCCCGCCCAAGCGGGAGACCCTACACCATTTCTGACAAATGACAGTCCAATCTCTTCTTGAAAGTCTCAAGTGCCTCTCCCCCTACAGCTTCTTACCTGATGACATGGTTAATGATAATTGGCTCTGGAGGCATAAGCAATGCATGAAGCCGCTGTGGGATCTCTGAGAACTTCATTCGCTGAGACTCGAATATCTGCATGTTCAAAGAGGAAATCACTAAGAAAGAGCCAAGCTTCAGCATGACAGCAAGGACTGGGGCCCGTTACCCTTCCTTTTACCTGCTGGAGGTACTTATCACAGATGACATACTCCCGCTCATGGGGGTCCTGCAGCTTGTGAGTCTTGATGTATTGCCACAGAGCTTGGATGATTACTGGGCGGGTCTGGGTGTGGATTCCCAAGAGACGAGCCAAACGTGGGTCTAGTTTGAACTGTGGAGGCTGCAAAGAGACAGTAAAAACTCAAAAAAATAACAAAATAAACATTTGAATATTTTCTTTTTTTTGGAGGGGGAGGGGGGGAGATAACCAGCCTTAATATTTGTGAGTTAAGAATGTTTTGTATTCTAATAGATTTAGTTAGCCATATATTTTCTTGTATTTATCTAATGTTTTTACCTTTCGCTATGTTATTTTCTAGTCTTTTGTTTTATATACATACATATTTTTAAAATGTATTTTATATATATATTTTTTAAAAATGTGTAATTTGGGTTGTTGTTTTTTTTAAAAAAATATTGTTTACAATCTTACCTTTCTTATGCTGACCTATGGCTTTAAATAAATATTTTGATTTGAGGTACAATCTGAATCGAGTGGCATGGAGAAAAATCCCTCCCCTTTGGCCCCCTGGAGGAATGACCCCTACCTGGTAGTCCAACATCAGGAGGACAGTGCAGCGCACATTCACATCGCCAGGCCTTTTCACCTGGAACCCATCGGTCTCTTGGGTTGTAGCAGTCCTATGCCACTAGGAGGGAAAGAGTACAAAAGGAGGGGAAGTAGGAAAAAGCATTCCACGAGGAAGCAAAATGTGTGAGAACCAATACTGCATTGGGAACTGATTCCGATCCATGAAATAAAACTTTGGAACAGGTAAACATGGAGCCCTATGAGGAAAAGCACTCAGGAAAGAGGAAAGTTGACATCTCATAAATTGCCTTGAGCTTCTTGCAAAGGGAGAAACCAGATAAAGAATATATATATATATGAAAATATATATATATATATATTCATATTCATATTCATATTCGTATATATATATGAAACCTCTCACCTCCACCAAATGATTATCTGGGCCATAGAGGTCTTTGTCCAGCTCAATCACCAGAGATTTAAAGAAGGACGAGAACTTTCTCTTCTGCTTGGTAGCATCATACTTGGAGAGAGCAGACTGCAGGAGGAAAAAAGGGAAGAAAAATCATTTTATAGATAACAAAGCCAATAGCCAACAGACAGTTACCAACAGCATTGAAACCTCAGAAAGTAAAACAGTGAACCATCACAGTGATTTTTCTCCAGGGGAATATATAACATTGTATCTAACACTGATCATCATTTTGCATATATTTCTAACATCTTGTATGCCCAATTTCCCCTGCCATAGACCTTTCTACAATAATGTAGGGCCAACTAAAATTTCTTACATCTTTCCTTATTTCAAAAAATTAGGTGTCTTTCACTTTTTTATCAATTGCACTCAGACTACCTGCAAACCTCAGAATAATGTGGGAATTTTCTGAAGTGAAGGAGGATCAGGCCATCCAAAACTACCTAACCAACAGTATTTAAGAGTAGTGCCTGGGAAAGCTCTTACATCTAACCTCTCTACTACAATAAAACTCCAATCAGCAGAAGAATGCAATAATTAAGTGTATGAAGCAAGGAGCACCTTTACTGCAGAGAGGTCTAATTTGTGGAATTGCTCATTTCAGAAAATTTTATGACAATTTGTGCAAAAATGTTTCTTTGGCCATGCTCTTACACTTGCCTAAACTAAAGCCTGTAATGTTCTCTCCCCATCTTATCTAGTTCCAAGACCATCAGGAATGAATAACGCAGCTCTGCCACATTTCTAAACTCTCTACAAGAGTATGTGGTGATGTTAATTCCATTCCTCACTCACATCTTCCAAGAGTCGTCCTTCCACTCGGAGTTCCCATGAGGCTACAGTGCCTTCTCCATCTTCTGCATCTGACTTGGCGGGATTAAAGGTGTTGGAGATAAAAATGCGCAGTTTTCTTTTTTGCTAAAAAGGAACAGAATCCCACAGATGTGAAAATGAGAATCAACATCTGAGATTGCTACTATTATTCCCTCACCTTCCCAAGCCGTATTTCTATCCTCAAAAATCTCTGCATCTGAGCAAGATACATAAGGCATTTATACAAGGTGTTCTGGAAGAAGCTCCAGAGAAATAATGCCAAGCACATATCAGTAAGCTTGGGTCAAGAAGTTAAAGACACTACGCTGCAGATCAAAAGAAGGCTTTTGCAGGCCATCTGTCGGAGACCACATGCTAATAACAGATGGGCTGAAAACCAGAGGGAAGTGTGTGTGTGTGTGTGTGTGTGATTCCTTCTTTTTGCGTTATTGCTTCCTAACTGCCCACAAGACAGATTGAAAGAGGACAGCTCACTCTTGTCAGAATCTGAAGTAATTGCTTCCAAAGGTCTTTTGAGGTAAAAACTAGGGACTGCAGGCAATCTTAAGGCTGTTAACTGCCCAGATATAAGAGAGAAGTTATACTGGGGTTAAGGGAAAATATATTCGATAATAAAAGGGTAAGAGGAAGTAATTCAAAAAACTGATAGAAAAAAAGCTATTAATGCATCAGAAAATAGCAGTTTAATCAAATTGAAAGTATCAGAGATCTATGCACCTTGTGTTTGTAGCAGCCACAACCTATGTAGCAGCAGCCGAGTCAGAGGAAGCCTAAAAATTGCTACACATTTTTCTGCCTGTTTTGTCACACCTAACTGCTTACTGCTATCAGCAAAAGTATGAAGCAAAAAGCTTGTTATTTTGCAGATATAGATTATGCTGGAGAATAATGAAGAACCTTGACGTGTCTATTGTTCAGCCTCCAGGGAGCAGCAAACTTTGTACTAGCAGAATAAGAGCTTTCTGGGCCATAAGACAAACTACTTCAGTGGGGCACTGCAGGAATTGATCCCCTCCTCCAGGCTGCAGCAATGGGGAATGGATGGGAGAAAAGAAGGACGTATCTCCCAGATGTTTCTTCTGCTATCACAGCCCACAGCCTGAGTGATGCATGGCTTCCCTCTCAGCATTGTCAACATGAAGTATCCCTTCCCCAACAGAGGATAGGTAGTGGAATTGGCAGTGGTGCTAACTGAGGCCACGGCTGCCTCAGGAGATGGGATAGTAGTTACAGTAGCTTATATACATTTAAAAAAAAAAAAAGACTGAAGACCTGAGATAAATGGAGTGCACCGCTGCCACCACCCTGCCTTCACTATGCATATGTTCCTAGTTCACATATAACGCTAATCATGTGATTTGTTGATCTTGGTATGGTGAACCCACATTTGTGATCTCTAAGATTATATCTTAGGTGTATAGTGTAAACTAGGGATATGCAAAACATTCTGTCCTGCAACATTCCAATCCCCAACTGGACTATTAAAATGGTGCAGCTTGGAATATTCTGGAAGTATGTTGCACCATATTTAGAATCCTTTTTAGATTCAGAGCATTTCATAATGAACCCAAGTATTGTGGTTTATTCAATGAATAAGTTAAAACGTAGCCAATGATGCTAGGATGATGTGTGAATATATCCAGTAGATTTATTTAGTTTTTTAGGAAAGCTACAGATAAGTGAGTTTCAAATGTATGCATCCTTCCTCCTTACCTTAATTGGTCTTTTCAAAGCCTCCTGAATATCCAACCGTTTCCGCATAATAGTCTGGTCCAGCTTCCTCTCAAATGCCAACAAATCCATGTATGCCTGAGACTCGGGTACTAATTCCCGGATCTAGAATTCAATGCAGCACAGTCAATCAGCACAGCCTTTATGCTACCAGTAACTGCCAGACCAAACATCCAAAATTTCACTCACCCGCTGAGGTAGAATTTTGTCTGCCATCTTTTTTTTCTTGGCACTGCACAAAGACAGAAAGATTGGATGATAAATATCAATTCTTGATACATGTTTAAGAACATCCTTATTGATTCTGCTGAAATCAGAACCAAATTTTTGCATCAAAATGCACTGAGTAACAAATACTATGAGTATGAAAGCAGTTGAGAACCAAAGTAAAAATTTCTGGCTTAAAACAGTACACTGACACTCCTCAATGCTAGGATGCCTATAAAAGAAAAAGAGGAATCTCTTACTTGTGATTTCGGTTTTGCACTGACTGTTGCTGAACCTGCTGAATCTGCTGAGGAGCTGGCCTTTTGCGAGACTGGTCCATTCCTGACTGAGCCATCCCAGGTCGGACAGAAGGGCTCCCACCATAGCCTGGAGGTCCCATTGCAGGTCCTTGAGGAGTCATGCGGCTACCAGGCAACATTCCAGGGCGCTAAGAAAAGAAACAAACTGACTGTTGCCATGAGTAAGAAATTCAACTGCTGCTTCTTGCTCTCAGCTGCAACAGAATCAAGTAGCATCCCTGCTTTCAGAGTGTATCAGTTCACCAACAGAAATTCTCTGCACCTTTGAAAAGAATCCTCAAATAATTTTCTTTTTAAAAACCCCTCATAGAAGATTCAGTATTCCCATTCCCCGATAAATAATGTTTGATCGAAATGTATCTATATATCTATATCTACATATATCTACAAAAACCACTTTCTGATTTGGGAAGCACTTAGCCATGCAACTCCTGCCTACAGGAGTAAATAATTCAGAAAAAAAAAGTGTTATTATTCAATTTGCATTTGCACCAAGACAATTTCCTTGTATGTCCAATCACACTTGGCCAATAAAGAATTCTATTCTATTTGCCATCACTTTCTGATTTTTTTCTCTCTCTCTAGAATTTGGATCTTGGATGAGATAGGCGGTTTTACTCCTGTATCTCAATATATTATATTTCTGATGTTTGAATGGGAAGCAAGAATATGCAAGAACAAAACCAAAGGAGTATTTCTTTCACTCAGAAATTCTTCCCATCCTGGATGTTCATCCCCCCAGAGCCATACAATGCCTTCCCCACCCCCACTCCTCTAGGTCCATTCTCCCATTCCTTTCTTTTCTCCCGCCCAACCACAAAGCCAGGCGGTCCCTCCCGACGCCCGCAGCCCCCTGAGCTCTCTCCTCGCACCCTGCCCTTGCAGCCTCACCCCCATAGTCCCTGTCTTTGTCAGCCGCTCTCGCTCTCTTTTATATATGTATTTTTAAGCCGCGGATCCCCCTTTCAGCAGCCGCCTCTCGTCCTCCATCTTTCTGGAATGGCTCTCATCCTCTTCTTCCCCTCCGAGCCCCGCCCACTGCAGCCGAGCCGCCTCCCCCTCCCCCGTCGACCACCACCAGCCCCCTCAGTGGCAGAGCAGCATCCCGCGCTCACGCCTGGCCTTAAGAGCTCCGCCCCACACCAAGGACCGCCCCCTTTTTCTTTTTTTTTTCAGCCGGGCCGGACCGGTACCGGGTATGCAGCGCCGGGCAGAGGGGAGCGGTACATTCCTTGTCCGGGAGCCGGGCCCATCCGCACGGGAGGCCCCGGCGTCCCTGGTCCTAGCGGTCCCGCCCCAGGGCCGGCTCCACTGCCTCCACCGCTCGGAGGTACAGCCTGGAAACCCGCCCGCGCCGCCATCTTCCCTCCCTCGGCCGTACAAAAGCAGGCGGAGGGCGGATGTGGGGTTTGGATGATTTAGTAAGGCTTTATCATAGACACGCAGTCTGCGGGAGATAGAGCGTCGCCGGATTCGGCTTCTCGGGGGAAGGAGGGAATCGCAGGAGAGGCGCGCTGGGTCTCGTGCCGGTTGTTGCGAAAGGCTGTATGTAGCTCGAGCGCGGAGCACCTGGCTGGCGGAAGAGAAAGGCTGAGAGGCAAATCCCTCCCTTAAAAGTTACTTCCTTTTCCAAAATCAAGGGGAGTGCGCTCAGTTCAGAGGATCTCAGTTCCACTGCTCGAAATGCAACTGGTTTAACTCAGTTAAATTAAACCCGGCGAAGAAACGTCCCGCCATGGAGACAGGTGAACAAGCCAGTCTCCGCGTGATGGATCCATTAATGCCCAACGTCCTGTACAGGGATTTTTCTCATTTTGTTCTAAAACTCTTTAAGTAATCTTTCGCTATGGTTTTGGAAAGCCTAAATACTGCAGTGCCAAAAGTAAAATAAAAATAAAAATGAATGAATGACGTCATGTATTATAATAGGGATTTAGTACCTGAAGACAACATTGAAAGTATATTTTTGGGATTGCAGAAGCAAGCGGTGTTTTGAAATTGGTGTATGCCTTCACATTTCAGTGGGGTTGCTTTTTCTTTTAAAAAAATACCTTTGTTGAGACAGATGTAATCACTCTAGTAAAAATACAGTACAGGTATTTCGACCACAATTGAGCCCAACATTTTTGTGGCTAAGTGAGACATTTATTATATGGATTTTGCACCATTTTATGACCTTTCTTGATTCAGTTATTAAATGAATCACTGCAGTTGTTAAATTAGCAAGACGGTTAAGTGAGCCTAGCTTTCCCATTGACTTTGCCAAAAAGTCATAAAAGGTGATCACATGACCCTGGGACACTGCAATGGTAATAAATGTGAGTCAATTGTTAAGCAACTGAACTTTACGTGATCATGGGGATGATGCAAAGGTCATAAGTATGAAAAATGGTCATAAAGCACTTTTTTCAGTGCCATTGTAACTGAACGGTCACTAAATGAACTGTTGTAAGTCGAGGACTACCTATATATAACATGCTTCATGAAATTTACCTTTTTGTTTCAAGATGTGTGCAGAGCTGCCAGATTTTTTTAATCTGAATTCTAAAATACAGGTTTTGTGGCCACAAACTGGCCTAAATTTAAGACATCTCTACAATCTCCAACTTTTTGGTTTTTTGCTTGATGAAGATCTTTGGAAAACTTGAAAGCTTGTGTGCTTTGGGGGACAGTTCTCAATAAAAATACTATCCAGCTGCGAATCAGGAATCAGTTGATATGGGTATTCGTTTTTGTTAATTTTTGTTAATTTGGATTGATTTACAGATCCCAGTAATCCAGATAAATAAAGCTCATTGGGAATCCCTATCCTTTTTGGCACCCTGAACATATTTGACATGCCATGATGAATTCACACACACATACCAGAAGATTCTGCTATTCTGTCTCTCATTGTAGTCTGCCAGAATACTCTCAAATACTAAGGTATTATCTTTAGTGATAGTTTACATACACAAGGCGGACACTGGGTTGCATCTATATTTTTATTGAAATGTGTACAAATGGCACTTTGCTTTGTGATTTACTTTCAGTGAATCTAAAATGCATGAACAGACAATATACATAGGTAACAAACTCAGGATCTTGCATCCTATGTCTATTGCCTGTCCTGTTCACAAAAATTACATGTGATTAGGTTTTGTAACATAGTTCTTTTGTGACTCTTCCACTTTATTTCCACCTCCTCCTTGCCATATGGCTGCCACATTGCACTCTACCTTTGAAATTTTCTTTTGTTAAATATCTGCTTTTTCTTGTCATCTGCCAAAGGCAGTTTAGGGACACCATCATTACTATTTGGGGGCATATACTTGCATCTTTCCTATCCAGATGAGTTGTAGCAATTTTCTCTAAACATTTAGTGCCTTCTTGATTGAGGTTGATGGGAATGGTATTCTAACATATTTGGAAGGTATACAGTTAGGGAATTTTGAACTATAGAACAGATTGTTGGGTTCTGGAGCAGCATAATTTGTGGTTAAGTCAAAAAAGGTTTTTTTTTTTTGTTTATGTGATGATTTAAATATTTCTTTTGAGGATTTTTGCGCCAATCACTTTACCTTCTACTGTGTTGCTGCAACTAAGTCAAGTATGCATACACTGATAGATTTTTCTCCTGCTTATTCCTGCTTCTGTTTCCCTTTTCTTCCTCTCTTTTCTCATATTTTGTAAAGCGTGAATGGTATAATAACGGGATAAACTTAGGCAGCTGGCTCCCCTGTCAGATTGGAAATGCATGTAAATAGAGGCCAACATAGTATGCTGCTAAAGATGTGAATTTTCTGGCACATTTTCTGTGCAAATAAGTATGAATTGAATTAGCATATTTGTCACAGTTTCTGTAGTCTTCATAAGCACTTGCACTTATCATCTTCATAGCACAGTTGGCTGCAGTATTTGCGCTTGGCAATTTTCTTCTTATCTTCAGTGACTTCCTCATAAAGATGCCACACGTGTATCAGGAATCAGCTTGCACATTTATGACTGGAATTGAAAGGGAAACTAGAACTTGAAACAAGTTGCTTTCCAGCAGATAATCAAGGATGACCATGGAGAAGCCAAGATTAAGACAATACATGTACCTAATATATTTGAAAAGCCATCTTTGTTTTCAAGTCCTCTGGGCAGGTAGAGGCTATAGATAAAAAAAACTTGTATCATTTTTCTACAATTAGCTGCTTTTTCTTCTGTCTCCTAGAAGCCAATAAGGAAACCCTTAAAATGGCTGCTTTTTGGAACAAAATGAAAGGCTACTATGCAGCTTTGAAACGGCTAAACTTCCCTACAGCATTTGTTTTCCAGCCTATATCTTTAGGAAGTCTTTGGGAGGGACATTGTATGTGCATCTTCGCTGTATGAATTTGCCAATGCTTTCAGAAGAATGTTTGAGGACCTGATGGCAGGTGTGCTGGTGTTGGGGGTGGGATGAAATCAGGTTGAGACATGAGAAATAGGCTCCTCATTATGTATCTGCCCTACAGCACAACTTCATTTGGAATATGTACGTGTGAACCCATCAATTTAAAACTTTCACGGGCTTTAAAGACCATTATTTCATGTTACTTTTCCCCAAATGTTTTATGGTGATGCTGCTTCAGATGCTATATGGAATACATAATGCTGATTTGTAATGGCACAATGTAGGCATTGTTATTTTATGATTGTATATATTGTGCCTTAATGTAAGTGCCACTGAAATAATAATTACAATGACTGACTGGCTAAACACATTAAAAAGAATGCACTGATATTAACTATTTGCCTTGTGCTTTCCATTCTGTACGTTTCTTTAATAGTATGGTAGTGGTCACGTGAACCACCATCATACAAAAGTACCGTAAATTATTTATTTGTCTCTCCTCCCCCCCCAAAAATCTTTGGTTTAATCAGGACTCATATATTTTCCCAAATCTATAAAGATAAGAAATATCCTAGTCATGCAAAAATGTCTTTTAATTCACTCTACTTTAGCACACGCTAAAACTGAACCAGGATTAGAGAAGGTTTGAATGCAGAGTAGGAGCATATGGGATTATCAGATTTTGCTCTTGAGTTGTTTTTTTAGTAAGCCAATGTTTATATGCTTCTCGCAAGGTCTAGTATTGATTTAAACTCTGGATAGCATGGAAATTACCATTTTTAGTACATGTGAAATAAGAGTTTATGCATATCTATTCAGATGAAAGTTCTACTGTTTATTTGATATGTTAGGGTTTAAGTCAAACAAGAGTTCATAGGATTGCAGGTTTAGTTTTTTTTTATCCCATTCCATATTTATGTTGCAAAAGTAATTACACATATGGTGCAGACTTGGAAAGAAATGTTGAAAATGCCTTTCAGTCTCATAGACTGAATGGAAGGAACAATGACTTTTCTTAATGCCTATTGTATGTTAACTAGAGCAATAACTTCTCTTAATATCACACTTGATTGTGATTTCCACAGTCTTTATCTGTGCAGAAGAAGTAGAACGTATATGGCACTCTAGATGTTATTGGAGTTTAGTTTCCATCACCTCCACTAGTGTTATCAATGCCAGGGGTAAGTTGTAAACGTAGGCAAACTACAACATCTAGAGATCAGATATTTTCACTGTCCTCAGACTGTTTTATTAGCAAAATATTTTCTCCATTCAACTGTGTACCATAGGACAGCACTGCTAGGTTATTTTATTTTGCTCAAACGTGCAGCAAGTGAAAAGTAGAAATCAGTGCTTTGAAAATGATGGCCCAAAGTGTAACAGCATAAGCATATAATATAAAAGTCATAAGTGGGATAGAAACTCCCCCCCCGCAGCAAATTTGTAACTGAATAGCTTTGGGAATATGAAAAAGGAAGAATCCCAGACTTGCATTTTCTTAGTGGAGGATCAGAAAAAGCAAAACTTTTAAGCAAATGAGGAAGCAGCTTAATAACTGGCAAAGAGAAAAAGGTGCAACTTGAACGAACAGCTTATGCATGAAAAGGGCAAAAGATCGGGCTAGAATCACTAGGTATTGAGGACACGCCTTATCAAAATGTTAGTGTTTGCACATGTGACCATCTATCTCATTGTCCATTTGTAACTCTACAGCCTAATAGTTTACATATTCAGCCTCCAAGGATGGTAAGAATAGTTGGTTTGTTTGGGGTATCAGACCAAACCTGAGGTACGATTCTGAAACCGCACAAGGAACACCAGTAATCACATGAGATAGGCTGAGCTAAATGGTAGCTCATCATCAAATAGTTCAGATTGGCAGCAGACTCAAGAGTATCCGGTTTTAGCTGTTACAGGCAACCAGTTAAAATTTGAGGAGTTTCAAGAACCCATGGGCTATTTATTATATCCATGTCACTATTTTAGTCATAGGTGTTGAGAAAAACAAATCCTAAGATTCTCCGCCTGCATAGCTCATTACCTGCACATGGCATTAGGTTAAGGAAATCTCCCTCCCCTGTTCTGATCCTGCTTACATTATCCTATGTGTGTTTTGTAGCTGTAATCGGCCATCTTATTTCCATGCTATTAACACAAGTGGGACAATTAATTCTGAGTGGCAAATTGCAACGAAGATTCAGAGGACAAAGTCATTAATGATATCAGTTGATATATAAATGGTAATTGCCACTGTTGGGCAGTCTAAATGTGAGTTTTATGCAGATGGGTGCTATGCCAGCAACATACAAATATTCCACTTACAGTAGTGTAGTGACAGTCATAAAAAAATATTGCTGTCTCCTAAAAGGATGACATTAGCATCAACTTCCAAAACGACAGGGTACATAACAAAATCTATGTTAAATAAGATTTATTCAGGACAACATTTTGTTTTCCACAATGACCAAATGACACCATGAAGTGTTCCAAGATGTGGGTGAAATGATCTCATTCCATTCACGTTCCCATATTGGTACTAATCGGTAAAGGTATTATTAATATGTAGTCCTATGGTTGTATGCACAGGACATACATAAAGTTACTTAATGTGGTTTTCTGAATAACATGATCTTCTGAATGATAAATTAATGACTTGGAGTAGATTTGCCCAACACATTTAAGCTAAAATGTGATGGTTAATTTGTGTTTCAAAGATTTTGCTGATGACTTGTACAACTGTTCTTAAAAAGTGACAGATGTTTTCCTAAATATGTCGTTCATTTTTTTAATATTCTGCCAACTTTTCTAAGATGATGATACTTATAAAAAGGAAACCAGTTCAATGCATCTATAGTGCAGCTTTGCAGTTTATGTGTTTGTAATTCTGTGAGCAAGGACTCCGAAATTATAATAGTAATGAGTGACCAAGCATTCCAAATAACTTTTTTGTCTGACCGACAACATATATAGATGGAGGTGGCATTGTTCAGATGTATCTAAAGTAATTCCACATATTATACACTGAAATCTATTCACGCATCCACACACAAATATACATAGTGAGAGACAATGTTCCTACATTACACTAAGCAATATTGTGCTTTACATTTTGTGAGAGCAGCCATTATGGTTTCTGATTTGTAAAATATGATTAATGTCTGTGTTGCATGAATTCTGATGTATTCAGTAAACATGGTTAAAGTAGTTGAGCATGGTACATAAACTAATCAAATGTGTGTTTTTAAAAAAAACTTACCTAGTACCATTTGAATGAAGGTTATTCTGCTTTGTTGCTGGAGAGTTTCAGCATTACATATTTTGACCAAAATTGTTGCCTTTAAAAAAACTGCTATTATTTTGGTTTTGCTTGTTGATGCTTGTTGATCTCACCACCTTAAATTAGTATGGTGCTGTCACAGCAGGGTTATCTGCTGGGGTGGAGAAGTCACAATGTCAGCCACAACTGTGACAATCAGAGAGAGCCCCTTCCTCTTTTAGTTATGTTGTATGTGCGGCACAAAAGAAGGATAGGGATTTGATTGCACAGTTGCTGGGGTCATCTTGACTTTTTCATCTCTCTTCTAAGATGTTCCTATGTTGGAAGATATCAAAATATGAAGAAAGAGAGAGAGAGAGAGAGAGAGAAAAGAAAGAAAGATTGAAGAAAAGTGAAAGACGAAAAGGCTGAGTCTCCAGGGCTTGGTTTTGTCCTTTATATCATTGTTAGAGGAGCAAGTTTTGATATACAATGCGTTTTTCTTCTTGTTGTGCTTCCTATGAAAATGTGTACATAGTACATATACCAGAGAGAATTCAACATTTTATACATTTGAAGGCATTCAGAGATTGGTAGTTTGGAAAAAAGTTATAATGGCACAATATCAAGGCTTTTGATGCTACTCAACGGATATATACATAGACATGACATATATGTGCGGGTATGTGAGTGTGTATATGTATATATACATATACACACGTGTCTGTGTGTCTGTGTGTATATATATATGTATATACTGTATATAATCATATTTTATATATAAGAAATATAACATGAGCATGAAATAGTAAAAATGGATAGACAAATGGGAGACAGAAGGTCAAAATGTAAGCCCTATCTTCAAAAGTTTTCAAGCAGTAAAATACAATGAAGCCAATAAAAACTGCAGAATAAACAAAATGCTTTTGGGCAAGGAACACTTTAGAAAGTTTTGTGGGGGGGAAAATTGGCTGTGGCAGATTATAATATCTTTGGGAAATCTGTTACACAACAGCCCACCCAATGAACAAATACATTCAATTCTGGAATGATCAGGATCCAAGTAAAATAAAGCTTAAAAAAAGAGCAGTTGTATCACAAAAGCTCTTAAAGATAAGGAGAACTTTGGCCCTGGGTGTTGCACATGAAGCAGGTCTAAGTTAATCATATTTAAAAAAAGGAGGCTGGATGTGCCAAAGACTAGGGCAGGCACTAGATGCTATGTGTGTGACCCAGGCTGAAAGGGGAATGAGTTCCTCTAAAAGTGGGGGTGGCAAACCCAGTAACCATGGGCTTCTCCCCATCTGGCAGCTTTGAGTCTTAGAGGCAGTTTAAATACAGTTTGTTTATGTGGCAGAGAGGGTGGGAAGTCCAAATACCATCAAGATCCTTTGGTGGTGTGAATGGACACCTGGACATACACAGAAGCTTATTTCTTCCTCAGTTCTTGGAATTAATTCCCTTAATGTAATCAAACAGTCATTTGTTTCCCATTTCTCTTTATACTTGTAAGCTCATGAAGCACAGAGAAAGTGTAGTAGACCTTATCTCCTGCTCCTTAGCAAGGCTGAACATGCATCAGTACATCAGTACAGATGATCCCAGATAATCCAGGCTTACTTTTCTGATTTTTTTAAAAAAAGATTTCTCCCCAGATTTAGCCCGTCCAGATTCCAGTGGGTGTTTATCACAGTTTGGACAGCTCTGTTGATTTGGAGAATGGCTGAATTAACAACAGTGGAGAAAAGAAAGTATATTAACCACATTGTTCCCAGAAGCAAATTTTAAAGGTTATGGTGAGGGAAGTCACTGCTGTTTCTGATTCTCATTCTTATCAAACTGTAGCCTATTATAAAATTCTGAAAGGCTTTTCACCAGGATGGCTCGGAATATAGTAAGTGGAACACTTACAAGACAAGGTCATGTCAGTTCATTTTTAGAGAAGCAAGTGTCAGACAACCCTTCACTGATGGTGGTGTCAGTCTCTTGAGTAGGCTGTGCGGCCTACCATCCCAGGACCACACATCCAGGCTCTTCTTAATATGGATTGAAATGGTGCCTATTCAGGAATTGTGGGGTGGGGAGTCAAACCTCCATTCTGATGTCTCTGCCTTTTTCAGGTGGAGAAGTATCAGGCACTATGAACAGGTTGTATAGGAGACTTAAGACAAAAGCAATTGCTACAAAAAGGAAACTCATGCCACCATCTGAGACCCATGGCTTTACTAGAATGCCCACCATCATTCCCAGCCTGCAAATGCTCCTTCCCAATGCAAGCCATTCATTTTGGCTTGACTGTTGGTATCATGACTAAATGGCTGAAACACTTAACTAGTTTGACTGTGGCTGGGTTGCAATAGTGACTGTTATAAAATAGAACTTGGAAGTTTCTTTAGGAGAAAACAGGGAGTCTGACTTGACAATATATTCCAGAGAAATTCTTCCCATAACTTCTTTTATTTTGCCGGTACGCTGATGATGCATAATAAAGAAATGCCTTGCATCATTAGTATGCATTTTGCCCGGAGACCCTCTGTGTATGTCTCAGAGTGGCATCTTAATTCTTACCTACGAAATCTTGGCTGATGGTGATAAGGGGCTATTTCTGCTCTTAAAAACTAAGGGGAAATATCATTTCCACACTGTACTAAAGCAAGCTACCCTTAACCATTGCCCTAAAAGGACCTTCTGTTCTTTCTTGCTAAAGCGAGCGCTAAGCTTCTGCCAGCCAAAGTAATCTTAGCGCATTATTTCTGCCTGCAGGAGTACCCTAGAAGTTGCCATGTTACCATGGGAAATAAAGAGGGAAGCCCAAATCAAGAGACAGGTGCATTGCTTTCTTCTCCCATTAGCAGCTACGGACCCCGAAGCATGACTTCTTTGGAAACGATCTCTTTTGTACATTACGGAGAATTCTGTGAAATGGCAGGCTTGTCTCTGAACCTCACTACTTAAGAATTGTCACATCTTTCCTAATAACCTGCACAGAAGGGGCCCAGGCAGTTCATCATGTGAATGTTGTAACCTTTGGAACAGCTTTGCTACCTGCCTTTCTGATGGGAGGATGGATAGAATAGGCCAGGGCTCAAAGAAGAAACAGAGTCCAGGCCAGGTCAAATGAGAAGCTGCCAGTTGGATGAGATGAGCAGATGATGGCACATCCTGTGGAAGTGGCTCTCTCAGTTCAGTTGCAGTCTTGCTCCAGGGAAGGCTATGACTGTCGGCCTTCCCACAGCGCACGGTCGGAAGGGAGAGGGGAAGAGAACTGAAGCAGCACTTCCTTTTGATAGATAAGTAGCCTCTTAGAAACAGAATACCCCAGAAGCAGTCTGGCTCTACCTGTTCCTGTAGGTTCTTCTTGGCATTCGGATTAAAAGAGAGAGAGAGAGGGAGAGAGAGGGCTTTGCACACAATGACCACTGCCACACAAGGCTTGCTGTGGTTAGGGAGCATGACAGATACAGAAGGAGAGACACACAGTTAAGACTTCAGTGTTTGTGGACCGGAGAAGGCTGTGCCCTCACCTCCATTGGTTACTGCGGGGCGGGGGAGGGGAGGGTTCTTCCAGCAGCACTTCTGTTACGTTTAAAGTTCAAGGGCGTCATTGGAACGAGCAGAAACTGGAGTGGATCTGGCAGCTGAGCCTCACCTCTGTCCAGCTGGCTCCATGTGCGTATCGCTGCATTGGCCTGGGGCGGATGGATGAGGAGAGGCTGGATTCTGCTGCCTCCCCAGTAGTCTGAGATAGAGGCCCTGCAAAAAGGTTGGCAGGTCCACGGGCTGGGCTGGGCCAAAGCTGCTCAGCATGGCCCCTTCCCTTTGGTAGTGTTAGTTGTACATCCAGTTGTCAGTTAACAGGTAAAATCCTCAAAAGTTCCTCGGGCTGGGTGGTGAGGTAGGATGTTGGCTGCGTATGTCATGCCTGCTGGATGGCCTCGGATACTCTCACATGGATTCTGGAAAGGTGGAGAGGAAAAGCAAAAAGGAGCGTAAACAGAATGGACATGAAAGTAGCATGGTAAACAAGAAACACTGATAAATGGGACCCTAGGTCCAGGATTTGCGGGTTCAAGAGACTCCATGCCATGGAAGGGGAGATGGTTTAGGAATTATTTAAAAAAAAACAGCTGAACTTCTGGAACATAATCAGACTGGGACTAAAAGGCATCTCCCTAGGTATTCCTCATCATCTGTCATAGAAGACTTTGAGAGACTGGTCTTGTTTCATTCAAGTAGCCCAAGGAGATAAGATGCTTTGCTGCAGATACAGTAGCTTCCTGTCTCTGCCAGTGCTCCTATATGAACTAGAAATCGTCACTGCCCCGTAATTGGAAGTTTTTGTGCCACTTGGCACAATTCGTTGGTGCTAGTCATGATGACAAGATGACAGGACGAAAGAGTAAAAATCCTTTCATCCTGCCATCTTGTCATCGTGACTAGTTAGAAACTGTACACGACTAGCACATCATACAGTTAGAGATCTGATATTGCAAGAAGACTTCACGTCTTGCAGTGCACATTATAGGAGAGGTTGCAGTACTCCTCCTCTTAGAGGAGGAGGATGTAAATTCCCACGAACCATATTAGTAGCCTGCCTCAAATTTTATAGAGAAAGGTAATAAAGGCTTTGGATACTCGTGTACCAGTGTCACCAAGAGCTGTGGTGGTGCAGTGGTTAGAATGCAGTATTGCAGGCTAACTCTGCCCACTGCCAGGAGTTCAATTCTAACTGGCTCAAGGTTGACTCAGCCTTCCATCCTTCCGAGGTCAGTAAAATCAGGTCCCAGATTGTTGGGGCAATATGCTGACTTCGTAAACCGCTTAGAGAGGGCTATAAAGCACTGTGAAGTAGTATATAGGTCTAATTGCTATTGCTAATATTATCTTGTATGACCCAGGAAATCTATTGGTAGCTGCATTCCACCTGAGGTCCACATTGTTCCAACTCTCTTGAGACTTTGTAAAGCTGTAACACTCTGGCTCTTCGGTCAGGCCCTGGGGTAGCAACACAGCTAGAATACAACCCGCTAAACTGTTGTATTTTTGGCATGCTATACTAGCTCTTAAAGACTGATTTGTCCTACCAAAAATAAATATGTGCTAGACGAAGTAAAGAAAATGGTTGTTGCTAGGTTTCAAAGTGATTGGGTAAACAGTTAAGGGGCTGAGTAGATAATGATGGGGAGGAATCCTTAGCCATGGTAAGCCACCACAAAGGAGCATGGACAGGTGTAGAATAGCTAAATTGATAATTGAGCTTTCAAATGGCTTCTGGTCATTTACTGAATTTATTTGTAAGGTACCCTGAGATTTAGGGGCCTAGCAAAGTTAACCTAATATTTAATTAATATTGTAGATATAAATAAATAGAACTGGGTTCCTTGTTGTATGGTATTATAGGAAGTGTAATTCTACCAGAGGGCAATAGGATTCCTAATACAGAAATCTCAACTGCTTCACTAAACTGTGGATTCTTTATTGGTTGAGAGAGTTTGGCACAATTAAAATGATACAAACTCCATGATCATTGAGAGTATAGCCAGGCCATCCACATGACAGATGACGAGAGTTGTTATGAGGTGTAGACACTTACATGGCGCTTCACATCATCCAGGCTCAGGGCAACACCCTTGTCACTGTTATTCCCTTTGTGTTTCTTTTCACACTTGTCACGGCGACAGAGGTGGAACTTAATAACCTAGAGATAGAACAAGAGGAAATGTTCATCATTGGGAACTATTAATGGGATTATTTAGAATTCTTATGTACACATAGTACGTCAGTGAATAAAATTCCATATGATTGAACTGTAACACTAATTACACATTGACATGAGCCTAAGGTGACCCTACATGGAAGTGAAATTCTGAAAATGGTGTATTTCAGTGAAGTATGATGAAGAATTACTTTCCTATTGACTCAGTTTATTGCTAACACTTAAAACCTTTTTCTTAACTGAAGAGTACTAAAAGTTTGCTTCAGAACTGAATTACAGTGTCAGGATTCTGGCGATCGCCCTAATTAAATCATAAGCCTCGAGCCAAGCTTCAAAAAACTTCAAAAGATTTATTAGGAGCAACATGCCGGCATGAAGCCGACTCTGTGACACATAATTTACAACCACCTATCACCAACGAAACACATTCCTGGGCTAGGTGTCATCACCCACATTCTCCAATAAAGGATTTTTGTGGGTAGAACACCCGGTTGCCTAAGTTACAATCTTTGTGAAATAAGCTTGGAATGTGCTTCTGATTTTATTTGCCATATGCTCCTTCAGTTCTTTCCCTCTCTTTCTCCTGGCAACTTGGAAACAGGCATAGAAATGTTTTACAAGTTGACAATGTGTTTATTGGTTACCTCTTTATAAGCCATAAGTTGTATTCCTTTCCCTCATGTTAACAGAGACCAAAACTCACCTCATAGGCATAGTCAAAAAGCTCAAGCACAGTCAGTAAACTGGCTCCAATAAACAGCCCCATCTGTCCCCCAATGTCACCTGCATGGGAGAGACAGGAAGACATATATGAGGTCTTTTCCTTAAGTGGAATAATTTCCATGTCTGGGTAATCCCCAGTTATGCCAACCCACACTGAGGGGAAAGGGGAAGCATGGACATTTTGCATTACATTGAAGTGAGCCCCAAAAGGTCCCCCCTGCCCTGGAAGCCTGGCATTTACAGGATCTGCCCCAACTGGCAGAAAGAAAAAAAGTGATCTCACCCAGCAGTCCAGCTACTTCATATGCTTTCTTCTGCTCAATTGTTTCATAGTTCAAAGCTTCAAAGAAAATGTCCAGAACCAGGATGTTCTCCCTGCATAAGATGAAGGGAAGCGAAAGGGAGCCAAACTTTGAAATCTGCCCACCAAAGAATCCTGTAAGTATATTGAGGTCTGGAGTTTTGGCTAATGACCCACTCAGCAAAACAAGCACCCATAGCTGTAGAAGTGAGAACAGATACACACACTCATATGTCTGCACCCAAAGAAACAAATGATGATTGCAGCTGTTTGTGGAATCATCACAGGATATGTAGAATATTTCTTCAGAGCAGGATTGGCTATAGAAGAGATGGAAGCTCTTTCTCTTTCTTTCTTTCTTTCTTTCTTTCTTTCTTTCTTTCTTTCTTTCTTTCTTTCTTTCTTTCTTTCTTTCTTTCTTTCTTTCTTTCTTTCCTTCCTTCCTTCCTTCCTTCCTTCCTTCCTTCCTTCCTTCCTTCCTTCCTTCCTTCCTTCCTTCCTTCCTTCCTTCCTTTTTGTCCCTCCCTCCCTCCCTCCCTCCCTCCCTCCATATCTATCTGTCTGTCTGCTTACCTACCTACCTACCTACATATCCATTTATAATCTATATCATCTATCTCTTCTAGCTGTCTGTCTATCTAATCTTTTATCTATTACATTTATTTGCTACACGTCTCACCACATCTCATAGGCCAGTGGTCCCCAACCTTTTTTGTACCAGGGACCAGTTTCAAGCACAAACACTTTTTCAAGGAGGGGGGGGGGAAGAGTCCGAGTTTGGTGGTTTGCTTGCAGACGTTTCATTACCTGACTAGGTAACATCTGATGTTGTTACCTAGTCGGTAATAAAACGTCTGCCAGCAAACCACCAAGTTCAGGGAGCGCCCGGCCCTGCCTCCCTCAGCCCCATCCCTCAGGTGTCTCCCTCCCTCCCTCAGGTGTCTGCCTCGTTCCTCTCTCAGTCGCTCTCTCGCTGCTCCACCAGCCCAGGAAGAAACTGCTTCAAAGAAGCCGGGGGGGTGGGTGGCTTTTCCTGTCGCCGCAGCTCCTCCGAGCGCCCGTTTACCCCCACCCGCCCGCCCGCGCTGGTTCAACCCAGTGCTCCGTTCTGCCTGCCTGCCTGCCTGCCTGCCTGCCTGCCTTCGTTTGGAGCAGCTTCGGCTGATAAAAAGAGGCGAATAGTTATTATTCTCAGCTGAAGCTGCTCCGAATCAACCAGACAGGCAGGCAGGCAGAACGGAGCACTGAATTGAAGCGCGGCGGCGGTGGGTGGGGGTAAATGGGCGCTCGGAGGAGCTGCGGCACAGGAAAAGCCACCCCCGGCTTCTTTGAAGCAGTTTCTTCCTGGGCTGGTGGAGGAGCGAGAGAGCGACTGAGAGAGGAACGAGGCGGGAGGAAACCGAAGCTGCTGAGCCAGAGAGCAGGACAGGCTTCGGTTGCTTCCTCCCTCCCCTTCTTTCATTTGTGTCCTTGATCCCCGATCCCAGCAGCATTCATCGAAGGCGAAGAAAGCCGCCATTTTTTTTATTTTTTTTTATTTACGGCCCAGTACAGAGTGCTCCACGGACCGGGACCGGTCCGCGGCCCGGTGGTTGAGGACCCCTGTCATAGGCAACCCTGGGCAGCTTACAATAACAACAATTTTTAATTATAAGTAAAGATGGTGATTCTGGGTGGCTTACAACATTAAAACAATAAAACCACGAGAAATAAATATTGCTAATAACAATAACAATACAATTATAATTAAAGATGTGAAGGGAAGATGCAAACAAAGTGTGTGGGGGGGGGGGGGAAGGGGAGAGGTGGGATCTTCTATTGGTCCATCAACCATCTCTTCCACACTGGGGCCCCAAGCCATCTGGCAGAGCCAGATCTTCAGACTTTTGTGGAAGGCTGGGAGGGTGAGAGCATATCTCACCTTGTGGGACAAGCTGTTCCAAAGGGCAGGGAGGCCACAGCAGAGGAGGCTCTTCTGGACTCCGCCAGCCAGAATTCCTTAACCAATGGGGTTTGCAGCATACCCCCTCTGCCAGCATGGGTGAAGTGGGCCAGTCCTATTGGGGTAAGACAATTCCTCAGATAACCTGGACTCATGCCATGCAGGCTTCAATGGTGATCACCGATACATTGAATGGCACCTGGAAGCAGACTGGAAATCAGTGCAGCTCACAAAATAGTGACATAATACAGCTCACTCTAAGAGCTCCGGAAACTGCCCACTCCACCACACTCTGCACCAGTTGTAGTTTTTGAATGCTCTTCAAGGATAGCCCTATGTAGAGTGCATTGCAGTAGTCCAAGTGTGAGATGACCGGAGTTTGAATGATTGAGAGAAGGGACCCATGATCCAGGAAGGGGTGCAGCTGGACACAATATGAGTATTTAAAAGCCTTTCACCAACTGGGAAAGGAAGAAATGTTCTCCTGGAGTGCCTTCCACTTGCTAAAAGGATTGTTTTTAATAGGAAGGAAGAGCCAAACAGTGCCTTCTTCGGTGCCTGGCTGTGCCTCTGTTCTTTCCTCATCTGCCTCTTTCCAATGCTGTCTTTCAGTTCTAAATCTCTGACAATACTTACAGCTTTGCCCTGTGTTATTAGTTTCTCTCTTGGCCAGTTAGTGAGGGACAGGAAAGGGAAATGCAGAAAAAAAGGTAATAGATGGGTTGGATGCAAGGACAACACTCAGCCAGGAAAAGAAACTCACCCAATGTACTGTTCACTCTTGTTGTATTTCTTGGCCAAATACTTGGCTGAGGCCTTGCTGGGGATCTTCACCATGGACAGCTCTTTACCATAGCGTGTGACGTTGCAAGGCATCTCACATAAACAATAATCATTGTCTCGCTCCACCAAGAAGTCTGGAGAGCCCAAAGGAAGGGGAGAAGTCACAATGATTTCAAATAACAAAATACCAAAAGCAGTTCACGATATCTCATTTTAAGAGACTGGAGAGGTGATGTCTATTGGTCCTTACCAAGGGCTGGATCTGCACATTCTTTGTACTGTTCAGGGGTGCAGTACGGAGCATCACCTGCAAAAGAGCATAAAAGTGGTGTTATGCTTTAATGCAAGCAGCTATTATGGCAAAGTTCATTCCTGCTGAATTTCAACCCTTAATGCAGAGGTCTCCAAACTTGGCAACTTTAAGACTTGTGGACTTCAACTCCCAGAATTCCCCAGCCAGCATAGTCCCTCCCCCTCCCTCCCTCCCTCCCTTTCTCCCTCTCTCTCATCTCCAGTATTATTCTCCAGTTTCTTGTTCTTTCCAGTGAAACAAAACTCTCCCTTCTCTATCCTGCTTTCTTTCTGTTGGAAGGAGGGAGGAAAGTTTTTACAATCATATCTGAAAGGTGCAAATGATTGAGGGATCAAATAATTTTGCAAACAGGGTGTCTTATTTTAGAGCCAAATAATTTAAGTTACTTGGTTTAAATCTTTACTTGTTTTATATCTTGTCTTTTGTTAAGGAGCTTAAGGTGTTGACGGTTATTGTTTTATCCTGGCATTCTATTTTAGGAGTGTGGTGTATGGTAAGTATATATACATTCTTAAATATATGCACATCTACATACACGGTTGTGATATGGACAGATTTATTGGGTGAGGGGAAAAGTATATGTGTTTATAAATATAAACAGTATATTTCTATCTTCTCTTTTTAGTGAGGAATCAAATTAAGTCATTTTGTTCCTTTTGGGCTAATAAGGCAATATTTATATTTTAATGATTGTATTATATTATGCTGTTGGGTTTTTTCAATGTATGATTTGGTAAGCCTGGAATTATTGATGTTGTATAGCTGTATTTTTATTAGGTCAGCGACATATATTAAAGTGCCTGTACAACACTTATAGAAATTGATTTTATGAGAAGTCTATCACATCAACTACATAAACATTTGAATGAAAAGATGGAGAACTTATATTTGGGACCATCTTGATTTTGTGATTAAAAAGTTGTTAAAGATGGATACAGTTGATATATTTATTTCCAGAACTGCTGCCTCTACACATCTTTCTTTGTGAAACATATGTCAAGGTGAATTATATTTAGTTGAAATCAACACTCTCCTAGAAATTCACAGAAGGAAATGAGAGAACTGCCACTCCTTCACAGTGCTCTTCGCCATTTTTTTTTCATGTACAGTTTTTTCTGTCCCAGCGGTTAAACTAGGCTGTTCTGTGTGCAAATAAGTCCTCTATTATTTCTGGGTTTTGAACCCTCCTTTAATGTCTTACACTGTTTTCTGTTACTTTTATATCTGGAATATCCACACAATGCAGACACTGTTTGTCAGATTCCCTTCTCTATGAACCTTCTATATACCAAATTATGTGTTATAAAGTAGCTAGAAGTAAGAAAAAAAAAAAAACCCTATACTGGGAATCCTTGATTAACAACCACAATTGGGGCCAGCAATTCTGTTGCTAAGTGATGCAATTGTTAAGCAAGACATCCCATGACCACGTCTTAGGATTTTACGGCTGGCTTCTCAATTGACTTTGCTTGTTGGAAGCCGACTGTTAAGAATGCAGATGGTGACTGTGTGACCGCAGGAGTTTGCAACAGTTGTAAACACCTGCCAGTTGCAAAGTGCAGAAATCTTGATCACATGGCTGCAGGGGCATTGTGACAGTCTTAAGTACAAGGGCTGCTCATAAAGTCACTCTTTCAGCACCATTATAACTTTCAATCATCACCAAACAATGCGATTATTAAGCGAGATCTACCTGTAGGGATATTATTTCTGTTTCTTATATTCTAGATATAGGGAAAAAAATAACCAAGCGGAAAAAAGTCTAACATTAGTGCTTTCCATCCTCACACTTTGAAAAGGGAAAACATTTTCCTTCTTAGGAGATGTATTCTAATACTAGGTGTCCTACCTCAAATAATCCAGGAAAAGCTTTACAGCTTAACTGCTCTGGTTATCAGAAACTGGTCCAGAGATGGATAGATTGACATTAATAATAAAGGATAAGGAAGAAACAGAGTATTTTTTTAACATGGGATTTGTTTTATCAATGGAGAGGTAGAAATTAGAAGATGAAAGATCACTGGTATGCATAAATAAAGGATGTAAGAATTGGATTATACGTAAGTAAATATTAATATTATTAATCTAGTTTTTATTATCAATATTATTATCACCAGTATTATTATTATATGGTAAAAGTAAATTGAGATCCAGACAATACACTGTTTATTAAGCACTTATGTATTTTAAATAAAAAAAGTATAAATAAAATTTAAAAAAGAAACTGGTCCTCAATTTTTCCAGAGAGCAAATGTTATTTTAATCCATTGTGCAAGCAAAGTATCCAATTAAAAATGCTACACCTAATGAAGATATTGCCATTGGCTCTATTTTCTTTGCATCTTAAGGCAACCTTACTAGTCAGAACCTACGCTGAATCTGAACACAGTGTCGCGTTATGTAACCAAAACTGAACTCAAACCCCTGCATTAATCCATGCCTTTACTTGTCTATCGTATCTTAAATAATGATACCATACCAATTTCTAATCAGGCTTGATCTTCAATCTGAAACATGCTCATCCCCCATTTTTCTCATCATTTGTCTGTACTGTTCTGCCTACTCCTCCCTAGGAGATGCAGCTGACTAAAATAATTAATTCACTTCCTTGTTTGGATTATGCTAATTACATATCTGGAAGAGGTATTCTGATTAACAAGAAAAACTCTTTACAGACCAAGGTGAGGTGGTTGAAAGAGTCCTAGGATCTGTTCAAGCATGCCTTAGAACTGGAGACCGGGAGTGGCTCAATTAGGGGAAGTCATAATTAGAGATGAACCATAATAAGAAGCACTTTTAAAGAATGTTTTCAGCAACTGTAAAACACCTTACTTCCATTGCTTTGGGGCAATGTTGGTTATTTACTTTGAAAATAATTGAAAATATTCATGTCTTGACAAAGTAGTACCCTCATTCTGACTATGGTTTATTGAGCCACCGTGATACTTCTAAGGAGCTAGGGCTATTGAGGTATATAGCACAGACCAGGTAGACTAGATATTATCATATGAATTAGCATATTCTTCTGGGAGAGTATGGTGGAAATTGTGGTGAGTTATCTGAAATCAACAATTTGGAAAAAGCTAACCTGTGTAATGATATTTCAGCTTTTTAAAGGAATGTTCACATGACTTCAGCATTTTTTTTCCACTTGCAGGTGGTTTAATTATGTCATCATGCACCAAATTAGACTGTTTATTAGATGTTGTGAAACCAGGTATATGATACTGATTTGCCAGCTTTTTTTCAAATGGAAGAAGGTAATGCAGTAAAATGGCTTAGAAGCAGACACAGAAGATTGTTTCATATTCTTTTGTACATTGCCCTTGGTTCCTATAAGAGGAAAGGTGGTATATATATCATCATCACTATCATAATCATCTAAAGAATTGAAAACCTACAACAGTTAATTCCACAGCTGAATATATTACGCAGATTAACATACTTCTGCTGACTGCTGGCTGCCAGCAGTTTGATTCTGACCCGCTCAAGGTTGACTCATTCTTCCATCCTTCTGAGGTCAGTAGAGTGAGGACCTAGATTATTGGGGGCAATATGCTGACTCTGTAAACTGCTTAGAAAGGGCTGTAAAGCACTATGAAGCGGTACATAAGTCTGAGTGCTATTGCTATACGGCACATTCTTATATTGATTCATCTAGTGCAGGGGTGGGCAAACTTTTTGGCTCATTGACTTTTAAAATTTGACAGATGGGCCGGGTCAGCACAAGATACGATACATATAAAAAACTGCAAAATCTCCGCAAAATCAAGTCACTGCACCTAATGCGCCACCTGGTGTCGAAATGCCTGTCATTACAAGTCAAAATCAAATGAATGCAATCATTCAATCATTCACATCAAACTTTAATTCTGTACCCATCTTCGGCGGGCCGGATTAAAAAGACCAACGGGCCGGATGTGGCCCGCGGGCCGTAGTTTGCCCACCCCTGTTCTAGTGCAATATTGTTTTTGATTGCAACAGTAATCCTACTGCTGCTGCCCAAAACTTTTTAAACTGAAGGTCCAGTTGAGGATTAGGTGGTACTATGGCTAGAGGTTAAGACATTGGACTTGTCAGCTGGAAAGCCGACAGCCCAGGTTTGAGACCGAAGCATTCTGCAACAGGGTGAGCACCCGTCTTCACCTAGCTCCTGCCCACCTAGTAGTTTGAAAGCATGCACTTGTGAGTAGATAAATAGGTACCACTTCAGTGGGAGGAAACAGTGCTCGGTGATGTCATGTTGTCTGTTTGTGGAAACATCTTTGGACTGTCAGTGGCCTTGAAATGGAAATGAGCACTGCCCCCTATAGTCGGCAACGACGAGCAAAGTAACATCTGCAGGGACTTCTTTTTTTCCAGGTAAGTATCTGGGATCTTCTACCCTATAAATCTTGTGCTTTATGACTTCATCTGATTCTCATTTCTTGCTTGCTTAACCCTAACCCTAACCCTGCCATCTTGTCACCATGACTAGCACCAACGAATTGTGCCAAGTGGCACAAAAAACTTCCAATTACAGGGCAGTGACATGATTTCTAGTTCATGTAGGAGCACTGGCAGAGACAGGAAGCTACTGTATCTGCAGCAAAGAATCTTATCTTCTCGGGCATGGTTGAAATTCTGGACTGTGGTGGTTGCTGGGTGTTTGAGAGTTGGCAATCACTCTCTCCGCTTCAGTCTGCAAGAGGAGCTGTCCAGCACTGCCAGCAGTCAGCTGACTTGGTGAAGAATTGGACTGGGCAGAGGATTATTAGCCTATGCAGAGTTTCAGCACAGTATCTGGTTGAGATGTACTGGTATCTCCCAAATGCAGGGGTGTCAAACTCGCGGCATCACGTTGGCATCACGTGACGTATTGCAACTTTTTCTCCCCTTCGCTAAACCGGGCATGGGCATGGCCAGCGTGTGACGCCTCTGGCCCGTGGGCCACGAGTTTGACAGCCCTGTCCTAATGTGACTACACTTAACTGTCAATATTCATTTCTTATCCCCTCCATCCCCACCTCATGCTTCAAATCAAATCTTACCTTCAAGGAGCTGAACCTTATTTCATTACTCTTTTGAATACAGAGCAGTTATTCTGGAGAACGCAAAACTGGGGGATAAATCCAACTGGGGAACATTAGATTTCTGCTTCTGCAGATCCTTTGCATTTATTACAGCCATGCAGTTGTCCTCTATATTCCTGATTCATTCTGGAGACCACCCTAAAGGAGATGTCTAATCCAGTTTCAGCTCTGGGCATTTCTGAGGGCATTAACATAGGCAACCTGTTGTTACCCAGTGTGGCATGTTAGCCCACCATCTAAATATCAAAATAGTGCGCACATTCCGGAGTGTACTCCCATAAATCATCTCTTCATCTTGCAAAGGACTCAATAAGAAAATGATTTTTAAAAAAAACCCAATTGCCACTTTTATGGACTTCAGTCCTTAGCTTCCCTTCGGAGCTGCCCGCCCTTCTTACCAGGCATATGCACCATACGACAGTTGCAGTTCTCCACCAAGTAGCGGGTTTCACAATCTATGCGGCAAGCAGTGATGCTGTAGGTGTCGTAGAATTCAGACTCCACTGTCACTGACTTGCAGTCACCCCAAGGTGGAGGAAGGTAGATAAGCTGAGCAACAGAGGATAGAATGAGAAGGTCAATACCTCCTTAATCTTTCCTAAGGCAAAAAGAAGAGTTCCATTTGGCCTGTCACGATGATGTCCTACATACAGGCTCAGTAGAGTTTACAAATGAAATAAGGCAGCAATAAACACGTAAAATAATACTACCAGTAGCATATCCTTGTGTAGATAAGGATACAGCTCTGAAGTCCCTGCCCCCTACTCAGTAGCACTAGCCATCTGTCCTCAGCCTGGATTGCGGGATCAGATGCCAGGGATGTTTCAATCTAAGCCGTTCTTTTCAAAGGAGAATGGAAGAAAAATCAATGTGGGATGCTTCTATTTTATTTTTTTTCCTTGCAACAATTTACATTCACTCATTATCCTGCTTTTCTTCCAGAAACCCAAGGCAGCTTACATAATACCACTTTCCATTTTTATTCATGATAAAATAGGAACAAAACATGTTTTATTCAATAAATGTACCTTGTGAGGTAGGTTTTGCTGAGAAACACTGAGTGGCTGAAAATAATTCAGTGAGCTTCCATGAATCCAGGTGCTCCTGGTTCTAGCCCAGTGCCTTAAATCGTAAAACCATTCCTGCTCTTTAGCACGGATACACGAAGGTATTTTTAAATAGAGCAAATGTGTCTTCAACGTACCCGCTGCTCTTGGCAGGACACAAACGTTTGGAAGCCGGGTGCCACTCCAAATCCCAGCTGGTCAATGAAGGGTGGTTCATCCTGGCTGTGGATCTGCACTTTAATCCCAGCTTCGAAGGACGTCTCATCTATGGCACAGAGAGATAGAAAGCATGGGAAGAGCAAGTGAGGTGGGCTCTTTCTTTTAATCTGACACCCTCCAATCCCCAGGGACATTAAGGAGAAGCATCCATGCCTCAAGGAGAAGCATGAAGTTGAAGTTGCAGGGGCGTGGAGTGCAGGTTCTCTGCACCCTCTCAACCCACACGTGCCATAGTTTCCCCTGTGTTAGGGGTTAACAACCTTTCTGGGCCAGTGAGTGCCTTTGGGGAGCCTCTTTCGGGTGTCGTCACAAAATGACTGCCGGGATAGATGAAATCAGTTATAGACATTTATTTACCAGCAAATGGATAAGCTTGCGGCCTGAATATTCCTCTAGACTTTACTCTTTGTTTTGTTTTGTTTTCTGAGCAGCTGGGCACGCTTTCAAGTAAAACATTGGGCTACAATCCCCCCTCCTGTTTTCATTGTAGAAAGAAGCCCAGAGGCCTTCTAATAAATAAAGATGATCTAGAAATTGAGGCTTCCCTTTGCAAGCATGCCAGCTTTCCATGTATTTCTTTAAACTAAAGGATGTGTTAAAATATTAAAATCAAACAGAAAGAGGAGGCTGGTAAATACCAAAAGAGATGTTTTTGGCAGCCCGTTGCTCCCCCTCCCATTCCTTGATCTATTATGCAGCAATTTTAGGACTGATTGACTGACCAGAATCAAAATACCCAAAGGCTCACACTAACCAGTCTTTCTCTCCATTAATGCAAAGGTAGAGATTAAATCCAGGCACACATCCAAGGATACTAATAGCATTTTTAAAAACCAGGCAGAGCCCATGCGGCTCTCTTTCTCTCCCCCTCTCCCTAGAAATGGAAAGCCAGCTAGGAATGCAAACATGCTTTCCACGTAGCCTCTTGATGGCCTTTGATTAGGGACTCTGGCTTCACCCCCCTCCTGCAGTTTGAAGAACACATTTCTCCCTTAGCAGAACAAAATGCTATTTCTGGATAAGAGGCAGCTACCTGGTTGGCATTACTAAGCTGGTTGCTATGGTGAGCAGGACAGGAGTGAAGAGGGGGAGGCTGAATAAGGAAACGGATGTGGAAAGGCAAGATGAGGATCTCAGGAGATTGTGCAAGTCTAGGAAATGACTGAATGGAGGGAGACTTGGGGCAGAGGAGATTTTGGCAAATTGAGGCTGACTAAGGATGGGTAAAGGGACGCATTGGCTGAGTGGCTAAGATGCTGAGCTTGCTGATCAGAAAAGTGGGCAGTTCAGCAGTTCGAATCCCTAGCACCGCGTAACAGAGTGAGCTCCCTGTTACTTGTCCCAGCTTCTGCCAACCTAGCAGTTCGAAAGCATGTAAAAATGCAAGTAGAAAAATAGGGACCACTTTGGTGGGAAGGAAACAGAGTTCCATGCACCTTCGGCGTTTAGTCATGCCGGCCACATGACCACGGAGACGTCTTCGGACAGCACTGGCTTTTCGGCTTTGTAACGGAGATGAGCGCTGCCTCCTAGAGCCGGAAATGACAAGCACGTATGTGCAAGGGGAACCTTTACTTTTACAGATGGGCAGTGCAGAACTATACATGTCATGCCACTGTCATGCCCTTGTTAGAGTCAGACTCTGAGGGAGAGGTGGAACAGCTGATAGGGATTGGAGGTGTGGCTCTGGAAGTTGTGGAGGAGGCTGGGGAGGGGCAGAGGCCGGCTGGGCAGTCAGAGGAAGAACCAGGCCCATCCCCTCTGCATTCTAGGACACGCAGGGAAGAACGGAGAAGGCAACAACTTGGCTTGCGAGAGAGGAAACAGCCATGATCCCTCTCATTGGTTGCAGCTGGGGAGAATAGTATATAAGAGAGATGGTTAAAACACAGCGTTGCCAGAAGCAAAACGTGTGTTATTTTGGACTGAAGTTATCTTGGTTGGCGTCCTTCCAACAGATTGTGCCGTGTTATCTCCTTGAAGTTGGTAATTACTTATCCTGGTCCGTTGTGGAAATTTCTTCATTGTAGTTTTAGTTTTTTATTTCACCTCTATCTGCTCATTAAGTTCAGACTGTATTGCTTTCTTTTGAAGACTATTTTTGAATACGTTTTATCTCCAACTGAGAATTATTGAACAGTGGGGCCAAGTTGGAGGCATTAAAGGACATTTATTTATGTTTTGGATTTTGTTACATTTGTGCCACGCTCTGGGTCATCACAGCCACAAGGAGAAATGAGAAACTGATGCAGGGATAGGAAAGGAGGAAGCACTTTTACCTGTCTCTCCCCAGACTGGAAGGTATTCATCCTGTTGAATGTCCAGCATGATCTCCAAGCCGTTGCCGGTGCCCCCTTTCATGGCAATGAGGGGTGGCTTGTCAGACTGGCCAGAATTGAAGGTGTAGCACTTTCCGTAGCGAGTGAAAACCTGTGGAGGAGAAAAAGTAGGCTTAGGATAGGAGCCTGACACTTCCTCTGGAGGCCAGTGGGCTCTCCTAGCCTTGATAACCAAGAGCAAGCCGGAACAGAAAAGTATAACCTACAGCATTGTCACATTGTGTCTTTCAACAAGCGTAGTAAGTGCACTCTTTGGGCCTGGTGGACACCTCTGGAACTTGGGAGCATGTTGTGGCACTCTTGCAAAATGGCTGCTGGGGGCGAGGCTTGTCCAGTTCCAAAATGTGCCACAAGCATTGATTTGCTAGACCAGGTGGGGAACTATGGCCCTTGTATGACTTGTGGACTTCAACTCCCAGAATTCCTGAGCCAGCATGCTTGCAGTGACCACATGTTCTTTATTATAAAGGACAGTCTTTGCTTCCTTGAAAGCCGTGCTGTAGATTTATTTATTTTTCAAAAACTCATTTTTGTCATTTAATTTAGCTATTTAACTTTTAGCACACAAATGGTACCACTTAATTCACACACAGTCTTTCACATTCAGGTAAAAAAATAAGAAAACTGGATTGTCTTTTTAAAACTAATTGATATATTCTGTTTGGTTTTAGATATTTTATTATAATATGCATTTCTTGGTTTTACACTTGAATTTTCCTTTGTAAGGCAAAGTTAGAAACATAATCCATTTAATATTTTTTTTTTTATCATAACAAACCTCTTTCAGATTTGTCTCCTTTTCAAATTTGCCTTTATTTCCCACCCCCAAGAAAACATCGTCTCTGTAGGCATACCTGGAAATAAATATGATATTGGGGCCCGACTTTTTCCTTTGCAGTAGCTTGTTGCGAGCTCCCCTTTAAAAATTATTATCCTTTTTAAAATGCCAATTCAGCTGAAGGAAGGTGTTCTGTCTTTTAATTGGCTGACTGAATATAAAGACAGACAGGTAACTCTACAAAGGCTTCCATACAAAGTTTCTTTATTGGTTCACAAGGCATCCTCAAATATAACTCACAGTTACGTCGAGATTCATCTTAATATCCAACTCTTTGCACAGATGACTTCATAGTGTAAAAGAATAGTGATCTTTCATCCCATAACGAAGGAGCAAGGGGGTGAGGCACCAGCACGCTGCTGGGGTCCAGGCAAGAGTGAAGGACCTCCCCCAACCCAACTAAGGGTCAATTCAATGACCAATCAGGATTACAGATGTGACCACATGACATGAACTACATTTCCCAGGATGCATTAACTACATTTACCATGAGGCATTCCCTTAAGGGGACAGCTCCCAATTCTAATTTAACTATCTCAACTCCCATTACCTATATACTGTCTGAACAGCACAGAAGGAGCAAAGGAAGAGATGTTTGAGAGCACACTGGCAACCTGGATACTACCTTAGGGACCTTCCTCCCTTTCCCAGTTCCTCCTACTTTGGAGCCAGTCAGTTCCACTATGAATAATTACCAGTGGGAAACAGATGAGAACCAAAGACACAGGTTAGTGAAAAATTATGGCCATTTGCTTGTTAGGCATAAGGAATGTGCTGGATTGGAGGTTAAAAAGTGCCATGCATAGAAGGAGCCGACAGGATTCATTTACTTTACTCAGGAAGCTAACTATTTCTGATGAATTCTCTTAAGAAAATGTAGCTAGCCCGGGAGGGCAGAGCTGGCGTCGCGACAATATGGCATGCGATCTTGGAGGTCTGAGATCGCTGCCGATATCTTTGCTCCTGGATGGTCCAATTGGATCTAAACTGTCCCGAAGAGATGGTGAATGTAAAGAGTGCATCCTGTCGATCCCAGGGATACCACAAAGTCCCTGGTAGATCCAGGGACTTTTTGCCAGCAGCAAAGAGGCAGCCATTAAAGCTGCTGAAGTTGGGACAGCTCCAAAATGAAAGAGAATGGAAAGAGAAAGTGTGCCGGTTTGGTGAGAACTTTTTCTTTATTTTAAGATTTGAAAGGACACCCTAAGGAAAAGAAAGAATCTGTAAAAGTTTTGACAGAAGTGATTAGGCGGCGATTTTAAACAGGAATGTTAAAGTAATATTTTTTTTTTCTCATTGCTGGATTTTCTATACATGATTTTATATTTTGAAACTGGACTGGTCTTTTCTTCTTCCACCTATTCTTTCTCTCCTTTTTGACTTTGTAATATTTTAGGCTAGAGACTCCCTTTTAGTCATCTTTTTAAATATCTTTTTCCCTTTTTAATTAATTTTCATTATATTTTGTTTGGAAAAGGAGGGGGAAAGTGAAAGCAAAAGAAACTTTGTAACACTGCCAACTAGAGGCTTGGAAATATTTTATTTTATTTTTTCTTGACCAAAGCTGAGAAAGAACTGAGACTTCTTTTCAAGGACATTGCCTGTTTGATAAGATAGAGGGAAGAGCATGAGAGAGTATTATTGCAGGTGCTCTTCTGGGTTTCTATCAACATCTGGAGTCTGGTGTTGAAGCTTATAGAAAAAAAAGGTGATAAGACTCTGGAGAAGAGAGTTATAAATTTTAACAAAAGCCTTGGACAATCAAACAAGGTGCAGTGTGCTCTTTTTATCTTTTTTAAGCTGCGCTATTTCCTACCTTAACAAACCCCCTCCTTACTAATTTAAATTTTTATGTTTGCATTTTATTTTAAAGGAAAAACTTTAGTATTAATGATTTCTTTCCTTTTTTTAAAACGGAGTAGTCTTTTTTCTCTCTCTCTCCCTCCCCTGTATTTTTTTTTCTCTATTTACCTTACATATTGGGTTTTTTTTTTTGTGGCTTTCTTTTTTTTTATGCATCCTTTTATACCTGAGACCTCTTAATTGGATTAAGGTATTGAAGAATCTGAAGAACTGTTTTTTTTTCTCCTTATTAATTTTTTACCTTTTACTTTTCTGCCTTTTTCAGGATTTAACAATTTTTTTCTTTTTTGTGTGTGTTTATGCTTTTTTCTACCATTTTTGAGTTTTTACTGCTATCTAGCCAATCAATGGGATTAAGGTATACAAGAACCTGAATTATTATTATTATTATTATTATTATTATTATTATTATTATTATTATTATTATTATTATTATTGCTACTATTTGGCTTCTTTTTTCCTACCATTTTTATTTGGAATTGCAATTGGTTATTTCACAAGTGGATTAAGGTCTAAAAGAACCTGAAGATTTTGAATTGTTTGAAATGAGTAGGAAACTAACATCCCCTGGTTCCTCAACTTCTACTTCTTCCTCTTCACCATCTGGAGGACAACGTTCAATACAGACAATGTTACAGCAAGAAAAGGAACAGGAAAAAGTGACCCTGCAGATGATTATGCAAGGAATTCAAAATATTCAAATAAGAACAGAGAATATTGAAAAGAGAACATTGAACATTGAACAAAGAACAGGGAAAACTGATGAAAAGGTGGAGAACATTCAACAAATGATGATGAAGTATGATGAGAGATTCCAAAAAAATGAAGAAGAAGATAAACAAAGAGATAAGAAGATTGGAGACACTGATAGCAGATTAACTGTGGTTGAACAAGATAAAAGTGGGATGCTGAGATGGGAGATGGACAGATCAGAATTTTATCTCAGATTCCAAAACATAGAGGAAGAAAAGGGACAAAACCTAGCTGAAATAATGATAGAAATTTTGGCTGAAGCTTTGGAAATAACTAAAGAGAAGATGATGGATGGAATAGATGAGGTTTATCGAGTCTTCACAAGATATGCAATGAGAAATAGCTTACCAAGAGAAGTTCACATCAGATTTACAAAGAAAGCCATTAAAACGCAAATATTGCAAGTGGCAAGAGAGAAAACATTGAAATATAAAGACAAGGAGATTGTGGTCCTGAAACAAGTATCCAGAAGAGTGAGAGAGAAGAGAAGAGAATACCGATTTCTGACCAAAATGCTACTTAAAAAAGAGGTGAATTATAGATGGCTGATTCTAGAAGGTTTAATGTTCACATGGCAAGAACAGAGACATAGAATTGACTCAGTTGAGAAAGCTGAATCATTTTACACAGAATTTTTTGGAGGGAAAGAGGAAGAGAAAGAAAAAGAAATCTCACTAATTGAATTCCAAGAGGACTGCCAAATGGTGACTGAAAAAGAAGAAGGTGCAGTAGGTGGAAAGGTGGAAGCTAAAGAACAATGTGAACCAAGATCTACGAGAGCTGCTAAACCTAACTACAAAATATAATCATGGAAGAGAAAAAACTGATTACAATTAATATAAATGGACTTAACTCAGCTGTTAAAAGAAGGAAAACTTTCCATAAATTAGAGAAATTAAAATTTGATATAATCTGCCTACAAGAAGTACATATCAAAAAGCAACATGAACAACTGTTGATACAGCCAAAATTAGGGAAAATATTTACTTCTTTGACACAATGCAAGAAAAGAGGAGTGGTTTTATACATTAAAGATATTATCCCAGCGAAATTGATCTATACTGATGACGATGGAAGAACACTAATGGTGGAAATAATGGACAATAATATGAAAACACTCCTGATTGCAATCTATGCCCCGAATGACAATCAAGAAGAATTTTATAAAAAATTACACATGAAAATAATTGAACTGGACTATGCTAATATAGTTATGATGGGAGATTTTAATGGAATTGTAGATAATAAACTGGACTATACAGCACAGAAAACAACAAAGCAAAACAGAAAGACTCTCCCTAAATCTTTTTTTAAAATGGTAGATGAAATAAAGATACATGGAGAGAAAGAAATGCTAAAGCTAAACAATACGCTTTCTACTCAAATAGACATTTATCATGGTCCAGAATAGATATGATATGGATGTCAACAGAATTGTTAGCTAATATTCAAGAAATAAATATTGAAACAAGTACTTGGGCAAATCACAATCCAATGACAATTAAATGGAAAGGACAAAGAAGAAGATCTAGATGGACATTAAATAATACTATATTAAAGGAAAAAGATTTCACACAGTGGATGGAGAAAGAACTGGCCTTCTTCTTTAGAGAAAACAAAAAAGAAGATACATCAATCCAGAATGTATGGGATACAATGAAGGCATATGCCAGAAGCTTGATAATAGACTATACAAGGAAAAGAAATACCATGAAAAGACTAGCCTCTAAGACATTAGAGGATGAGTATAAAGGACTTGAAAAAGAGCTACAGAAAATGCCACAGAAAAAAGACATTAAGTTAAAAATGGATATAATCAAAAATGGGTCTAATAGAAAAAGAAGAATTAGCACAGAAAATCAGAGGTGCTAAACAGAACTATTTTGAAGATGCAAATAAACCAGGTAGATGGTCAGCATATAAATTGAGAAAGGAGAAAGAATCAAGGAAAATATTGCAATTAATAGATGACCAAGGCCAAGTTTGCTATGGTAGTGAAGAGAAGAAGGAAATCATATGAGACTATAATGGGAAACTATACACACAAGAGAATATTGATGAGGAAAGAGTTAAACAGTATTTGCAGAATGCTAATTTACCCCAGATACCTAAAGAGATTGAAACAATGTTAGAAAGCAATATAACGATGATGGAGTTAACTGAAGCACTCAAGAAGCAAAATAATGGAAAGGCACCAGGTCCAGATGGACTTCCGGCAGAATTTTATAAAACACTACAAGAATCGTTGAACCTTCCATTGCTAGAGGTTATGAATGAAGTTATGTTAAAGAAGATACCTAAATCATGGTCAGCAGCTTGTCCCAAAAGAGGAGGCCGATCCATTATAAATTAAGAACTATAGACCAATTTCCTTACTAAATGCAGATTATAAAATTTTTGCTTCAATATTGGCAGAAAGACTTAAAAAATACTTAAACAATTTTATCCATCCTAATCAAAATGGATTTCTACCAAAGAGACAAATTAAATATAATATGAGAGTAATCTTGGACACTTTGGAATACTACGAGGCACACTCTGAAAAACAAATGGCTTTGATATTTTTAGATGCACAGAAGGCATCTAAACCTGTGTGAATTGAAATGTGAATTGGCGATTTATGTTATTACAACTGGAACAGATGGGCTTTCCTAAAAAATTTATTCAAGCAATAGAAGTTATATATCATAAGCAAACGGCAAAGGTAATGATAGAGGGAGAACTGACAGACTCTATTGATATAAGAAAAGGAACAAGACAAGGGTGCCCACTATCACCTCTGTTGTTTGTGTTAACCTTGGAAGTGCTAAACAGAAATATTAGAGAAGAAAAGGATATAAAAGGGATGAAAATTAAACAGGAAGAATTTAAGTTGCAAGCATTCGCGGATGATCTGGTTTTCATTTTAGAAGACCCACTAGAAACAGCATCAAAATTGATAGAAAAGATAGAGGCATATGGAAAAGTGGCTGGTTTGAAAATAAACAAAAATAAGACAAAGATCTTGACAAAGAATATGCTATCAAGACAAAAGGAAGAACTGGCAGATCTATTGAAAATTCAGGTAACGAATAAGATTAAGTACTTGGGGATACATTTGACAGCAAGATGCAGTACACTAAAAGAGAATAATTATATCAAACTTAAGCAGCAGATAGCGTTAGATTTGGCGAAATGGGAAAATTTACAACTGTCATTAATAGGGAGAATATCAACAATCAAGATGAATATACTACCCAGAATTTTATTTTTGTTCCAAACAATTCCAATTAGGCTTGAAAAAGATTACTTTGAAGATTTAAATAAAATCGTGTTGAAATATATATGGCAAGGAAAGAAAGCGAGAATAAAGCTAAAGCTTTTGCAAGATGCTAGAATAAGAGGAGGATTTGGTTTGCCTAATTGGGAGTTGTATTACCAAGCTACAAATTTGATGTGGGTTAAGGAATGGATAACATTAAGAAACACTAGACTGTTGACATTAGAAGGACATGATCTGTTGTTGGGGTGGCATGCTTTTCTATGGTATAAAGGAACTAAATCACAGGGGTATTTTAGAAGACATTATATACGGGAGTCTCTGTGGTTAAACTGGGAGAAGACTAAAAGACAATGTTATTTGAAAATTCCAGTCTGGCTATCAACTATTGAAGCATTTTCTTATCCTATAATATATAAAAAGGAACAAACAGTTAGATATGGTGAAATATTAAATGAAAAGGGTGAACTTAAATCTATACAAAAATTAGAGGAACAAGGTATAAAGATGAATGCACAAATACATTCAAGGTATGATAAAGACTCTAAAACAGAAGGTTTCTATGATAAACTGACTGATCTAGATAAGATTTTGACAGGTACTGATGAAAAGGTGATTAAAAAATTGTATAGATATTTATTAGAAATTAAACTAGAAGAACAAGTTAAAGAAACTATGATTGCTTGGGGGAAGAATTTTGGATATGGGATTGATCTAGAGAAATGGCAAAAATTGTGGTCTCAAAATTATAAAATGACAATGTCAACAGCATATAAAGAAAATTTGTATAAGATGTTTTACAGGTGGCATTTTCCAAGAATAGCAAGAATGTTCAAGAACAAATCGGAAAAATGTTGGAAATGTCATCAGACACCTGGCTCATATTACCACTCCCGTATGTGGTGGACTTGTGCGGATGCTAAAAAATATTGGACTAAAATCCACACGTGGTTGGAAAAAATGACAAAAAAGCATATAGATTTGAAACCAGAGATATTTTTATTGGGAATTTTACCTGAAATATATAGTAAAGAATTGAAATACCTGATTGTAAATGTATTAACAGCGGCTAGGATTGTATTTGCTAAAAATTGGAAAAATAAGAAAATACTATCACAGGAGGAAATGATTAAGAAAATATTGGAATGTGCTGAAATGAGTAGATTGACATTTGAAATCAGAGAACAAGATGATAAACTATTTTATAAAATCTGGGATCTATTCTATCAATGGTTAGAAAATAAAACATGGTAATGAAATATGTAGATTCTTAGAAAATAATAAATATATAAAAATGTATTCTTTTCTTATTATATCTACAAAATGATTGTAGGATAGATTTGAGATGATAAAATGAACTGTCACAAAACAATTTAAGTAAAATATGATTATTCGTAAAACATGAATGAATAAAACTATAGTCAAATGATTGATTAACAATGATATTAATGTATTTAGTACTTGATTGAAAATATGAGAATATATACAATGTAATTATAATTGAAGACTACGAAATGGAAGCACAAAACAATTTGTAAACCAACTGGCACACTGTATGTATGTGTATGTGTATATGTATGTATGTATGTATGTATGTATATATATATATATACCGTATATACTCGAGTATAAGTCGACCCGAATATAAGCCGAGGCACCTAATTTTACACAAAAAACTGGGAAAACTTATTGACTCGAGTATAAGCCGAGGGTGGGAAATGCAGCAGCTACTGGTAAATTTCAAAAGTAAAAATAATTAATTTGGGAAACGATCTCACTATCATGAAAGGTTTAATTGATTCACTAACCCAAAAGAAGAAGATGATGATGACAGCGGAGGCAGGAGTCACTCTCTTCCCCTCCCTCGGAGGCCCCTGAGTCAGGAGTCACTACCGCCGGCGCGGCCCCAGTCCCGCCGCCTCGGGAAGGGAAAGGCAAAGCGCTTTTGCCTTTCCCTTCCCGGCTGGGGCTGTTGGGAGTCGCTGCCGCCGGAGGCCGCGACTCCACACCATTTTTTTTCAGAGGGGATCTGACTCGAGTATAAGCCGAGGGGATTTTTTCAGCACAAAAATGGGCTGAAAAACTAGGCTTATACTGAGTATATACAGTATATATATATATATATATATATATATATATATATATATATATATATATATATATATATATATATGTATGTATGTATGTATGTATGTATGTATGTATGTATGTATGTATGGTGTTCGGTTGGTTGGGTATTTTCCCACGTCATTGTAGTTCTTGGAAAATTTTCTTTCGGAAAATACCCGAACCAAGCCGAACACCATACATGTAAGTACCTTAAAACTTAAGAAAACAAATATATATATATATATATATATATATATATATATATATATATATATATACATATACATATACATATACATATACATATACATATACAATCATATACATACATACATATATATATACATACATACATACATATATATATATATATATATGGAAAATGGCTTGATGTTTTTATGTTTTGTTTGTGTTCATCTTAAAAACCAATAAAAAAATTTTAAAAAAAGAAAAAAAAAGAAAATGTAGCTAGCCCCAGTGGTGCTCTTACATCCTTCAGTATGAACAACAACAACAACAACAGCAAATCACAGTGAAAGTGAACAAATACAAGGTCAGCTGAGCGTATTCACGGGTTGCATCTTCCATTAAAAGACAGACTCTGCTCTGCTGGCACTTACACTCATCTGCTGCTGGGTAATTCATCTTCTACAGGTGGCCAAATAAAAGTCCCTGCCAAGCAATTCATATAACAAATAGCCAAAGGAATAACATTTGGCAACTGCTACTCGAGGAAAGCTTAAAGTATTTGTAGACATGTCCGGGTATTCTTGTTTCTGCCTTGTTGGCATGTTTGTGCCAAATTCTTGAAAGAATAAAATTCAGAGACAGACTGGGACAGACCATTCTGCATAAAGGAAATATGCAAAGTTTCTTTTTCTGCACCCCAAACCCCCATACATGCAGAGATTGTCTATCTGTAAAGATGTGCCATAATTTGCTTTTTCCTTCTGTCAAGTTCTATAGAGTACTTATATATAAGTATATAAGTCTGTCTCCACAGAAAGTCTGCTTGGTGTAATGCTTAAGGCAGGCAGACTGGAGGCCAGGGGACTGGGAGTTCTAGTTCTGCCTTAGGCACAAAGCCAGCTGGGTGACCTTGGGCCAATCACTTTCTCTCAGCCCTAGGAAGGAGGCAATAGCAAACTACTCTAAAATCTTTGCCAAGAAAACTTCAGGGACTTGTCAGGCAGACTCTAACAATCAGACTTTCTTTGTTGCATACAAAGAATTTCGTTTTTGCATACAAAGAAAATCTATATAAGATGTTTTATCATTAGCATTTAGTGCCATCTAGGCTTGCAAAGATGTACCCCAATCTAAACCCAAACTGTTGGAAATGTAAACAACCGCAAGGTACCTTCTTCCATGTCTGGTGGCTATGCCCGGAAATTAAAAAAATATTGGACCAAAATACAAACATGGCTAAATGAAATTACCCACTGTAGGTTAGAGTTGAAGCCTGAATTGTTTCTCCTGGGAATTATTAAGGGCAAATACCCTAAAAAGATTAAATATTTGATTACACACATTATTACGGCAGCAAGAATTGCACTAGCACAAGCTTGGAAAATGTCTACCACACTGTTGAGGTAATTCCCCGTTAGGAGAATGAGCGCATACAGGGAGATGTAGTGAGAGTAATGTTGAATAATACACACACAGCACACAGATACACTGTACAGTAAATGTAGGTTTTTACTTCCAATAAACGTTTTAGCAAAGTTCAAGATAAGCATTCCAAGTCATTCACAGGTAAAGCAGTCAGTGTTCAGTTCAAGGATAATCCAAATATCAAAGTCCAGTATCAAAAACAGTTCAGTAACAGACTTACATCAACCATCAGTAACAGTCATTAGGAGGAACGGCAAAACTCTCCAACAGAAGTAACAGAGACTCACCGAGACTCAAACACACACTCCAGAAACACCAGAACAGGAACTAAACAACCCAGGTTTCTGGCTCCTTCTTATGGCCGTTTGATGAACCACACCCAATTACACTTTTAGCATTCCCTTGAAGAGACAGTATTAAAATGTCTATCCTGGTTTATATATTTTCCAACCCAACTATTAGGTGACTTACATTCCTAACACACACCGTCAGATGGTGTAATAATTCTTAAAATTTTTGAATGTGCAGAAATGGATACACTCACCATGGAATTGAATAAGAAAGAGGACTCGGAATACTATACAATTTGGAATAATTGGTACCAATGGATAGACAGCAAAATATGAAAGATATAGGTTAAAAGGGAAAAATATATCTTGTATACTTATATGACTAATGAGAACCTGTTAAAATGGATGGATATTTGGAATGCATAAGTACGACCAAGACTTTATACTATCTTTTTGTATTTTTCAGGTTTCTGCTCTGCAGAATTAGCTAATGCTTTAAATCTAGTGAGGTTTTAGGGAATACTTTTTGATTGCACTTGATTTTAGAATCCCACAATTTCCTTGTCTCTGGTATTAACCATTAAAGCAAGTATTGATAGTTACTAAGATTCCTGCAAAGATATCAAGATTCGGGTAATTTATAGAAAAGAATATTTGTAGCCCAGGGTTGAACTGTGGGGTCCTTGCTGCTCTCTGAGCTTGGTTGTTTTCTTGTGGATGTTTCACTACCAAACTAGATAACAACATCAGTGCTAGTTTGGCAATGAAACATCTGCAAGAAAACAACCAAGCTCAGGAAGCACCAAGGACCGCCACAATTTATACTCATTCTTATTAATAAACATTTAGATAACCACTGTGTTGGTAGTAAGATCTTTCTCTATACAAATGCTACTCTCTGGGTTTCAGGCAAATAAAATCTAATATCTTCCTATCCCCTCAAAGACCCCATTCCCTGCACAGGTCACCCAGTATGCATTGATGCTTCTTGATTTGTTAATGCCAAATTAGCATGTATCATTCAAAGCAATTATTCAATTATTTAGGAAAACATGTACTTGTAGATTGGAAGCCTAAATTATAGCATAGTTATGAATAATGCATAAATTATAGCAAATATTTAAATTAATCATTTAATTATTAATTATTGAATTAACTGTTAGCTAATGACTGCTGCATTTTTTAAAAAGCATCCTGTTGTTATTTTTTTTTTGTTATGCTTTTAGGATAATCAGTATGGGGGGAAAATGGCTTTCCTATTGTGGTAAGTTAGCACCCACCCCTCTCCTAGAAAAATGAAATATCCTAGAAATAGTAAAAAGGCAGAATATTTTTCCTAAAAAGAGTAGAAACTCAGAAGCAGAACCTCACCTCAGAAGCAGAAACTCAGCCCCCCCCCACGTTTGCTAATGGCCCATTATTCTGGCCTAGGCCAGCCTATTTTACATAACAAAAATTTCCAGGTAGAGCTATAGGAATTTCCCAAAGCCCTTTCATTATATCATCATCCAGCAAGGTTCAACGAAGCCTGGGACTCAGGACAGTCTGAGTTGCCCCTCTGTGGCCCCATGGGAATCTGACAACTAATCAGAATACAAGCTCAAATTCAAATCCCAACAGAGGGTATAAAACCCAGGCACACTCAGCATATCAGCCCTTCCTTCTTTTCCTTCATTTTGAAGCATATGATTGTTCTTTTCACGTCGGAGCTCCAAGCCATGTGGTCTTGTTCACCATTAAACCATCTTTCCAAACAGCCTCCATGTTTCCAGTGTCTTTTTCCCCACTTGGAACTGAACCCAGAAGGATAATTCTTCCAACACTTCTTAAGAAGATTCGATTAAAATTTCTGTAAAGGAGAATGCAATGAAAAAGAAGATATCCCAGCTGGACAACATCTCAAGGAGAAGTTTGCCTTGACTCTTGAATCTTCTCTAGATATAAAAGCGAAATACCACTCATGCATCATCACAAAATCTCCAGAACCGTAAAGCCTGCAAACTTGAAATTTGGGACGTATGTTCCTCTTGGCTTCTTGGTGCTCACTAAGAAAGGATTTTTCGAAATGACCACCAGAGCATTAGTATTTTGTATATTATTATTAACATGCTCTGATGCTAAGTTCTACTTCCCCTCTCCACCTGAAAAGAAATCTGTTCCAAATGCAAAACACCAGCAGATGAGAGGAGTTTTAGTTTCACAGAGGCAACCAGCTTTAGTACAGAACAGTTGAGATAAGCCACACCCAGCGTCCTTGCTGTCTCCTTCTTGCTCTCACAGTAAATGCTGTTTCACTTTCCAAACAGGACGCTAGCCAAATGAATACCGATGGATAGCTGGTAGACAGAGGCAGAGTCCCCCCCCCCTTATTTTCCTCCCCCCAAAACTAAGCCTGATCACATAGTTTTGTAGTGAAGCATGGGTATAGAGCTAGTATGTCATATTATGTACTTAGGATTGCAGCATCAACGAAAAAGTAGCTTACAGTATTTCAAAAGGGTTTGTTGCTTTTCCTTCAGCTATGGTATTTGCTGAAAAATGGAAAGTGGGGAGAAGATGTTACAGTTCTGTGTACTGTTTGCGGAGGAGTCATATGGTTTTACGTTTTAACTCAGAGAATTACTTTGGCTTCTCCTTAGCCTACTGCTATAAAAGATTGTGGTTTGGGAGTAGGTGGATAGTATGATCTCAGAAGCTCCTTGGGCAGGAAGGACCTGTATGTCCTAGAAAAGAGCAAACTGAGAAATGTTGGGGTCAGTGGGGGACTGTTAGAGCCATCAGCTATGAAGTCTGAGCTGAGCTGTGGTTTGGAAAAAGATCTTTTCTCACCTTTCGTCTTGTCATTTTGTTTGCTTAGGTTGCTGAGTCACCTGCTCAGATCACCCCTGTGGTTAGCATTATGCTTTCCTTTCTCTTTACTTGAGGCTTTGTTTTCATTCTCTTTATTCACTGAAACTGTTGATTTAACCAGTTTAGTCTCTTGATGGAGTCCGAGATTTGTTTTACTCATTTGAGGAGAATCTTTTCAGTTTTTCTCTCTGGAACAGTCAACGGCCTCCTGCTACAAAGGTTTGAGAGTAGGGCCAGAATCAACAGCTTGGAGTGACCAAAGGAGGCAAACTCCACAGGAAATCATTATCAGTTTCCTGAGGAGAAGAAACAAGATGGTGTAGAAGAGGAAGCTCGAGAAAGGAATTAAGAAACATGGCAGTGGCATCTGGAGATTAAGCTTGAAGACTAACAGTATGAAAATGTTCTAGGAAACTGTGAAGGGCATAGCATATTTGTTTCCCTGCCTGACATTCGCCTGAGCTACAACTAGGACAAGTTAAAATAACTCTGTTGGAAAGAACAGACAAGAAGATTCAGGGCAGCCTATATAGATGATAAAGAGGATGAAAGTTTTTTAGATGGCAGAAGAACATCAAAGCTAATGTCATTTTCTGTGCTGAAAGAAAAGAACAGGAATGGGAAAGAGTAGAATATATTTAGAACCACAGTTCAACTTCAAAAACACAATCTACATAAATACACTGAAATTCATTTTTAAACCAGACAGCAAAAATACTCAGATACAATATTTAATAATTCAAATGACTCATGTTTTCGGTTGGCAAATTATGGACAGGGAATGATATGCATTTCTTTAATCTGTGGCTGACTGGACCACAGTCACAAGATTCAGGCCTGCTAAAAGTAGTTGGGTGTGTGAATCGGTGACAAGTCTCATCAGGTTCTCATTTCCTTGTGGTCATCTGGTTTTGCTTCAGAACAAGCCACAATTGTCTATGATCCTGGTACTTGGGGAGCTATGGATTTATTTTAGTCATAGCTATGTTCAGGCTTTCTAATCTACAGTGTAATTATAATATTTCTCTTCGCTGTCAATCAGTCTCCCCCACAGAACTCCAGAGATTGGCGAGTGAACATCTGCAGCAGGAATCTCTCATATTTGGCTAGGTTCCATGTACAATTTGAACAATAAAGTTCCTGGTTTTACAATGTGTATGAAGTCTACATCATGAAGCCTACTATAAGTTCACCGCTCAATCTTATCTCTATGCTACTATCCCTTTCTCTTTGTTGCTCCATTAAATTGCCATCCACTTCCTCAGTCGAAGGTTCGCTATTCAACACTATGAATTTTTATTCAGTTTGCCTATTGCATTCTGTTTCTAAATTTCAGGATTAGAAAGGAATTGGAATTCCTGGTTAGAACTAGAGAAAGTAACAATACTGAAATGTATTGAAGGATAGCCAAGCCAAGTAGCCCGTATATAGCTAAAGTGGTAAAGGCCAAAATGCTGTCCAAAATATTAATATATAAGTTCCAAATGCCTGGTACTTAAAAGACATGCTGACCCACAATTGACCAGTCATTGGCTGCATGTTTTCATGACTTTTGTTCACATCTCAAAGAAATGCACATTGAAATTCCAAAGGTACCCATTTTTATACACATTCCAATTTCACTGAGAACAGAATGAAACAGCAGACACATAAAGGACTAAAACACATACACCTCTGACCCTTTCTTTTCCACTGGATCCATCAAAATGAAAAAAAAAACATGGCTCAAAGAAGAAGCAAAATTATTATTTTATGTATTCCTTTAAGTTTCAGATACCACTTCCCTTTCTTGCTCTATCGTCAAGGGAGCAGGCTAAATTCTTCCCCCCATCTAAGTTAACCCAATTGTTAGCCAAGTGCAATACAGTCCAATCCTCTTCTTTTTTAAAGTCCCACTCAGAATACCATCCTGAGAATAAAAGGCTTATTTTCTGTCACCCTGAAACAGAAAACACACAATCAATTGAACATAGTTTCAAAAAAAGGAAAATTCCCAAACTTTTTGCCTTTGAGATGAACGTCGTTCCTAATGTTTATCCGAATACAACTAAGCATTTTGTTTTGACAATAGCACAGTATGGAAGTGGTTGGCCATTTACCTTTTTAAAGGATCTGATTGTGATTTCCCAGCTTTGTTATTCACTGAGAGCTTGCATTCTAAGCTATTGGCTGAACCTGCTTCATTTATTAGTCTAGATAAGCAATAGCAATAGCACTTATATACCGCTTCGCAGTGCCTTTACAGCCCTCTCTAAGCGGTTTACAGAGTCAGCCTATCGCCCCCAACAATCTGGGTCCTCATTTTACCAACCTCAGAAGGATGGAAGGCTGAGTCAAACTTGAGCTTGGTGAGATTAGAACTGCCACATTGCAGTCAGCTGGCAGTCAGCAGAAGTAGCCTGCAGTACTGCACTCTAACCACTGCACCACCATGGCTCATAAGGTCAATGTCAGGCTGCCATCTGCCCAGTCATTGTCTAAAACCAGTGAAAAGTTAACTAGCCGGCCCTATCCATTACATGCATGACCCCACAACCTTGCATTGTGCCAGACCGCTGCAGCCCTTGCCTCCTCCCCCAAAACTAAAAATGGCCCCTGAAGATCAATTGATATGCCAATACTTCAGCAGTCTGCTGAAATCGTTACTTTGCAACTGCAGGACCCAACAGTTGTCTGCTGTCCTCACCAAGAGTCACCTTTCCCCATCCTGACTTACAGTGGTGAAGTTGTGGGGGCCACAGCGCTCACCCTGAAAGTGGCAGGAGAGCAGCATTTCCTCGAGCTGGTGGCCCAGCCGGTCCAGCAAACGCTGTGTGGATTGCTCCTGTGGTGGCAAGGGGGGCAGATAATGGGAGAAGTCCAGCAGGTTGCCCAACCAGAGCCACTGGGGGTCCCACAGGAGAGTCTGCACAGCAGGCGCTGGCTGCAAGTTTTTGTTGAGGAGACCAAGCCAGTAGCCACCGAGGTGGAGATCCGCTCGACTCATGCGACGTAGCAGCACCAGGTTGTTGTTGCAGAGGGTGACAGCGGGAAAGGTCAGGTTGGGGGAGTAGAGGATATGCAGCTTGGTGTGAACAGGCCAAGAAAGCAGATAATGGATGCGGTTGGATGACCAGGTCAACAGCAAGGCCATGGATGCCAGGATAGCCATCAGCCAAAAGGCTCGGTGTGGGCAGGACTGGTGCACTGAGAAGACCTGGTGAAGTCCGTGGAACTTGATTTGCTTCAGGGAAAAGCGAGGTGCGTCTACAACACAGCCACTCCTGCTGTTTTCCATATTAGCAATCGGAGAGATGGAGAAGCCAGCCTGGGTTGAAGGATGTATCTCTTTAACAAGCTGTATTCTCCTCATCATCTGAGCTCAGATTCTGCTGCTTTCTTATCTCTCTATCTCAGTGGCTTTGGCTGGTACTGCAAAGAGGTGGGGAGGCTGTGAGAGCTGGCTGAAGGATCAGTAGCCTCTCCCAGTTACAAAGAGACTGTGTGTTGAGGAGAGCGTCAAGCTCGAAGAGCCACCTAGAGCATGCCAGAGCCAAGACAGGCAGGAGGGAAGCAGGCAATAAAAGGAGATTGCGGGGAGGGGGAGAAAAGGGGAGGGGAAGAAAGAGAGAGGAAGAGGAGAAATGGGGGTGTACGGAGATGATTCAGAGGCATTAGCTTGGTTAAGAGAAGGAAGACTTAGCTGAATAATAGAGGAAAGAACAGAAAGGAAAGCGGTGTTGGCTGAAAGAAAGGAGGGAGAGAGACAGAAAAATAGCACACAGAGAAAAGTGGCACGTGGTTATTTAGAAAGAAGTGGTGCTTGACAGACAGCAAAAGCAAACTCAAGTGAACTTCGGCACCTATGCAGTCAATTCAGCTGATTGAAAGCATATGTTAAAACCACCAACAATTGTCCTTTATCCAGCATCTAGGAGCTATTTGATTCTCCCTCCTGCAGTTGCCTTGCACTAGCCACTCTCTCCATGGGGCTCTTTTGGATGAGATTTCCTGAAAAGGGACGCAAATGTTTTATTTGGATTTGCTTCTTTCTGGGCAAGCACATAGCCCTACGCCTCTTATTTTAAGACAAAAGAGACTCATCTACATTTTGTGTAGATGAGGGAGGAAGAGGAGGTGAGTGGCTGATTACAGTCCCTAGCACGGGAATACAGAATAACGTAAAATTGCGCAATTGGTTTTAGACAAGAAGTAGTCCCTGGCCCTGGACAAAAGGAGATAGACATTTTTACCTCCAGGAATTAAAATTTGTACTCTGTTTTGAGCATGGATCAACCAAGGAGATACTTGGGCTCCTTGGGACATGTACCAAAGATACCAGCAGTCGAAGCAGATGGGGAAAAGTTTCAATACAAATACTCCTTATATTAATACCATCCTCTCCCAGGAAGAGGAATGTTTGCAATATTGATTATTTGGGCATACCCGAAAGTTTAGTGGTAAAGACAAATGGGTGTTGGAAACTGTCTGAATAAGGGTAAATATACACGTCCCGGGATCCTGCAACAGTCTGAATAAGATATTCACTGAAATTCGAAGCAAGACCAGGGGACAAGTTCTTACCAGGCCTCCCACCTTAAAGAGCAAAGAGAAACAACAAGGCATGAAGGAAACAATGGACCATGTACAGAAAATTAGTAATGACAGAAAGGCACCAAATCAGGAAACACAATCTAGCCTGTGCTTTATTCTTTGTATATAGTGCTGAAGAAGAATGGATCTATGCAGAATCTTCAAGCTTCTTAAACAAGTTCATCAGACACTGGGTGTTCAGGATGGCGACCACGAGGCCCGTCATACCAGGCATCCAGAAAACCTCCATAGATCTGTTGGGTGCATATCTCTTATCAGATGAGCACACCGCAAACTCCTCAGATCCAAAGTTGGACAGGAGCAGCAGCAGTTTGACACTCTTCCCTTTGGTGTAACTTCAGCACTCTGTGTTTACTCAAAAGATTGCAAGTCTGATAGTCCACTTAGGGTGTCCATCTTTCTGCTTATCTGGATTATCTGCTTATAAAGTGTTTTTCAGGGGAAGAACAAAGGACAGCATAAGAATGGATATTCCAATCCTGAGAAATCACAGGTTAAAATGAACTCTGGAAAAAAAAAAACCTCCTTCCCTCCAGGCAAATGCTGCACTCTGTATCTACAGAGAAGAGGCCTAAGACAACGCATAATGTAAGACAAAATCAAGAGGACTTCAGAAGGAGGCAGAATGCCTGATGAAGGGGGCAGGACATCTGACCTACATATCGGCAAACTACGTAAAAGGGGTCTCTGAACACAATCATGGACTGATTAAGCTGCCAGTGTTTCTTGAAAGGGGAATAAATACTGCTCGCAGAAATATTTCAAAGGATATCGTATAATAGCCCCCCTCAACTAACCTGTTTGCGACAACAGGTAACAGGCCAATGATCCTTATAGTAAATTCAAGCACTGATGAGGAGCGAGTGTTGGCTGGCTGGCACCTAGTTTTACATGTTATCTTGTTTTTCAGAGGCAATGTATTGGAGAGTTCCCTATGTTTCATATGCCTTATATATCTTGTGCAGAATAATTTATTTTGCATGAAAACATATACCTCCTGCAGAATAATTTACTTTGCATGAATAATAAAACTAGGTGTGTTGAGAAGCATCCACAGCATTTATGCTGGCAAACCAGGCCCAGAGTGGTGAGTATGCATGTTTTACAGGCCTACATCAGCTATTGTTAACCTTCGAAGGAGATGCTGATGTCAGGGACAGTTTGTGATATGCCAGATGGAAGCAAGAGAATCTGCACTGTGGGGAGGGGAAATGGAGGCTGCTTTCACAGAAGCATATACAGTGCTGAATGAATCACAGGCCTGGTTCAGGGTGGCCACGTGCCATTTTTAGAGGACAAACTCCTATTTAAAGCTGTGTGCCTGGAAGAGTCCACATTGACGAAAAGAACACACAGAGAGAAACATACAAAGCAGGAAGGGCCCCTGCAAGATGCTTTATTGATTGCTTTTAGGTGGGCAGCAGACTGAGCAAGAACACAGAATCCAAATTTCTCCAGCTTCCCGTGGAGTAAGGGGAGTGTGGAGGAAGAAAAAGGACACAATTCTGAAGCTTTTGTAGTTTGTGTCTTTCCTATCACAACCAGTATTTGCAGTACGATTCTATGCACCTCTAATTTTTAGGAATGGGTTCCTATTGAACATTGTGGCACTTACTTCCAGGTAAACAGAAGAGAACTATTTTTAAATTTGGAGCCCAAGCTTTATTTTTGCACTTTTTGCATTGCAATACTTTGATTTTCCTGTTTTGCAATCTTACCACCAATTCTCTTTTTCTATGTACATCAAATGTACACAAATGTACAAATTTTTGCACATGCTCAAATACATTAGTTAAGTCCCAGCAGCAGCATTCACACATCATATTAAGCCCAGCAAGGTTTAACCTTGGTTAGTTTTTCTACGGCTTAATATTTTGTAAAGAATCCAGCCAGTTTGATTACTTTATAGCTTGGTACATTGGGCAAACCCAGAAAAATGAATCAATTCATTCATGTTGGACTTTGAAAGAAAATAACGCTTAAAGTCTTTGAGGAAACATAGCCATTTACAAAAGCTTATAGTATAATAAATCAATTAGAGACTTTTAAGACACCCCAGGACTCTATTACTGTTTTTGTTACAGAGTAATGCCATTTAGCCTTCACTTTGAGAATTGCTACCATAAATCTAGGGACCGCCTTGGGATCAAGAGGGTATGCAGTCTGAGCCCAGGATGGGGATTGTGAATGGAAAAGATGCAGCCAATACTTTAAAAAAATATTACAAAAGCAATAATTTCCCCTGCTGAAAGTAATGCTTTTATTTGCAGAAGCAGTGAGTTTTCACATTACTCTTCTTACACACTATTATTTCTTGAGCTCTAATATAGGTCTCTCTCTCTAATTACACTTTCAATCCTACTGAACTCTAGAGAATTTCTCAGTAAACATACGTAAAATTTACTATTAATCATTACAGATATTACCTGTTCAACAACAATACAATACAAAATATGATCTAAAATGTCATAGCCTTAAAGATACAGAAAGAATCTGGAAGGCACCAGATTACCTACCGTGTTTCTCATATAACAAGGCCAGGTCTTATTTTTTGAGCCCCCAAAAAATGGCTAGGCCGTCTTTTTGGGGGTGACTTAATTCCCCCCCACTTGCATCTTCGGGCGGGCGGCGACGGCTTGGATGTTGACCTCGGCGTTGGTGGGGCACTTCATATCAGGGTCAATGCAGGCAGCACCATATCCGGGTGTGCAACAAAAGTACTTCCTAAGGGCAAGCCCCACCCACCATTCCCCCCCATTTCTCATGTTTTAATATAGGCCTTAATTTGGGGGGAGGGGCTTAATTTCATTTCATGCCTATAAAACATGCTGGGACTTCCTATTGGGGGAGGCCATATTGTTGGAGAAACAGGGTACTTAGATGCACACAGAATAACTGCCCCCCCCACCTCATCCTGCATTATTTAAGGCTACAAAATCCTAACTTCAACATTTTACAAGTAGGCATTTTTTTTTCTCGATTGGCAGCAATTGGGCTATCCTAGTGGCAGGAGCAATCTTGTATTTTTCTTTCTTTCCTGAACTATTCTTGATTGAGCTAGGACCCCTGCCAGCATACAAAATACCCTTGTGAAGAATCCCACTTATTGTCCCACCTTAAAACCTTTAAGATTCACAATTCATTAAACATAATTATATAACAAAAGTTATGCAGGGTCCCAATGAGTCACAGTGGGACAGATCTCAGTGACCAAGAATGCATGTGCAAAGTCAACATTCCTGTGTGTAATGTATTTCTTCTCCGTCTCTTTTTACTTTTCAACGGGGGCTCCCTCATGTGGCACCCCTGTGCGATGAACTGGTTGTAGCAGCCCTGACTGAGCCAAGATTCAACACTTCAGTAAGTGCCATTGAATCCGATCCAGGATTCTTGATAAGAGTTTAAGTAAAAGGGATTCTAGCAATGATTCAAGCCAGAGGCTATGCAGAAAAATATGCCTGACCTGCCCTAAACTTCCTAAATTCTAGTATTTCAGATTGGCAGCCCACCACCTCTTTCCATACTAGCGCCAGGAGCAGAGGATGATCGCTTACTTCCTGCCACAACAAGCCTTGTCTGCTGATTTTGCAAAGGAGACTGCTGCTGTTAAGGTCCTCAGGGAGTCTTCCACCCCTTTCCGTTGGCAGATCCTATGTGATTAGAGAGACCACAAAGCAAACTTCTCTTTGCTGAGTCTGACTACAGTTGTTTATCCACTGATAATGGACAGCAACTTGTCAAGGACGTGGCGAAATAGCGCTGAGCTCAATAAAATGAAACTTTAAAGGTCAACATATCCTTGAATTCTGATGAAGGCATATAGGCACTTTTCTTGGTCATGCTATAGTTTAGCACTGCTCCCCCAACTTCCCAGTGTAGTCTGGATGCATTAATATATGGTGGAAAATATTAACGGGGAGAATTCTTTGGCACATACTCAGGGGTTGGATTCCACCAGTATAACAACTGGTTCGGTGATCGCACGCTCTGCATTTAAAAAAGGGCAAGCCCATACTTACCTTCAACTGCAGCCTCTGTGAAGAAAACAGCTGAGGCACGGCAAACCATTCTGCCGTGTGAATCAGCTGTGCTCTAAACAAAGGCATAAAGCACAGTAAAAGAGCAAGGGCAGGCAGGCGGGCTCACTTCCTCATCGCAGAAAACTGGTTCAGAGCGAGCCGAACATGGGAACAAGGGGTTTGCCCGATCTGGTCTGAACCGGTAGAATTCCACCATGCACATGTTCCATCATAGTGCCAAAATTATGGGGAGAGAGGAAGGTAGGATTTTAATGAAATGTATGAGCTCTGTCCTCTGATTATCTGGGGATAAATTAAATCAGATCATGTTTGTTTTACACACACACACACACACACACAGTATTTGCATTAGATTGCATATAGAACTGTAACAATTTATTGTTCTAATAACATACAATACTCTCTTTTTTCTGCTGCATTTTTCACTATTTTGAAGCATTTATCTTTTTTGTTGATAATGCATGTCTTTCTATGTTTTGTTCCTTCTGTCTTTTTATGTTATTTTTTTAAAAAGCAATAACAATTATTTTAAATAAACAATGTAAGTGCGAAAATACAGAGTTTTCCTTATGATGGTACAGTGAATCTTTCATCATTTTGGCATTTTTAGGAATAGGTGCCTTTGGCTCCCTCTACTGTACCCTGAGTAAATATATGTATTTCCTCTGGTGTGACTAGAATCAAGTTTGTTGTGAGAGAAGAGAGTGATGAATGCTGCCAAGGCCACCCTGCTTCCGGTTTCCCCCAGGGCTGTCTCCAGGGGTGAAATTTAACCACATCACACTTTTGTTTTATATGTCCTGTGCTGTGCCTCTAAACCCATTGATTTATAATGCAATGTTTCCCTGTCCACCCGAAAGAGGGTACTTCTCTGCTTGGCACTCCTTTGGGTTTAATAGCACTATTAATAGCTTCTTCAGCTGTGACTGGATGGTGGGGAATGGATGGGGAATTCCATTCCTCACTGTCCAGTCACAGCTGAAGAAACTTCTTGGATGAGAAGCAAAACTTCTTCAAAGAAAAACCAGAAAGTTCACTTGCCTCTTGAAAAAAGCATCTTTGAGATAGTTAAGGAGGTATTTGCGCTCTTATTAACTCCAGCCATTGCACTGAAGTGGACCAATAAAGTAAAGTCTTCCTTCATGTTCAGGTTGTACAGGGGTCTTCAAACATGACAGCTTTAAGACTTGTGGACTTCAACTCCCAGAATTCCTCCTCCAGTCATGTTAGCTAAGGAATTCTGGGAGTTGAAGTCCACAGGTCTTAAACTTGCCAAGTTTGAAGACCCTTGTATATACAACAATCTGCCAACTTTCATGCCATCATATAGACCAGGGCTGTCAAACTCCTGGCCCACAGGCTGGATGTGTCATGCACTGGCCATACCCACGCCCGATTTAGCGAAGGGGGAAAAAAAGTCCCAACATGTCATGTGATGCCGCCATGACAATGTGAGTTTGACACCCCTGATATAAACTGATTCTTCCTTATCTTTCTTTTCTAATCTCTGTCTGTCTGTCACTTCTTGGCTACCTAATTTCGAAATCTCTTTGTGCCTGTCATTTTTATTACCTGTTTTATGTTAACATTTTGTAATAGTTTTTACTGTTTGCCTTCCTGCCCACAAAATTTTGTTTTCCTATTGTGGTACATTACCATTACACACTACTGCAGAACTACTAGCCATTAGGGCTAAATTGGACCTAGAGGAATGTGCAAAGGGGAATAATTCCACCAGGAACTAATGAGCCCTTAGATACTCTGTCTCTGTCAGGCTCAAAGGGAGAAGTGATGGAATATTTTTCTTACATGTTTACATTATGTTTAAATTAAGTAATTCCTTTGTATAACAGCTGCTTCTCCATTAGAAGCAATACTGACACTAACATGAAGCATATCAGTGTAAAGGAAGATATATATATCTTATGCTTAAAAAAACAAATCTGTTTTAGCTCTAGATAAAAGAGATATTTATTTAGCTATAAATAAAGATGCATCTGTTCTATCTGTAAATTAAGGAAGTCTTTGTAATAATGCCGTGCCATTGATATAGTTTGGCTGAATTTCTAAACTTCAAAATCATACAGAAAAGGAAAGAAAAAGAAGTGCTATGCAGCCGTCTACCTGGAAGCAACTTGATAACTTTGGGTGAATAATTATCTTTTGACTTTCCACCAATCATCTAGTGTGTTTTATTGGACTTCCAGCTTGGCAAGGACTGTAGGAAAAGATGTTGTGACAGAACTTATGATGTGCAAGCCAAACCATTATGGTTGCTTAGCATGTTTTGCGATTTAGCTCAAGTAACAACTTCAGAAATTACCAATCCATTTCCAGGCCCCATTCAAAATGTTTCCTGTAGTCTATGTAGAGCCTACATAACCTAGATTAGGACGTTTTGTTATAAATTCAGTACAATTAAATTCTACTGGTTTTATGACTGGATTCATTTACTGCGATAAACCGGGTATGTTTTACTATGATTTATGAACCATGGCTAAACTTAATGACTGGGTACATGTATAACTCAATGTCTGGGATTCCCAATGTGGTAACAGTGGAAATTTTCCTGGTCTCCCACCAAACCTGCTCTCCATTTTATTTTTTAAATGTTAAAATATTATTTTAATTGTAAACAACATTCAAAAGGAAGGGACGTACTACAAAATGGAAATACTTGCTACTAGAGTAATTTTGTTTCCACAAATATCCTAAATCTTTAGTAGACCCTCATGATATTTTTAGAAAATAAACATGGGCAGTGACTGCGGCTGAAGTGATTTGCTTCATTCATGTAAATATGTTCAGAATAAGGCAAAGGTAATTTGAAGTTTGACAATGCATCCTCAGAGGTAGAACAGAGCAAGTGACAGGAAGCTGTACTAGCTTGACTTGTAGTAGCAGGGGTGTCAAACTAGTGGCCTGCAAGCCGGATGCGTCACGCACAGGCCACGCCCACCCTAGTTCCGCATAAGGGGAAAAAGTCACAATATGTCATGTGATGGCGTGACACCCGTGTAGTAAACTAGTACTTCAGTTACTCCCACTATGGAAAGATAGTCCTGACCAGCTGTTAAAATGACAGTGTCCAGAAAAGGTGTGGTGTGTGTGTGTTGTACCTTTGTGTCAGTCCTGAGGCTGGGAACTGCTCGGATAGGTCCTTGTAGTTTTCTTGACAAATTTTGGAAGTGGCTTGCCCCTTGCCTTTGTCCTAGAGCTGACACAAGACCATTGAAAAAATAGAGTCTCCCTTACATACTAATAAAGAAAGGTTTACCCCAAAAGTTCATACACTAATTTACATGTAATTGGGTACATTTAAAGATGATTACATTGATGTAAATAAAAATAGAAAAATATCTCACACTGGGAAGCCAGATGAGTAATGAGACTGATTAGATTATGGTTCAAGTGCTTTCTGCTGATCAATAGCCTCAACTATCCTCCTTGCACTCTCTTCTTGTAACTTTTTCCCTCTGGATGCTTTAAAGAGCATCAACAAACAGAACACTATCCAGTGATAGCTCTGCAGAGAGGTCATTGTGCTGCATTATGGCTCTGAAAGCTTACAAAGTGATTAAGGAAAATGTGTTTTGGACCATGCTCATGTGTTTAGTTTACAGGCATCTGCATGAGTCTGAGGGGGGAAAAAAGGGGTGGTGGTGGTTTGATTTAAAAGTCACATTAACAACAGGCTTTTTTAATGAGCCGATCAATACAATTGTTCAGATTCATGTGGAAGCTTGGAACAAAAAGATGCTGTAATAAACAGGCAAGAGTGCTTCTACAAATCTGCAAACACTCCTTGAGTTGAAGATGTAGAACATTATTCCACTTAGAACAGGTCAAAGGACAAGAGCACTGCTTAATCAAAATTTCTACTTACTGTTTGTAGGTAAACATGCACTCTTCCTTAGCTTAAAAAAACCAAAAAAAAAACACAACCCATACCTTGTGCTGAGTTCGTTAGGTGTTGCTGCCACCTACTGATCAGAGATTTTATATTATTTATTTTACTATTTCTGGATAAAGTAAAGAAAACCACAGTGGATAAAGTAAAGAAAACCGCAGGGTATAAGAATGTAGTTGGGGTAACAATTGACCTTTTACATAAACTTTTATCTTTACTTGGGAAAAATTCTTTTCAAGGACATATCCCCCCACACAAGACTTAATTCAGGTGGCAGGATCAGTGTACGAAAAACTGAATGAAGATGTTTATTCTTATTATAATAGAATTATATAATAAGAATTGAAATAAATTGGGGAAATGAAAGAAGCAGATGAACTTAACTAACTGGTTAGTTTTCTAAAGCAGGGGTCCTCAACCTTTTGCTCACCACGGATGTCCTTAAAATACCTTTTGTGGCCACGGACCAGTCAAGGACCCCCAAGACTTAACTCAAGACTTAAATCATAACATTTCTTCAAGCCTTCCTGGACCACCTGTGACAACATTGCACTCCCCCCCCCCCCCAAGGATCCAGTCACCCTTGGTTGAGAACCACTGTTCTAAAGAGTTTAATTTGATTTTTCCCATTCTGGATGCTGCCTTTTTTTAAAAAAAGCTAAAGGTGCACTTAAATTCAAAGTACCTAATTTGGCAAGATGACATTTTTCATTTTAGACTGAAACAATCCTTATGAATCTTGTTTAGCCTGGCATTCCTGAGAATTACAGCCTCAGTAAATCATAAGAATACCAGGTGGAAGAAAATTGGCTTGTGCTTGTGCAGACACTTGTGTGCATATGTGGATAGCAGCTACCTGTGGCATTAAGCAAACAACAAAATTCTTGCTCAGTGAAATTAACATCCTGACTTCTACAGTGCTCAACCAAAAGTTCCTGATTGATTCTAGATTTTACATTTAAAACATCAGGAACATTTTGTGGGCCACTCTAGGCATCAAGATGCTACATTAAATACACTGCTCAAAAAATAAAGGGAACACTTAAACAACACAATGTAACTCCAAGTCAATCACACTTCTGTGAAATCAAACTGTCCAATTAGGTAGCAACACTGATTGACAATCAATTTCACATGCTGTTGTGCAAATGGAATAGACAACAGGTGGAAAGCATAGGCAGTTAGTAAGACATCCCCAATAAAGGAATGGTTCTGCAGGTGGTGACCACAGACCACTTCTCAGTTCCTATGTTTTCTGGGTGATGGTTTGGTCACTTTTGAATGCTGGCGGTGCTTTCACTCTAGTGGTAGCATGAGACGGAGTCTACAACCCACACAAGTGGCTCAGGTAGTGCAGCTCATCCAGGATGGCACATCAATGCAAACTGTGGCAAGAAGGTTTGCTGTGTCTGTCAGCGTAGTGTCCAGAGCATGGAGGCGCTACCAGGAGATAGGCCAGTACATCAGGAAATGTGGAGGAGGCCGTAGGAGGGCAACAACCCAGCATCAGGACCGCTACCTCCGCCTTTGTGCAAGGAGGGACAGGAGGAGCACTGCCAGAGCCCTGCAAAATGACTTCCAGCGGGCCACAAATGTGCATGTGGCTGCTCAAATGGTCAGAAACAGACTCCATGAGGGTGGTATGAGGGCCCGACGTCCACAGGTGGGGGTTGTGCTTACAGCCCAACACTGTGCAGGACGTTTGGCATTTGCCAGAGAACACCAAGACTGGCAAATTCGCCACTTGCGCCCTGTGAGCTTCACAGATGAAAGCAGGTTCACACTGAGCACATGTGACAGACATGACAGGGTCTGGAGATGCCGTGGAGAACGTTCTGCTGCCTGCAACATCCTCCAGCATGACCGGTTTGGCAGTGGGTCAGTAATGGTGTGGGGTGGCATTTCTTTAGGGGGCCGCACAGCTCTCCATGTGCTCGCCAGAGATAGCCTGACTGCCATTAGGTACCGAGATGAGATCCTCAGACCCCTTGTGAGACCATATGCTGGTGCGGTTGGCCCTGGGTTCCTCCTAATGCATAACAATGCTAGACCTCATGTGGCTGGAGTGTGTCAGCAGTTCCTGCAAGATGAAGGCATTGATGCTATGGACTGGCCCGCCCGTTCCCTAGACCTGAATCCAATTGAGCTCATCTGGGACATCATGTCTCGCTCCATCCACCAATGCCACGTTGCACCACAGATTGTCCAGGAGTTGGGGGATGCTTTAGTCCAGGTGTGGGAGGAGATCCCTCAGGAAACCATCTGCCACCTCATCAAGAGCATGCCCAGATGTTGTAGGGAGGTCATTCAGGCATGTGGAGGCCACACACACTACTGAGCCTCATTTTGACTTGTTTTAAGGACATTACATCAAAGTTGGATCAGCCTGTAGTGTTTTTTATCACTTTAATTTTGAGTGTAACTCCAAATCCAGACCTCCATGGGTTGCTAAATTTGATTTCCATTGATAATTTTTGTGTGATTTTGTTGTCAGCACATTCAACTATGTAATGAACAAAGTATGTAATAATATTTCATTCATTCAGATCTAGGATGTCTTATTTTTTTTGAGCAGTGTATTATGACTTTTGTTTGTTTGGAGCTGTTTTCTAAACCATCTTTGATCATGTTTTAATAAATGCTTAGTAGCTGACAGTTTATCCTTCATGGGTATATTATTACCTTAAATCCATTGTTCATTTTATTTATTTATTTTATTATTTTATTTATTTGATTTGCCAATTGTTTACAAGATAATAAGTATAAGTGTATACATAGTTGTGAATACATGAAATGGGTACATATAAGAAAAATAAAAGAAGAATAAGAGAAACAATAGGACAGGGACGGTAGGCACGTTGGTGCGCTTTAGCACTGACTCCAGATTTGGAAGTCCCTTAACAGACAAAGACAGGGGCAGGAGGAGTCTTACAATTATTTTCAATAGGATGTGCCTGTTTTGTTTTGACGTCCAGTTTCTTCATCTTTTGACAACCTTAATGACTACTTTTAATTATCCCACAACTCTTCTGGTTCTCTATCAATGAGATCTTATCAATGAGATTCCAGACTTCAAAATGATTCTTGAAGTTCCTGAAAAAAGTAGGCAAATGCTCAAGGTCATATTGTGAAAACTGCTTCTTCCTCTTTAGCTTAATTTGGAACCTGCACATGAGCAGCTCAGGATCTTTTTCACACATGGCACCTAACTAGGTCGTTTATGCATTAACTGAGCTTCTCCACCTTCTTTTAGCTATGATGTAATCAGTTTGATTTCTATGCATACCCTTTAGTGATGTTCTGGAATACAGGCATTGTTTTGGTTGCACGAATACAGCTTTAGTTATAAAAACAAAACACTGGAGTGGCAGAAATTAGTGATGTTCTGGAATACAGGCATTGTTTTGGTTGCACGAATACAGCTTTAGTTATAAAAACAAAACACTGGAGTGGCAGAAATTAGTAAGTTCTTATCCTGCTTCATTTTGGCTTCCTAAACCATGCAATCCAAGTACTGCATATTTTCCTTCCTAATATTTCCACCTTTGGTGTTCCAGTCTCCAATCAAAAGCAGCACACTTTGCTTGTGTGTTCTATTGCAAATTGAACGCAATCATAAAACTTATCAAACTCCTCTTATTCTGCACCAGTGGTTGGAGCATAAATCTGGATGATCATCATATAAAGAGTTATTTACTAAGTCTACTTGATCACTGATTGCACTGTAGCCAAGTAATCTTCTTGCTACACCCTTCCAAACTATAGAGGCAACATGGTTTTCTTTTCTCTTTCTTTCTTTCTAATGTCCTGAATAATAAACAGGGGGACCTTCTGACTGGAAGTGTCTAATCCTGATCCATCTCAATTCACTCATGCCTAAGATGTACATTTGTAGCAGTTTCTTTTCATCTTTTGCCATGCTGAATATGCTGTCCCAGCCAGTCTATGGGAGATGGATAGTTACTTAGGAATTGTGAGCTGTCACCTTAAGGGAATGCATCATGGTAAATGTAGTTAAAGGTATCATGAGAAATGTAGTTCATCTCATGTGGCTACATCTGTAATCCTGACTGGTTACTGAATTGATCCTTGGTGGGTTAAGGGAGTTTCTTTGTCTGAACGCTCTACCACATGGCATCTTCCTTCTATCGCTACGAGATGGGTTAGGAGATAACCATCTTTCATGTACAAGGCAGACATACAAAGGATTGGTCATTAAAGAAGAACTTCATCATAAATGTGAGTTATGAAGATACCTGATATACCAATAAATGAACTTTGTTATGGAAGCTTCGTTGAGTTATCTATCTGCATCTGCACAGCTATAAATCTAGCTCTGTACGAGGCAGAACACTGAACTTTCCTGTGTTCATGCTTTTTGCGTCCACATTCTCACTATAATTTCGTTTTTGTAGCTTTAGGTTTTCTTTTCCTGTTTGGCACCATTAGCAACTAGACGTCTTGAAGGCTTTAATCTAGCCACGTCATAAATGCCATTAGTAATCCAAAAGAATCTCACCGAGAAACAGCTGACAGGAGGGGCCTGTCATCCAGCACTGTATCATCATCAATCACGTTAATTTCTTATCCATTTGGTTTCCTTGATAAAAATGCAGGAATGGTTTACCAAGGCCTTCTCCCATGCAGTATGAATTGATGTATTTGCCTGGTCACTAAAGGGATCATATGCCTCTAGCATCTTTTTATATTGCGGCTATGCATTATAGAGGCTTGCTTGCTTTAGCTGGGCAGGATGACTTCATGCCTTGGGTCACTCTGATGGCAATAGCAATAGCACTTAAGACTTATACACCATTCCCAGGGGTGGGATTCTACCAGTTCGCACCTATTCACCAGAACCAGTTGTTAACATTCTAAGCAGTTCGGAGAACCGGTTGTTAGAAGAAATTCCTGGCCTAATCCTGTAAGGAAGGCAGGAAGGAAACATTCTGGTGTTGCTTACAGAAACTGCCTCTCCATTAACCCTTATTACATTCTTGGCAGAACTAGACTTCCTGTCTCTGGAACGTCTCTGGAGTTTTCCCCCCTCCTTTGCTGGTACTTTGCTTGTGTGGAGTGACCATTCAAAGTTACAATGGCACTGAAAAAAGTGACTTATGACCATTTCTCACACTTACAACTGTTGCAGCATCCCCACAGTCTTGAGAGGCCAGGTGAGGAGATACGTGGCTCAATGTGAGTGATATTGAGTTGGCCACGCCCACCAACCAAGCCACGCCCACAGAACTGGTTGTTAAAAAATTTGAATCCCACCCCTGACCACTCCATACTGTTTTGCAGCACTCTCTGGGCAATTTACAATGTAAACAGATTACCCCAACAATCTGGGCCTTCATTTTAAAGGTTGAGCCAACCTTGAGCCCTGTCAGGATTGAACTCCAGACTGTGGGCAGAGTTTGCCTGCAATACTGCATTCTAATCACTGTGTCACCAGGGTTCCCTCCTCTCCCCCTCTCTCTCTCCTCTTGTCATACATTCTGGCATTCTTCATTCATCTCTCCAAGAAGCAGTTTCCCCACACACACAATCACACAATGCAGCAAGATTGGGGAGGGTATGTGTGTATACACAAATACCAAAAGCTATTTAATTCAGCATATAACTATGTTTGGGCTGAGTAAATAGATGTACAGTTGTGTGATTTGATGAATACTTCAGTGTATGCACTCAAGAACTCTTGTACCCTGCAAGAAATTAAGAACAACCCCTCACCCCTGTGGAGCTGAGAGATTTCTGAAGAATTTTTGGTAAAGTAAATTTGCAGGACAATGGAAAATCCGATTTAAAAAATGAGAATGGAGATGGTGGGGCAACAAGCCCTTACCGAAGCAAAAAAAAAAAAAAAAGTGTCATGTGTGTTCATCTAGAAGCATTGTGCAACCAGAGAATAACAAGCTGAGGCCTTATGCTGCATTCCAACCAAAATTGCAAGCTAATAGGCAACAACTTAAGGAATTGTTTTAATGATCACTGGCAGAAAACCAATTTACTGAACTCCATTTTTGGTTTTGCTTTGTTTACTGAATGAAGACTTAACCTGACTTATGACCACAACTGGGACCAGGATTTCTGTTGTTATGCAAGGCTTTTTAAAAGTGAGTCATGCCTGATTTTAGACCTTCTTGCCAGTTGTTGAGCAAATCACCACAAGTTTTAAGCTATTCATGTGATCATTAAACAAATCCTCCCTCCCCATTGACTTTCCGTGTTGGATTTTGATCATGTTTCCGTGGGAATACTGTGATGCTTGTAGGTGTGAAGACCAGTTGCAAGTAACATTTCTCAGGGTGTTGTAACTTTGAATGGGGTTGCTAAACAAATGGTTGTAAATTGAGGACTACCTACATAATCGCACAGATTATAGAAGCGCAGTACCATCTACGTTGCTCAAGCATGGTAGGAAATGTGCCCCTGCTTGAGCCACCAAATGCCTTATCTTGCTCAATGTAGGAAAAGTCAACCATGGGCTCTCCGCATTAGCTGGATCCTGCTATCAGAATAGATCCCAGAAGATCTTATTAGGGTATGGCTGGGGGAAGGAGGAAGGCATTTCCCCTTTTATTATAAGAGTGGGAACCATTGGGATTAGAAAATATCAACTATACTCAATTTTCAAACATTCAGTTTAAACTCTAAGGCTTATCTATATTGTATTGGGAGTGTAATGCATTTACTGTATTATATATCATGTATCGTCTGCTAATAGCACATTTAGAAAGAGTATTGCCAAAAGCTATCGAGACTTGTCCAGGCAGATGCCAGGATTCAAAATTGTCTCACAAACATTAAAAAAAAAAGTAGTGACATAACAAACAAGGAGACCATTGTAGCATCTGGAAACCTCCTAAGGCTTGAGGCCAGCTCATCTAATTTCCTAGTTCCCTAGAACTGTTCAGTGATTGGCTTTATTTGGACATGAAAGCCAACTGCAGCTTCTCTGTAGATTATTGTACTCAGAAAATATGTGCTATAAACCCACATACCCAAATCTTCTCAGTTTACAAGTATAATATGCTTTTCCATATTCCACTACAGGGTCTGATGGTGGCAAGGGCTGAATCTCAGGAGCCAAGGGCACAGAACTTTATCCCTGCAGAAACAGAGTGATAATAGAAATTGATTCCACATATGATGCATTAACTTTCTTTTTGCTGACGTGTTAGGTGGACTGATTTAGCATGGAGCAGGTTCAGTTAATTTCCAACTCCCGGAGAAGTGATTGTTGTCACCTGTGATTTAGGCTGCCTGCCAACTTGGCTTATTTTTCACACCATCACACAATCTGCTAGAACAGGGAGAGGTAAAGAGATGAATAGAGAAGTGGAGAATATGGCCAGTGGGAAGGGATTGCCTCGTGTTCTAATAGGATACGTTTGGGTTTCTCTCTTAGCGTTCAGTCCTTTTATTTGTATACATGCATGAAAGAGCATTAATGGAGAAGACAAAGGCAAATTTGACCAATCGAGCATATAATGTAATGTGTGTGTGTGTGAATATGTGCCTGCAAAAATATTATTTGCAGTTTGCCTGCAGTAAGTTCATCCCTCTCTTTGCCCTTCCATCCATTGGTAGTTGCTGCATTTGTAAGGTCATTCTTTACAGCTTTTAACTGCTGAAATATTAACAACACTCCCTATCAGGAGAACAGCAATTATGGGCATCTTACCAACAAATTATTTAACTAGGTTACTTCGTTGATGATAGCAACTCTTAAATATTTGAACAATGTTCTAAGTTCACCATCTAATCTCTGGAGCAAATGCAATAAAATAACTAGAGTTCAGGAGAGCAATAAACACAAGATGCCCTATTTTGGCCAGCAGAGGGCATTAAGATAATACCGAAGAAGCACTAGACAAAAATTCAAGAAGCATGAGATAAAAATTCAGGAAAAACTAAGAAAAGGGATGAGTATTGTGGAAAATGTATTAGTATTAAATCTGGATGGAACAGATTTATAGCTAAATACAAAAGTGAAATGGATCTAGCATATACTGATACCTATTTTCCAGTCACGCTCCAAAGGAAAACATCACATCAAGATGTAGGTTTTTGTCTCTTAATGTTTTTGTCAGGATTTTTTGTCAGGATTCCGGCAGTTGCCCTAATTAAATCGGCAGAAATTCCGGTAGCTTAGTTATAATCTTTGCAAGATAAGAATGGAATTCACTTTTGGTTCCAAACTGCTGCACTGCTCTTTCAAATTTCTTTCTCCCCCTTCTGTCCATGGCAACTCTAAAACAGGCAAAGACATGTTTTATGAATTGACAGTTTTTTTGTGACACCAGCCCAGCTATTTCAAAAGACTTTACAGGAAAAACGGTGTGGTTCTTGTCTATGTAATTGAAAAGAAAAGCCAAATAGGCATATCAGTCTAAGGCAGGGAAAAAAGAAAGGAAGGAAATAAGTATAGAGTTCTGAGGGACAAAAGGACATAGACTCTCTGGATCAGTGCAACTGAGTAGAAATTGAAGCTGGACAGAGTGAAACAGCTGATGTTGGCGCAGAAAGAAAAAAGAGGTTTTTTTTTGGTGGCACTATCATCGAGGAAGTCTGCAGTCACCATCTGCAGAAAATTGTGAAAATAAGTCAGGCTTGGTGGTATAAACAAAGAAGAAGAACATAAAGAAAAGTTTGGAAATTGTCGTTCTTCTTCACCTATATAAACAGATAATGGTCAGCGATGACACAGATTGGGGTGTATATAGATATAGATGGTATAGATATAGATATAGGATTAGGGATAGAGGTAGCAACATTACAAAGGGAGGAAATTGTTTCTGGAGAGTCTGAGCCAGCATCTGCAAATATCCTCATGATTCTTTCAAAGGCTCAATCCGCACGTTTCTTTGCTGCAAAACGATGAGTGTGTGAAAACAGTAAGTCTCACTTGTAGCTACAGGGCATTAGGCCTGTTCTGCTGTCCACTTTGTCTCTTTCAAGGTGTAACCAAAATAATCAATTCCTGTATAATTCTGAATTCTGCCAGAGTCTTCTGAATGGGAGCCAGAAAAACCCTATGAAAAAGTAAAAAAGTCTTATAAGCAGAGGTGGGATTCTACTGGTTCAGACTGGTTTGGGCGAACCCCTAGCTCTGAAGATCAGCTGGTAGCAAACCGGTTCACTTGGCCGCCCTTGCACTGTGCTTATCTATATCCTCTCAGCTGATTCGCGTGGCAGAGCGGATTGCTGCTCCTCAGCTGTGTTACTCCCCAGTAGTAACATAGCAGGTAAGTTTTTTTCAGAAAGCAGTCGAATCACCAAACTGGTTGTTACACCGGCAGCATCCCACCACTCCTTATAAGGGTAATTCTACTCCCTGTCAACATTGCCTAAAATGGAACGTTCTCGCAAACGTTCTTTCTGGAAAAGGAGCCACTGATGATACTTTTGAAAAGAGCGTGCAATTAAGAGAAGCAAAGGAAGTGTAGTGTAGTATGGTTTAACTGACATTACTCTTGTTTTTGGCGGAAGAAAATTTGGCCTTCTAATTGGAGGCTGTTCCCTTTTACTTTAATGTTGTGTAATGAATACAACAGTTACAACTACATTCATATGTGTCATCTTGAATCTGTCATGGAGCATCAAATGGCCGGATACAAACACACCATATATTTTGGCATAGAAAGAATGAGCTGAAAGTCTGTAGGCATTGTTTTCCCCTGAGAGACTACAGTCTCTGAATCTATGTTAGATTCCCATGCCATGGGAAAGAGTCCTAAAATCAAGATGTATTCTGGAAATGGACAGAAAGTGAACAGTGTTTTCGTGTAGCCCTACAAGAGGAGGAATTCTTCAAGAAATCTCTTTCCTCTCTGTCTTCAACAATTTGGCACAAGCTCTAGCAATGACACCGCTTGTTCTCTTGTAAATAATTACAGAGGGGCACTAAATTTTTCTCTAAAATTGAGGAAGAATTGAAATCGACACAAATGATGATGAGCTACTTAGAAGAAACCAATAGCTGAACCATTATTGGCCAAATCTTCTCAGAGAAGCTAAGGCTATTGTTGAAGGTCTAGCTAGATCACTGAATTCAAGAAAACGTGCAGAAGAATCCAAAGAGGAAAAGCACTGTTTCTTTGAAAGCAAGTTCAAAGCAAAGGTCTCATCATAACCATAAATGTGCTTCTCTCGAGTCTGTGAAATCCTTTGGAACCATGGAGAAACTCTCAGTCTTGATCCGCAAGCAAAGTTTCTGTCCACCACATCCAAACAAGGTGGAATCACAAGAACCTGGTTTGTTTCATAAAACTAGGAATGACTAAAATCTGTGCACCTCTCTGGAAGCCATTGGCAGTGCCTTTTAGCTTCTTAATCCCAAGAATGCCAAGAGCCTCAAGCACTGTATATTCCCTTCTGTATAGAATTGCTCAAGAATGCTGATTGTTGGCCAATTAGTACTCCATCTGAGGAACACAAAGAAACTGAACATGTCAGCTTAAGCTTATGAGGAACTGCTTGTGGTCAGTGTCTGAGGAGAATACTGTATGATGAATTCTTTGATCCTCCTGTCACTGAACAAGTTTTCAAAACAAATACATTAATGACATGGATGGTTTTAGTGCCTAGCAAGCAAAAAAATAAATACTTTGCATATAGCCAGTAGAGTGGCGGTTGGTTATAAGTACTGTGATCTGTTATTTTTAGATTTTTATCCTGCTTTATTTTAAAAAAGCAACTCAAGGTGGTTTATGTTACGAACTAAGCAAACTCGTTCATCAATAACCCTACTAGTTTTACTTCAGCAGCAGGCTCGTAAGCCTGCACTTCTGATTGGCCTGAGGATAAGCGAATCGTGATTGGCCGCCTCTGGCTGACCTGATTGGCTGACAGCGGGCCGTCTCTGATTGGACGCTTTTAGAGCGGTTAACTCAAATTCATTGGTTGTTGTGACAGCAGCCAACTCTATAAAAGAGCTGCTGCTGCCCAAGTATTTTGCTCTGTTCTGAAGTTACTATTAAAGAGTTGAGTCACTATCTCGATGCCTCGTCTCCGTTCTTTGCGCCCACTCTTCCAGATCTAACAGTTTACATACCAATACGCCTTCCTCTAATTTACCCACAACCACAACCTTGTGAGGTGGATTGGGCTGGGACACAATGACTGGCTCAAAGTCACCCAGCTGGTTTTTCACACCTAAGGTGGAGACTAGGATTTGCAGTCTTTTGGTTTCTCGGCCAACAATTTAACTACTACAAGATCTTAACCAGTAACCAAACTGATTTTAAGGCAGAAATTTAAGGGATGGATCAGATGAACACACCATTGTACCTGCATGGGTGCAGATTAATTTTGATTTTTTGACAGGATACGTGTGTAATAACAGAATAACAGAGTTACACAGGACTTTGGAAGTCTTCTAATCCAACCCGCTGGTCAGGCGGGAAACCCTATACCATTTCAGACAAATGGCTGCCCAGTCTCTTCTTAAAAACCTCCAGTGACGGAGCACCCACAACTTCTGAAGGCAAGATGTTCCATTGGTTCATTTTTTTCATTGTCAGGAAATTTCTCCTTAGTTCTATATTGATTCGCTCCTTGATGAGTTTCCATCCATTGCTTCTTGTCCTGCCTTCAGGTGCTTTGGAGGCCACTTCTGCTTGTACATAAAGTACAAAGGCATTTAACAAAGTATACCACAACGTACTTCTTGGAAAGTTAGAAAAAAGTGAGACAGACAGCATCACCCCCAGATGGATTTGTAACTGGGTGACAAACCACACTCAACATGTAGTCCTCGATGGAACTACATCGACATGGAGGGAAGTAAGCAGTGGTATTCCCCAAGGTTCTGTCTTAGGCCCAGGACTCTTCAACATTTCCAGAAATGATTTAGATGAGAGGATAGAAGGGTAACTCATCAAATTTGCAGGTGACCCCAAACTGCCAGGAATATCCAACCCTCCAGGCTCAAGACCCTGGGAAGGAATTTAACTAGACTAGAACACTGGCCCTATCTAACAAAATGAAATTCAATGATGAGAAAAATAAGATTTTACACTTAGGCAAGAAAAAATGAATGTATAGATACAGAATAGGTGGTATCTGGCACCACAACAGTAACTGTGAGAAGGATCTGGGCATCCTAGTGGATAACCACTTGAATATGAGCCAGTAGTATGCTGTCGCTGTCAAAAAAAAAAAAAAGCCAATGCAGTCCTAGGTTGCATTAACAGAGGGATAGAATCAAGATCATGTGAAGTGCTTTTTAATGCCTTGGTAAGACCCTACTTGGAATACTGCCTCCAGTTTTGGTCACCATGAGAAGGGCTAGGGGTGATATGATAGCAGTGTTCCAATATTTGAGGGACTGCCACAAGAAAGGTGGTGGTGGGGTTGTCAGCCTCTTCTTCAATCCATCTAAAGGCAGAACAAGAAGCAATATGGATGGAAACTAATCCAGGAGAAAACCCATCTAGAACTAATGAGAAATTTCCTGACAATGAGAAAAATGAACCAGTGGAACATCTTGCCTCCAGAAGTTGTGGGTTTAAAGAAAAGACTGGGCAGCCATTTGTCTGAAATGATTTCCTGCTTGAGCAGGGGATTGGACTAGAAGACCTCCTGGGTCCCTTCCAACTCTATTATTCTGTTAACTGAGGAATATGGAGCTATTATGTACTGTTTACTCTGAACCAGAGAATTAATAAATTGACATTTATTGCATTCTGGAACTCCTTCCCACTAGCAATTGAGGAGTTCAGGCCCTCTGTAAAGGCAAATGCTGTGGGCTGAACAGAGGACCTGCACGGGGAAAAAAGGGTAGCAGACGTAGCTGGGCTGAGGACCATCTGAGGTCATCTACCATCTGCTACAGGACAAACATATACGAGTTGCATAGAACAGTTGGTGAAGTCCTGGATATCAATCTCCTAGGTCTACGGGGAGCCCTGATTGTAAATAAATGCAAAAGTGGAAGAACAATTTCGATGCAAACTCTACCTTCAGTGTGGGATAAACGGTCTTTGTGATAATGTGAAGTGCGAAGTAAATTTGTGAGCTTAGGGACCTATCTATCGGTTCATATTTTAATGTACTTTTAATTGCCTTGATTTCTTATCAAGAATCCTGAGGGATGTAAGAATACTGTTGCATTTGTTCCTCAGAAAATGACACTCTATTAGAAAAAAACAAATAAGAATGATTAAAAGTGGGATGTGGGTGAATATATTTTGCACACCTGCAGGTCTGGGTGTGCAAAATTCCCTTTTCTTGTAAGGCTGTATTTCATTACTTCCTGTAATTTTGATAGTTTACCAAGGTAAGCATACTACAACTAATTTACATTATAGCATCCACCATTACTATGTATTGTATAAATACAAAATCTGAATATCTCCCCCCCACCCCTTACAATAAATAGCAGGTATTCAAAGGCTTTGCGGGGATCACCATTATTGCATGCTTGTGCAGCCTGAATGTTTAGAAAGAAAATCCTAACATCTGGAAAGACGGCCAAATCTTGCAAACTTTTATCAGTGTTGCATTCTTGAACTTACATATTTGTAAGAAAACACTGCAATCCTAGTATTGTGGCTTTTCATAACATTATGTAATTGGTTTCAGACCTGGGGTGAATGTACTACTTTATTTTGGGAGGCCCTCTTTTGTTTGATTTGTATTATTTTTAAGATTATTTTATTCCAGGGTGCCTTTGCAGTTTTGTTTTATGGATTATTTGGTTCTGTATGCCACCAAGAGTTCATTAGAGTTGGATAACTATAAAAAAATCAAATAAATGAATAAATGAATATAACTGGCTCAAGAGAACACAAAAATCTCAGCAGATTTGGGCATTATATATTTTTACTTAATTAAAAATTCCTTTTGGATCTGTGAGTGGTCTCTGGAAATAGCACATCTGTCTTAGTACGTACAAGGGTTGTACTGTCAATCCTGATTTACAATGCAAGGCTAATAGGAAGACAGCATGGATTCATTTTTATAAATTCACAAAATAAGAGATTTTAGGTAGGTAGAGCAAAATCCTTCCCCTTCCCCTTGGTTGTTCTATTTAGGTACTTCTCAGACAAGCTCTAGTCCTGTAGGACAAAAAAATAGGGAAAAGTCTATAATGAAACAAAAGCCTGGGAAAGGATTCAGAATATAGAAGGGATGGAAGGGACCTTGGAGGTCTTCTAGTCCAGTGGTCCCCAACCTTTTTTATGCCGTGGCCCGGTACCGGCATCAGCTGGGCGCCGCCATCTTGTTTTGATGAAAAAGTGCTTCCGGTGAGCTTTCTACCCGGAAAAGCTCCCCGGAAGCACTTTTTCATCAAAACAAGATGGCGGCGCCCAGCAAACCAGCGGCCCGGTAGGATTTGTTCCACGGACCGGTACCGGTCCGCGGACCGGTGGTTGGGGACCCCTGTTCTAGTTTAACCCATCTGAATTATGTGTCCTTTCATTGTTAAAACATTTCTCATCTAACGATGTTGCTAAATCTGAGGGAACCACAGCATGAAGTTCTTTTGACCTCTCCTCCAGTTTCTCTCTCCCACAAGACAGATCTGCCAAACCAGGTTGCTCCTGGCCATTTTCCGAAAGCCCTGTGTTCTCTGCTACAGGTAGTCATCAACTTATGACTACTATTGAACCCCAAATTTCAGTTTTTAAGTGAGAAATTTGTTAGGTGGGCTTTGCCACAGTTTTTAAGTGAAACCCCGAAGTTGTTAAGTTAGTAACACAATTGTTAAATCAATCTGGCTTCCCCATTGGCTTTGCTTGTCAGAAGGTGGCACCTATTATAAATATGGACCAGTTGCCAAGCAGTCGAATTTTGATCATGTGGCCATGGGGATGCTGTAATGGTCGTAAGTGTGAAGAACGGCCATAAGTTATCTTTCTTTCAATGCCATTGTAACTTTGAATGGTCCCTAAATGAACTATTGTAAGCCGTTGGCCTACCTGTACTCTCTAGCCCACCTGGACACCTTCTCTGTCTTTTCCTGCTAGGCACAGAAAGTCATGTTTTCCAAGTTGTGACACCCTGTGCGTCCTTTCACTGGGGGTAAACCTCCACCAACTGGGAAAAAGAACTTCCTCTCACTCTGGTTGCTGGTCACTGTCCTCCATATTTGTCTTATCCTGGATGGCTGGGACAATGAAATGCTGCACTTCTTTTTTAAACTGGGTCAGTAGTCGTCCCCCCCTGCTTTTTTAATTACATAGATGAAATGGATACAGAGTTCTGCCAGTTTCTCTTTATAGCCTAAGACAGGGATGTCAAATTCCATTTCATTGAGGGCTCCATCAGGGTTGTGTTTGATCTTGGTGGGGGGGGCTGGGGGGGACGTGGCCAGCTTGATGGCACTCACACCAGGGGCTCCTGTGGTGGCCTGAGCACTCTGCCAGTGGAAACGGGCTCCCGAGCTCCATTTTCAGCTGCGATGCAGAGGTGGGATTCAGCAGGTTCTGACCAGTTTTGGAGAACCGGTAGCAGAAATTTTGAATAGTTCAGAGAACCAGCAAACGCCACCTCTGACTGGCCCCACCCCCATCTATTCTCTGCTTCCCGAGTCCCAGCTGATCGGCTGGATCTTATTTTGTTGCCCTGCACAGGAGAACGGAGCTGGAAAGCAGGTTAGTGGGGTGGGGAGAGAATGGGGATTTTGTAGTAACCTTCCCCCAGGAGTGGCCCACCCACCAAGCCACGCCCACAGAAACGGTAGTAAAAGTTTTTGAAACCCAGCACTGCTGCGATGGCATCCTGGAATCATCTGCCAGTGAAAACGGAGCTTGGGAGAGCTGTGTGTGGCCCTTGTGAGCTCTGTTTTCGGCCGCAACGGCCTCCTGCAGCCCTCTGCCAGTGAAAACAGAGCTTTGGGGGGGGAGCTGCGTGCGACCTCTCTGAGCTTTGTTTTCACTGACAGAAGGCTGCAAGAGGCCGCCATGGCCAAAAATGAAGCCAACCTCCGTTTTCGCTGGCGGCGGCATTGCGGGCTGTTCCTTCATTGTTTCCAGGGCAGCCCCATGGGCCAGATTTAGGCATCCTGCGGGCCTTGAGTTTGACACCCCTGGTGTAGTGAATCCTGCATTATGCAGGGGGGTTGGACTCTAAGACCTCTCTAGATAGTTCGAACACAATAATTCTATGAAGCACAAATCAGCAAAGAGCGTAGGATATCAGTTCATGGCCTAAGTGCCATTGGATTCGTAATCAAACTTTTAGGAATCTGAGTTCATTTTGCCCATGAAAAATATAGACATGTTTGGTCTTTATAGCGGGTGACTACACCCAGTATAGATCAGCAAGGCATCTTTTGAAGGCTCATGGAACGACAAAGGTATTCAAGCGCCTTGAAACAATTCTTAAGTTGAGTGATTTTTGACACAGCTGCAGTAAATAAGAGAACTGGAATTCTCCCAGTGCCTTTCCTTTATATTTGTAGTGTTTCAATGATATCTAATATGGGGCTGATGACAATAAAGAAGTTATTGGTATAACAACAATTCAATCTTCTTCAATGCGATGTGCATGAGAAATCTATGGGGTCCCTCAAAGGGAATAACCACAGGAATGAACGACTTCAGATATTTCCCTCCCCACAATCTGCTTGAACAATGGTTCTGGTGGGAAATTACTGCCGGAGGAGACAAAATCCCTTTATGGATCTTAAGAACTTTCATTAAAAAACTGGACTATTGGCATCTGTCTTCAACAACAAAGCACTGTTTTTATAATGTATGATTTAAAGGTAGCCTTTTCTAAAGAGAAAGCTACTGCTCAATCTTCTGTAGAGAATTGTGTTTCGCATGCATTTTATATTATTATTATTATTATTATTATTATTATTATTATTATTATTATTATTATTATTATTATTATATTTTCCTCTTTTCTCTGAGGACCTCACAGGTGGACAGCTTGAAGCCTGTGAGCCCTAATTGGCCCTTGTCTGTTGTTCTGAATCTCTTGTCTGAATCTCTGCAAGGCCCGCTCACAATCCCTACCATTGCAATTGATGAACCTGCAGTTGAGCTCTTGGAAACAGATGGCAATAAAACAGCAACTATCTGGAGTAGGGGAGCTGGGAGGGAGGGAGGGAGGGAGGGAGGGAGAGGGATGAACTGTTCCTCCATTAATTGGCAAGCTATGCATGCATTCAAGTTCCGCCTTGAGAATCAAAATGGTTTGGGCAGTCATGGTTTTCATTTCCCTTTTATCCTCAAATGGTGAGGATATTCTGTGGGGATAGGAGCCCATTCTGTAAGATAGGTTACACAGAGAGAGAATGATCTATGTTAGACGTACATATCCTCACACTGTACAGATATGTCTTCTTTGGTCATTGTAATTCAACAATTTTGGGCTGAGCTGTTCCCTATACAGTAGGTACATGCTGCATTTGGAGGTATCCCAAGCCAAATTAGATCTGAAAGAATCTAGATAGATTTCCCCCAAGTAGCCTCAATCTGAACCTGCCTAATTTTTTAATGGAGATTCTCAGTCATCCCGGTCATGGTTGTCCCAAAGGTGCTTTTTCAAGAGGCAACTGGACTTTGTGGTTTTTCTTTGAAAACATTTCGCTTCTCAAGTTCTCATCCAAGGAGCTTCTTCAGCTCTCAGAAAGACGAGAAGTGAAACGTCTTCGAAGAAACACTAGAAAGTCTAGTTGCCTCTTGAAAAAGCACCTTTGGGACTGCCTAAAGTTTTGTTAATGTTTCTGCAATTCAAAGCGACACAAAGACACTACATGTCAGCACAACTGAATCTGACTGGGCCTACAGAGGAGAAATAAAGCATTGCTAATGTTATGGCTGGTTTGGTGAACCGCCAAATCCTACCCCTGACTGGTCCCTCCCACCCTGCTCCTCCCAGGAGTCTCCACACAGCCCGTTTTGGATGTGAGGTAAGTGCAGGGCCCAAAAAGAGGTTCGGGGAGGGGGAAAAATGGGCCTCCCGGAAGTTCTGGAAGTCCAGAAATGGACCCGTTTCTGGCCTCTGGAGGGCCTTCAGAGCCTGGAGAAGGCTGTTTTCACCCTCCCAGAGGTTCAAGGAAAGCTAACTAGGCCACGCCCACTTGGCCACGCTCACCTAGCAACCGGGGAGAGAACCCATTGCTGAGATTTTTGAAGCCCACCCCTGGGCATAGAAATTTAAATTTCTTAAATTCTTAAATTTGGGAGATGTACAGATAATCCTCATCCTGTGACCAAAACTAAGCCCACAACCGGGGGGAGGGGGAGCTATGATGGTTGCAAAGGGAGTCATCACATGACCAGACCCAATTTTATGACCTTTTTTGCAGCAGTCAGTAAGTGAATGGCACAGTTGTAAAGCAAACGCAGTTGTAAAATGAATGCAGAAGCCATTGAGTGAACACCGTGGTGGTTAAGTAAAGCCATTGTTCACTATGGGGCGGTTTTGTCGGAAACCGGAAGTAAACAAAAATATTGCATTTGTGATCAAGTGGCTGCTGGGCGTTGCAAACTGCTGTAAACGTGGTCCGCCTGCCTGCCTGCTGAGCCCATAATGCAGTCATGTGGACATGGCGGGAGGGTGGATATTGGAATCTGGATCATAAGTAGCTTTTTTAGGGTTTGTCATAATTTTAAATAGTCACTAAACAACCAGTCATAGGTCAAGAATCACCTTTATTTTGCCACAGATTGATCATACCTGCTCTATTATACTCTTACTACCTTTGAGAGGAAATCATAATAACTTGTCCCAAAAAAATTAATGCCTCTTGTAATCCCACACTGGAGGGAAAATGGAAGTCACAGTCTGGCTCACCTCCTCACAAGTCACTGAGCTGATGAAGACCCATTACACAGAAATGTAATACAACAGGGGTGATAAGGAGCAGGGCAGGAACCTGGAAATTTCCAAGGTTAACTTCAGACCAATAATCAAGTAAACAATAGCAATAGCATTTAGTTTTATAGACCACTTCATAGTGCTTTATAGCCTTCTTTAAGTGGGCATATTTTCCTCAACAATCTGGTTCCTCATTTTACCCCCCCTTGGAAGGATGGAAGGACAAATTTGAGCCTGATGAGATTCGAACTGCCGGCAATTGGCAGTCAGCAGAAGTAGCAATAGCAATTAGACTTATATAGCACTTTGCACCCCTCTCTAAGCAGTTTACAGAGTCAGCATGTCTTCCCCAACAATCTGGGTCCTCATTTTACCAACCTTGGAAGGATGGAAGGCTGAGTCAACCTTGAGCCTGATGAGATTCGAACTGCCGGCAATTGGCAGTCAGCAGAAGTAGCAATCGCAATTAGACTTATATAGCACTTTGCACCCCTCTCTAAGCAGTTTACAGAGTCAGCATGTCTTCCCCAACAATCTGGGTCCTCATTTTACCAACCTTGGAAGGATGGAAGGCTGAGTCAACCTTGAGCCTGGTGAGATTTGAATTGCCAAATTGCAGGTAGCCAGCAGTCAGCAGAAGTACCGTATAGTACTGCACTCTAACCACTGCACCACTGCAGCTCATGATATTCCAAACAAGGAATGGCCAAAAAAAGCTACCAGTCAACAGCCCTACCAAAGAATCTCTAAGACTGCCCCCACCCACACAGATAGGCAAGGCACCAGAATATAAACTGTCAGCAAACAGCACTCCTTACTAGCACTGATGACGGTACATAGTTAGGGTAACGAAATGTCTGCAAGAAAACAAGCAGGCTCAGAGAGCACCAAGGACCCCTCATTTCGATCCTGAGCTACAAATATTATCCTTTATTGATACTTCTCTAGTTTCCTAATGAGTGAATAAGAGAAGTCAACGTTGATGTCCTTGTTCAGGAAAAGAGGACTTCTGTGGTACCTATCAACAAGCCCAAATGTCTACCTTTACAAGGCCAGTGATTCCCAAAGGGGCCCTAATTGTCTCTTCCATTCAAAGTCTTTTTTAGAAGCCTGTTAGGACGTCCTAACAGGAATTCTCTCCCGCTCCCCTTTCTATTTCTATAATAACAGAAAGCGTTTTACTGTATCCTTTTCTCGTCCCTGTGCTTTGCCGCTTTCGGATGTCTATGCACTGAATATTTGTCAGACGGTGCCAGGAGCAAGGAAATGTCATGGAATGATATGGGAACGAAAGGACTTTTTTTTTTCAGATGCTTCGGACACGTCTTGGATGCAGAGCCATGTTGGCTGGAGCTTATAGGATCCTCATCGGAGTGCAGCTGGATGGCACACTTGCACCTCTGGACTATTTCATTCTTCTCTTTGCTTTGCCAAAGGATTTATTTTCAAACACACACTCCTGAAAAGTGTTCAAGAGCTACCATAAATGAGAATATTTCTGTGTATGCAGATAAAAGATGTTTTCGTCTTAGTGAATAGCTCGCATCAGTATCTGTGCATTCAAGCATTTAGAACTGGAACCTGAGACCAGAAAGGTACTGGATCCCATGGTAGTTTAAAAGAAAAAGAAAAAAAATTGTAATGACTTAAATGGCTTGACATTCCTAGTGATGGAAGATACGGTGTTAAAAATTCCAGCTGTTCAGCTGAGTAGATACATTTTTCTGCGGGTGAGATCAGAGATAAAGCTTGATCAATTTCTTCTCCGAGCCAATGGCTCAGGGTCAAAGAAGGAAGGGAACTTCATTGCAACTCTATCCTTGTGATATAAACAGCAGCGGCTGGGGGCAGGGTGAGTTTTAATATTGACAAGTGGCTAAGTGCTTTTCAAGTGGGATGCTATTGGTGCTCACTGAGGGAAAGCCAAAGAAAGCAACGAAGAGCCATTGACATCAGAAAGAGAAGTTAAACCTCTCACATTTATGGCCCATAATCTCAGCGCAATTCAGATTTGCCTGATCTGATCGATGATGCTAAAACACACACCCATGAATTGTATCCATTTAAGAGAACCCTGTGCTTGAATCTAAAGTGATTCAGAGGAACTGTTTTTCCCACAAGGGCACGCGCCCGCACATCCCTACTATTTGTTAGAACAATCCTACTCTTTCTCAGGATTCAGAGTTGCACAAATGAGTGAATTCCATAAAGCAGCAGCACTTTTTCTTCAGGCACCTCTGGAAACCTGAAAAAAAAAAAAACTTGGATTGCTTTAAGGCAGGGATCACCAACGTTGGTGATTTTACAACTTGTGGACTTCAACTCCCAGAATTCCTCAGCCAGCAATTCTGGGAGTGGAAGTCCACAAGTCGTAAAGTCACCAACGTTGGAGACCCCTGCTTTGAACACCAGAGACAGGTAAAACTCACACAAAATCTACTGTAAAGCAGGATCTGGCATGGCCTAGTAGGAGAAACGAGCCTTCGTCCCAGGATTGGGATTAGGGCTCTTCACACGTGCCTTGCATGGCCTAGAAGTAGGGTTACCAGCTATTCCTTTGAGCAGGGCTCCTGTGTATTAAAATGCAGAAATGCTTTGAAATACATAGATCGAGCTGCCACCTCTCCCCTCTTCTTCTTCATTTAAAGCTGAGCACTTCTTTGCAAACCTCAAGAGAAATAACTTGACCTGTCAGCCAATTTACAGTATTTATTTTTTTAGGCTGTTAACTCTTTTCCATTTAACTGATTATCATACATATTACATTTTTCTCCAGCACAGATGATGGTACGGTGCTTTTCAATCAAGACCGTTGCTTCTCTGAACAATTCAACACAAAACAATTTATTGCTGGGGAAATCCTCTCCCACGCATTGCTTAAATTGGAAAATCTGGAAAGGCATACGAGTCTTTCACACAAACATAAGGGGAGGGCTGGAGTCATGTTTGATAAGTGGACAGAACCAGGAAATGTGCCTTTTATTTTTTTTTAACAATTATGGACAACCAATACAATGATAGATGATGCAAGTCAATGTGCTGGCTGATATTTTTAGGATCAGATTGCATCAGGATAGTCTGTGGAAAACTAGCCTGCCAAGCCAGAGGTGGATCTTTAAAATTATCCATAGAATGTAAATATTGAGACATTGAATAGTTAAGAAATGGACATTTCCCACATATAAGTAAAGAGAAAGAATAAAAAAATCAGGAAAGAAAGGTTTTTTGTGCTGATATCTGATGTTGATATCTCTACCAAGTAATGCTTTAATTTTAAGCATGAAAAAAGTCACTCAGCAGATTGTGTAGATATCATGTAAAGGCAACTCTCATCTTCCATAATTGTTTATCAATCATTGTCATACTAATTATAGTCACAGTATCATGTAATAAGCCACTCTAGGTGAACTGAGGCACCCAAATGCAATTGAAGGACGATAAACCCTAACCTATTATTTACAACTGCTTTCCCCACCTTCCAACAGAAAACTGAGATTAGATCTAGATGCAAAACCTTTCAGATGTATGTCCTAATCTTGGTGTCCTCAACATATTTTGGAATATAACTCCCTCAACTCCCTACTATTGATGTGGAAACATTTATCTGCTTTTTCATTTAACCCCTAACTCCAATTGCTAAACAGAAACTATGGGCGGAATGCTGTTTAAAACCCACGTATTGTTTTAATTTAATCCAGTACATTTTAATGCTTGAGCAGAATTAAAGCAAAATGGTATCTAGACATTTGATCAAGTTGTTTCTGTTCCCAAGGGAGGTGTTTTGACTGTAGTGTCTTTTCCAAGCCTATTTCTGTCAATAAATATGGCAAAATAAATCTTAACATTGGTACAATCTGTTCTTGGCAAAGGTGCTTTTTCATTATGACCAATTTTCTCTCCTGCCCTTTCCATATATCGTTACTTCACATCCATCTTGTAGAAAAGTTCTGAGAAGGTCAAAAACTTGATTACTTTTTTGGTAACTTTTTCAGTTAATCCTCAGAAAGGCAGTATTCTACCAACCAGCTAGGCAGCTAAGCTCTCAGCAAAATTAAGTTTTCTTTCCATCACTGATACTACAGAAATTAGGCAATCATCACTCACCATAGTAAAATCTTCAGGCCTGCAAATTTTCCCACGATACCTACAAGCCAGCATCATGTCCTCCAGCTGATGGCTGCTGCGGTCATAAAAGTTAAGCAGATTGAGGGGCTCCTCGGGCACGTCAAAACTAGGTGTAGCCAGTGGGAAGCCTGCTTCCAGGTAGGTACCCACATCATAGCCCAAAAGCGGTGAAATGTAAGACAAGTAATTGTAGGTGAGCTGGGACCCTCGGATGCGATTGATATTGCAGAAAGTGACAGCCGGGAAAGTCAGCTGTGGACTTTCCTGCTCATCCAGCTGTGTGATATGATGGTATTCCAGATAGTAAAAAATCTGCCCCACTGCCTGGGATAAGAAAATGGACAGAGAGATCAGGAACGCACCTGCCCAGAGGCTCTGGCGGACTCCAAACCCATTCCCTATGAAGATACGGTTGGCGCCATGCAAGGTACAGTTGTTGGCAAAGGCTGCCAGATTTGGGGCTGTTCCTTCATCTTTCTCCCCTAGTTCTTCCTCCTCCTCCTCTTTGGAGTCCTTCTCTGAGCCTTCTGGGCTGTGAGGGTCATAAAGAGATTTGTCGTTATCACTTTCAGCGGGACCCTTGATGGTATGTTTCTCTTGGCTCGAGGAGAAGGAGATGGTGCAGAATAACTGGATCGGCATTCTGTCCTTTCTTGCCAGCAGCCCCTTCCCTGACTGGCTATTAACAGGACTCCCCCAGGATTTCTTAGCACTGGAGGTCAGAGGTGAATCATTAGGGAAAGGGAAGGAAGAGACAGTAGCTGAAGTAAGATTGGGAGATGCCAGAAGGAGGGGAGAAAAGGGCTGGGATTGGACGAAAGAAACAGGGAGAAGGAGTAAAAAGAAGAAACGAAGCTGGAATGACGATGCCAAGCAGGAAAATTAGATGGCTCCAAAACAGAGAATTTGGAAGATGGCTGGTTGCAAGGAGCGTCTGGAGGAGCTGATGACCATCTACTCCAAGGCAGCTTTGTGGAGTCTCAAACTCTTCTCCAAACCCCTCTAGATCCAGCACAAGGAAGCAAAGGTCTCGGAAAACTTCAGTTCTCAGACCTTCTGGTCCAAAGTTGAGAGTCTGTGGCTGTGCTAGGCTGAGTAGCCGTTCCCTGTCAATTCTAGAAGACCAGCCTGGGTATCAGTGTACAGCCTATAGCAGCACAGAAGTCTGACCCAGGCGCCTTGGACAGGGCCTGTTTAATAATTCATCGGCTTCCTTGGTTTCTGTGTAGGGCTGGGAGGGGAAATGCTGAGGGAAGGACAAGCATCTCTCCTTCTCATCATCTCCTCCTCTCCCCCCCCCCACACCCCCACAACTCAGCCTACCGAAGCCAGGCCCCTGCTGAACTGTTTTCTGCACCCAGCATGTTGCTGCAAAGTTCCAACCTCCTGCAGCTTTTGTGTATGGTTGGATTGAAAGGATACAGGAATCTCTAAAAAAAACCCTGCCCTTCCGATTTAAATCATGTGTGATCACCAAGATTGTCCAAGTCTTGCGTTTTATCCTTGAAATTCTACATGGCTGTTTTCTGGACAGAGATGCTGTGAAACTCGGGACTGTTTGAACCTCTTCAGACTGCAATTCACAGAAGTAAAGTTGCCTTGAACGGTGATCTTAGGAATCTTATTAAATTCATAATTCAAACCAAAAGTTGCAATGCCAGAATTCCACAGCAAACCCCCTTCCAGAACTACCAGCATTGCAACTCTCATAATAGAATAGAATAGAATTAGAATTCTTTATTGGCCAAGTGTGATTGGACAGAGAAGGAATTTGTCTTTGGTGCAAATGCTCTCAGGGCACATAAAAGAAAAGATACATTCATCAAGAGCCAAGAATCATAAAGTACAACACTTAATAATAGTCATAGGGTACAATAAGCAATCAAATCATACTAGGAAACAGTCAATAAAAATCATTAGGATATAAGCAACGAAGTTACAGCCATACAGACATGTCATAATTGGCCTTGCTAACTGGGTGTTTTGGGAATTGCAATCTGCTTAGCTTTGGAAAGCTCCGTGCTTGAGAAACCTGTGTTATGTGGTCATTGACATGTTCCATGATGAAATATCCAAAGACTATAATTATGGAGTCACTAATGTTAGCTGCCGTTACTTTGTGAAGAAAGTATGAACATTTATCATATCATGTGAGCTGAATTCAAGTTGATTCTCACTCAGTGCAATCTTCAAAGATGCGTGCCATAATCTGCAAAGGTGGCAGGCACAGCCTCTTGATTAGAGCCCTGAGCCTTTTGTGCTGTACCCCTCATTTTGCAATTTTTGACTCACCCACGGAGACCTTTCCTCCCATGCAGTATACTAGACCAACCTGCACCCTGTTGGGTCATCATTTCAGAGGCATTTCCTTAACTACACAGAGAAACAGAGTGACCAAGGGTGGACAAAAAAAAGCAGTGGGAGTGATAATGGCTTCTGACTTCCTGCCAGATTTCCCACTGAGTTTCCTTGTGGGAATCTGGCAGGGAAATCTTTCCTTCTTTCCCTCCCTCCCTGCTCTCTCCCTCCCTCCTCCAAGACCAAAGGCAAGTAAGTGGCTGCTGTCATGGGAGAGAAGGAGAGAGGGGGTATAGGGCAGTATGCGAAACATGCCATGGAGGTTAGAAAGGGTGTACAGGTGTGGGGAAAAGGTGCCACATGGGTTGGGGAGGGCATGTGGCTGGACAGCATGGGTTGGGAAGGGTGCACTGGGGTGCATCGCAAGTGCTGCATCTATTGTGCAGGGTCATGAAGGGGATGGTGTGGGTAGAGAAGGGTGTGTGTGTGGGGGGGGGGGTTGCAGAAGTACCCCAGAGGTGGCATTCGGGTTGGGAAGGATGTCTGTAGGTGCTTGGGAATGTGCAAGATGTGCTGTGCAGGTAAGGGATGGTGAGTGGAGAGGGGTGGCATGGAAGTCTGCATTTAGGAAGGTGTGTGTGGGGCAGCACAATTCACACAGAGCATGGAGGTATGGCATGGGCTAGGAAGGGTGAGCAGGGGTTCCTCTTTTCCTATTCTTCCCTCCCTCTCTCCCTCTCCCCTCCCTTCTTCCCACTTTCCTTTCCAGCAGGCAGATAAGTGGCTGCTGTTGGGTGAGGAAGGGAGGAAGGATTGCAAGAGTGGCTGGGAAACTGTCATGGAATTCTAAAGATGGAGATGACATGACTGCAGCAACAGCCTGGCAGTATTGAAACAGCCACAAGTTTCCTATATGTCAATTTGAGTCACAAGTCTCAAATTTTGTACAAGTTCTGTAAGTTAGCTCATTTGAAGTACTCTGGTTCAAAAATTGCTGGCCTATGACGCAGCATTTTGCCCTGTTAAAGGTTATGAGAGTTTAGTAGTATATATATGGAAAAGAAAACAAACCTAAAATAAATCAGGAAACCACAAACCAAGCTGACATATATCCTATAGGTAATCCCTGAATTACAACCATAATGGTTCTAAGTTGTAATGATTGTAAAATGGGTCACCTATGTGACAGACCCATTTTTATGATGGTTTCGTAGCAGTCATTAAGTGAATGCCACAGTCAAAAGCTATGGTTATTAAATGAACCAATTGTTTGTTATGGGCTGATTTTTCCAAAGACCAGAACTAAATGCTGGTTTTTAGCAAAAACATCATAACATGTGCTCATGTGATTTCAGGATGCTGCAAATGGCCATAAATGTGGGCCACTTGCTAAGCGCCTGATAGGCGGTTGTGTGACCATTGGAACTTCAAAACTGACTCATGAGTACCCCCAGTATGTCCATTGGGAGTTTGAGTGGCTGCTATGTGACCTGTCCTAAATTGAGAGCTACCTGTATTTACGTATCAGATTCAACACAAGTCCTGCTGTGTCAGCCACATGCCCCCTTTTTGGAATGGGGGTTTGCTGCTCTGAAGCAAACAAGGACATCACTGAGCTTATTTCACATGCCACACTAAAGTAACACCTTAAAACCAACTAATCCCATTATGTCCCAGGGACTGCATTGAGAGCAGGGCAACAAAAGTGAGAGTGACTTTCCTTTTTGCTTTGCGTGGCAATCTTGTCCGCTGCAGACCTAGAAGTGAGCACCTCACAAGACTGGGACATAAAGGGAGATTCGATGGCTTCCCATATCCTTTCACTGAATCAGAGAGCAGGGAACAGGACTGCGTTGATTGGCTGCCTCTTCCAGTACCTTAAATTTGAAAGAGCCTTTAAGCATATATAGACTCAGAGGTGTGGTATTCAGCGAGTTCTGACAGGTTCTGGAGAGCCGGTAGCAGAAATTTTGAGCAGTTCAGAGAACCGGCAAATACCACCTCTGACTGGCCCCGCCCCCATCTATTCTCTGCCTCCTGAGTCCCAGCTGATTGGCTGGGTCTTCTTTGGTTGCCCTGCACAGGAGAACAGAGCTGGAAAGCAGGTTAGTGGGGTGGGGAGGGAGTGGGGATTTTACAGTATCCGTCACCTGCCATGCCCACCAAGCCCCGCCCACAGAACCAGCAGTAAATATTTTTGAATCCCACCAGAGGCCCAAAGAAAGATGAGAACTGAAACCCCATTAACAACCTGGAGACAAACATACCGTTAGTCCTCGACTTACAACAGTTTGCCCAGTGATCGCTCGAAGTTGCAACGGCCCTGAAAAAAAGTGACTTATGACCATTTTTCACAATTATGACCATTGCAGCATCTCCATGGTCACACGTGATTTACGTTCAGAGGCTTGACAACCGGTTCACTTTTAGGACGGTTGTCAAGTGATCGCCTCTGGTGACCTGACAAGCAAAGTCAATGGGGAAGCCGGATTCACTTCACAACGGCATTACTAATTTAACAGCTGCAGCGATTCACCTAACAGATGTGGCAAGGAAAAGTCATAAAACGGGGCAGGACTCACTTCGCAAATGTCTCTCGTGATTTTGGGGCTCAATTGTGGTCGTACATGGAGGGCTACATGGACACTTTCGACTTGAGGGAAAAAGCCATAGGTAGGAAAGGTCAACAACATGTGTCTTCGATGGGCATGGCTTAGGGCAAGTCTGGAATCTTTTTTCCTTGTTTGATGGGAGCAAACGGTGACTATTTCTGATATATTCTGCCAGGACCCCCTCAAAGTCCTCTGGCTGGCTAAATGGGGAGCTCTGCTTTTGTTCACGAACAGTGAATTTTTCTGAATTTCAGATGGATTAGCAGCTTCTGTTACTAATGGCTCTCTTGTAAGATCACCAGTTTTTCTTCCCCCCCCCCCCACCTGACAGACTCTGTGCTAACTAAGCTAACTAAGGACTTAACAATGATAGGAAAATAGGGCTTCAGCTGCTTAAGTCTTAGTGTTTTCAAGGAGGAAAAGGAAGTGGCTGGCACCACTCATTGGCTTAGTAACCAGAAGAAATGGTTCAATGGCATATCAAAGGCTTGAGTTCAGCTAATTAAAAAAGGTTAAAAACCAGATGAGTCGCCCTGCTCTCGGTCTTGTAGTAATAATTTGATCTGTGGAAATCAGCAAGAGAAGCTTTTCATGACAGAGCGATAAGCATGAAAGTGGATTAATGCCTGCTGTTCAAAGTGCAGGAACTGGGACTTGAGGAAAAAGGCGGCAAACTTTTGCCACCAGAGATTGGGGGGCATATTTGGACGAGCAAAAGTGAAGAATTGTTCGGTAACAGTACAAAGGTGTGCCAAACAGAGCTGCTTATTTTTTTAAAAAAGTTTTTAACCTTCAGTGGATCTTTTGGACTGAAAAATGTGGAGCATTGGCCAGATGCAATGGAGCTAGTATAGAATAAGGAGAACTATTTTGAAAATATAGGACATCCTTTTAAAGGAAGGGTATCTGGGGTGAGGATTCTCTCCCAGAAAACTGTCACTGCAGATTTGGGATTGGGGGCAACCAGGCAGAACAAAGCTATAGGTAGCAGACGACCTTGGCTAATGAAGGCGGTTCCTCTCCTGCGCTTGCAATGTTCTCTTCCTCTCTTGCCTTGTGGTTTCTCTGCCCTGCACTTGGGAGACCATTAAGCAGCTGCCACAGAGTAATTTCATGCCGCTTGGTCACTGCTGATCCACCTAAAAGGGGAGATGAGAACATGCAAGATGGACAGCTCTTTGGGGCCCAGAGGGGAATGGTGAGGAAATGGGACTTTCTTTTCCTGCCAGCGCTAGATCAGCATAATCTGAACTCCTGACGTGTTCAGGTGACTTAACTGTTTGTGAACCGCGCCTGCTTGGTCCCTCCGTCTGGAGACTCTTGGGTGTCACCTGCTGGTTATCAGGTATAAAATAAAGACACCCTTGAGTCAAGCTTTACCCTTGGTGATTATTACCATTTGTGCCGTTTTTGTGACAGTTATAAAGGCAATTTACTTACAGGCTGCTTCTTAGGTTAATTTTTATTTTTTATTTTTACTTTCTAGTCCAATTAACAACTTTGAAATTTATAAGTGGTCCCCCCCTCCCCCATCCCAGTACTAATACAAGCTGATCCTGCATAGCTCCCCTAAATCGGCTAAATTAGTAGACACAGGAAAAAGGAATTGGGCTTCTACATATTACAATGCTTGCTTCTGCAGCTAGACCACAATGGTCAGTGGAGTCTTTACTTAGAGATGTTAAGAATTATACTAGAGCAGGGGGTGTCAAATGCATGGCCCGCGAGCTGGATGTGTCATGCACTCACCACGCCTGCCCCTGTTTTAGCGAAGGGGGGAAAAAGTTGCGATCTGTCATGTGACGATAACGTGACACCGCGTGTTTGACACCCCTATACTAGAGCTTCGGGTATGCAAAAAATACTCTAGCACCCAGACCTTTGCAAACACACGACACTTCTTTTCACGGTTGGTTCAACTACAGCATATAGGCCTTTGGCATCTAGAGCAGGGGTCACCAACCTTTTGGACCGCAGGGACCACCAAACTCATAATTTTAAATCCTGTGGACCAGAGACCCTGGGAAAATCCCCCCAAAAGTCTGCAGGAAAATTCCCCACCCTGTTTTCCTATCGATCGATCATTCTTTATATAGTCTTTTATATAGTCTATAGTCATTCTTTATATAGTCTCCAGCTCCGTTCTCGGGGGGGGGGGGGGGGGAGAGGCTTTTGGCTTCATGCAAGAAAAGCAGCAGAAGCAGCAGAAGTCTTTCTTTCTCTCCCCCAAACTCCACCAGAAATGAGTCTTTGCCAGCGCAGCCTCTTGGAGCAGGATGCCTTGCAGGATCCCAAAGAATCATTTCTGGTGGAGTTTGGGGGAGAGAAAGAAAGACTTTTGCTGCTTTCCTTGCATGCAGCCAAAAGCAGAAGAAGAAAGAAGCGGAAAGAAGCAGTCCGGTGGCCAGGCAAGGTGCACGGGGTGAGTGGGGCAAGTCCCCCCCCTGCCCTTTCCCCCGCTCCCCTCACTACGTCATGTTGTTCACAATGCAAGCAACGCAAGCCTTGTGTTTCCGCACAGCCTATGTAGTTACAGTGGGCTCTAGCACTTAGATCATTAGAAATGAGCACTCCAAGATCCTTGACAGAGTTTGGATCATCAACAAGGTCTTGACTATTCAGCCTGTATTTTATTTTCTGATATATTTTTTTGCCAATATGTAAGACAGAGCATTTATTTGTTGAGATTTGAAGTTGCCATTTGTTTGACCATTCTGATATAACATAAATATATAAATCACATAATAATGTTAACAATGTACAATCTTGTAGGGCCGCATTATTAGCTGTCCAGGATTACAGGTTGGACATGACAACTTTAGAATTTGAGCTATCTGCTTGGAGTTAAAACAGTATTGTTAAGGCTGCTTTGGGCAAAATTCAGACATTAACAAAGAAAGCAGCCAGCTCTGCACTCTGCCTGCACTCTCCCTTCAAGCCCAAGAACTGAAGGTGATCTTAGGATCCCAAGGCCGGGGTTCTTAAGAGGTCAGCTAGGTCTCAGCTCCTCTGAGTGCCATTCCTTTGTGGACAGGGAGGTAAAACTTCAAAAAATAGATGTTTTGATGCACGAAACAAAGAACCACACAGCTTTCCCCATTTCATACACAGAAGTTGGCCAGACCAATGGGTGAACCTTGTTTATCTCTGGCAACCAGGCATCGTCTCGTCTCTTAGGATTGCTTGAAGTCATTAGGCTGACTTGGCAACATGAGGTTGACATTCCTTCTTTTAGGACAGTGTTTCCCACCCTTGGCAACTTAAATATGTCTAGAGTTCATTTCCCAAAATTCTCCAGCCAGTCATGTTGGCTGAGGCATTTTGGGAGTTGAAGTTCGCACTTCTGCAAGTTGCTAAGGTCTTAAAACAGTTTACAGTCTTGCAGCATCTTCAAAGTGCTTTTCTTGACTCATGAATTGGAGCAAATCTACACAAAACCTCCTTGTTCTGGCAGAAGGCAGAGCCATCAGCCGTTTCCAGAGAACATGTCTTGTATGTCACCTCCTGTAACTCATCATCCACTTGTAGCTGAGGCAGCCCAAGGACAGGTTGATTGCTCTGCTCCAAAAATCATGTTTCCCTCCTTATCCTACCTCCAGATCAGTGGTGGGATTCAATTTTTTTTACTACCGGTTCTGTGGGCGTGGCATGGTGGGTGTGGCAGGAGAAGGATACTGCAAAATCTCCATTCCTTCCCCACCCCACTAACCTGCTTTCCAGCTCTGTTCTCCTGTGCAGGGCAACAAAAGAAGATCCAGCCAATCAGCTGGGACTCGGGAGGCAGAGAATAGATGGGGGCGGGGCCAGTCAGAGGTGGGATTTGCCGGTTCTCTGAACTACTCAAAATTTCCGCTACCGGTTCTCCAGAACTGGTCAGAACCTGATGAATGCCACCTCTGCTCCAGATGTGCAGGTGGACTGAGGCCCATGGGTCTGAAATCAGTCCAGCCAGTTTCCTGTGGGGCCACCCTTTCCATCTGGTCTCTGATTTGTTCTCTCATTCCTCTATCGTCTTCTGGCTATAAGGGACATTGGAATCCCAGCTTCCATACATCTTCCCTCCTTTTTTAGGATGACCTAAAGAATGTTCTGAAATGGACCAGCTTCCCTGCCTTAAATGGAAAACAATTTCAGGTGGTCTTTGACTCACCACAATTGGGACTAGAATTTCCATTGCATTCCAACACAGTTCAATGAGTTGTGCCCAATTGCACAATCTCTTTTGCTATGATTGTTAAGTGAATCATGACAGTCTGTTAAACCTGGCTTCCCCTATTGACTTTGCCTGTTGGAAGCCATCTGGGAAGACCGCATGGTGGTCACATGTCATTGGGAAGCTATAACCTTTGTCAAGACATTCTGGTTGCCAAATGTACAAATTTTAACTGTAAGGATGCTGTGATGATCTTAAGTGTGAGGACTGGTTGTAAGTTACTTTTTCCAGTTCTGTTCAGAGGTGGGTATTCAGCAGGTTCTGACCAGTTCTGGAGAACCGGTTGCAGAAATTTTGAGTAGTTCAGAGAACCGGCAAATGCCACCTCTGACTGGCCCCACCCCCATCTATTCTCTGCCTGCCGAGTCCCAGCTGATCAGCTGGGTCTTCTTTGGTTGCCCTGCACAGGAGAATGGAGCTGGAAAGCAGGTTAGTGGGATGGGGAGGGAATGGGATTTTACAGTATCCTTCCCCTGCCACACCCACCAAGCCACGCCCACAGAACCAGTAGTAAAAAAATTTGAACCCCACCACTGGTTCTGTTGTAACTTCAAATGGTCACTACGCAAACAGTTGTGAGTTGAAGATTCCCTGTATCTCATGCATGTTTTGAGTCTGCCTTGTGGATAATTCCCTTCTCAGCATTGCTTCCAGGGCCCTGGCTTCTCCTTTCTTTTCCTTCAGCTCTTTAGCAAGAGGTCTCCAAAGATGTCAACTTTAAGACTTGTGGCCTTCTGGGAGTTGAAGTCCACAAGTCTTAAAGTTGCCAAGTTTGAGGACCCCTGTCTTAAGCAGTAAGTTACCCAAAGACAGCATAAATCTGAAGGATCAAGAGATGGCAGCCAACAGGTGGAAACATCTTTAATTCTTTGCTGCCATCTGGTGGTCAAACAGTCAATTGCTCAATTCACAGTTTAGAAAAACAGTTTTAGGAAAGAGGTGAGAAAAAATGCAGGTCGTTCAGAATTATTATTAATAATTATTGTGCCTGCTAATTGGAATAAGCTTTTCACATGGTGGATGATGTTGGCTGGGGCTGGAATTCTAGCCAAGGGAAGGTAAGTTAAGGCTGTCTGGAGTGCAGGGCAGCACAATCACAATGGCAGCACAGATAGTCCTTGATTTACAACTGGTCGCTTAACAATTGCTTGAACTTATGATAGACACCCCCCCAAAAGGTACTTATGGCCCAATTCTGAAGTTCTGACAGCCACCACCACCACAGTCACATGACCGCATTTTGGGCTCTCAACCACTGGCGCACATTTATAGCCATTTGCAGCATCCCACTGTCATATTATGCAATTTACAAAGGTTTTTTTTTGGGGAGGGGGGGAGGACTGCTATTTATTTCTGGTTTCCAGAAAGAAAGAAAGAAAAAAAAACCAGAGTGAACAATGGGTTCCCTTAACAACTGCCGCATTTGCTTAACAACCACCGCAAAAAAGCCATGAAATTGGGCCCAGTCAAATGATGACCCACTTTATGATTGTCATGACTTATAATCATGATTGCCAGGCTCAATTATAGTTGTAAGTTGAGGATTAGCGGTAGGTGTGTGTGCTACAGGAGCAAAAAGATTTAGGGCAACATGATTTCCTGTTGTTGTGGTTCGCCGGCAGCAGGTGCGGATGGCTGAGGCCTCGGAGAGCGAGGACTTGGATGAGGGGCCTGCGTGTGAGGCAGGGATGGGGCCAGGACCATGAGAGAGTGGGGTGCTGCCTTTGGAGGTTGTGGGGGCTGGCAGCAGTGATGAAGAGGTCCCTGAGGAGCCTGTGCCCAGTGTGTGTGCACGCAGGACTGCTCAAAGGAAAGAGCAGCTGCAGCAGCACGGGCGACTCGGGAGTAAGGCTGCAAGGTAACGGCCCCTCCTTCAAGAAAATAAAAGCCAGCCTGAGAGACCGGCAGGAAGCAAAGAAGTTCTTGCACTTCAAGCCTTGTGGACTTTCGGACTATTCTGGTTTGTGTTTGGAGACTTTGTTTTGAATATATCTTGGCAACTTAATCTAATGTTCTTGGCAGCCTTGCACAACTTTGGCAAGGCTCGTTCTTATCAGAGACAATTAGTTTTCATAGCCTTTTAACTGTGAATAAATGGAATTTGCATAGAAGCATTAAAAGGTTTTGCTTTTACCTCTGTTTGGTGTTTGTTTCCTTGGGACAAGGTTTGGGTCAGAACACCTGTTGGCTCCAGGATGGGAACATAACAGCTGCGTGGGTGAAGCCTCGGTCCCAAAAGCTAACAGGCAATGTATATACATTTTGGGTTGTATACTGTCCAACTTCTGCTTTTATTTGGACAACATTTTGCCCTCTATACTTCACCTTCTCCATTGCTTTCCCTGAAAGAGCTGTACAGGATGACGTTTTGTCCTGAATTTATTGATTCATTGAATTCAGATAGAATCCTTAGTACTGTTTTGTAGGGTCATAGCCAAAGAACCTACAAAAAGCTTGAACATCTTACAGAGGGAGCAAATGTTTTATCAACTCCCCACTGCTGTGCCTCCATAAAATTGAACTTAAAAATGAAAGAAGATAAAATTATTATTTCATTCAGCGTCCCAGCACTCTTTACCTCTGTTGAGGTAATTCCCCGTTAGGAGAATGAGCGCATACAGGGAGACGTATTTGAGAGGAGTGTTTGAATAATACACATACAGCACACAGATACACTGTACAGTAAATGTAGGTTTTTACTTCCAGAAAGGTTTAAGCAAAGTCCAAAATAAGCAATCCAAAGTCATTCACAAGTTAAATCAGTCAGTTTTCAATCCAGGGATAATCCAAATATCAAAGTCCAGTGTCAAAAAACAGTTCAGTAACAAACTTACATCAAATCCAGTAATATCAGTCAATTAGAAGAAATGGAGGAACGGCAATACTTTCCAACAGAAGGAAACAGAGATACACTCAGACACACTCTCTTCTGAGACTAAGACTAAACAACCCAGGTTTCTGGCTCCATCTTATGGCCGTTTGAGAAACCACACCTAATTACAGTTTTGCATTTTCTTAAAAATACAGTTTTAAAATGTTTATCCTGGTTTATATATTTCTAACCCAAATAGCTGTTAGGTGACTCATATTCCTAACAACCTCCATAGACCTAGAGCAGGGGTGTCAAACTCTAGGCCCGCGGGCCAGATCTGGCCCACAGGGCACTTAGATTTGGCCTAGAAAAACCAAAGGACTGGCCCGCAGTGCCTCTGCGAAGTGAAAATCGAGCTGGGGGGAGGGACCCTTTTTTGGTCGCAATGGTCTCCTGCAGTCCTCTGCCAGAGGGCTATCAAAACAAATTAAAAACAAAACAAAAGGAGAAATGTTTCCCCTTTTGCATTTGAGCATGCAAGAAGGGACAGGAAAGGAGAAAGGGAAAGAGGAAAGACAATGAAAAAGATAGGAAGATGGAAGAGAGTAAGGAAGGAAAAATAAGGAAAGGGGAAGGAAGAAGAAAGGAGAATGAGGGAAGGAAAAAGAAGAAAAGGAAGGAAGGAGATTATAATGAGAGTGAGGGAGGGTCTCGGGAAAGTCCTGCCTTAGCACTTGGCCACCACAAGTGCCCTGACACGAGTCCCCTGTCATGCCCACCATGGCAACGCCCACCCCAGCCATGCCACACACACCCCGGCCCTCCAAGGTCAAACACAAATCACGGGAACACCAATGAGACCACTACCCTCAAGATGCATAGCAGAGATTGTCATGCAGCATCTAAAAACCATAGGGGGTACCCCATGCATGCAACCAAAAGAATGGTTCCGGTATGTAGATGACAGCTTTTCTCATAATAAAAAAAGGAACAACTAAAAGAGACATATGAAACAGCCAACAACATTTTCAAAGGTATAAAATTCATAAGGGAAAAAGAAAAAGAAAAACAGCAAATTATCCTTCCTGGATATCCTCATAAGCAGAGGAAATGACAGCAAAATTAGAAACACAAGTCTATCAGAAAAAACAACCCACATTAATCAAGTGCTCCATTACTGAAGTAACAACTCAACTTCCCACAAAAGAAGCCTGGGTAAAAACGTGATTCAGATGAGCACAAATGCACTGAAACAACTTAGAACCCCAGAAGAAAGAAACAGACTGCCTATACAACATCTTCTAACAAAATGGAAGCCCATGCAACTTTATCAAAAAGTGCCTAATGCTCAACCCACTACAGCAGGGGTCCCCAACCACCGGTCCGTGGACCGGTACCGGTCCGTGGAACAAATCCTACCGGGCCGCTGGTTTGCTGGGCGCCGCCATCTTGTTTTGATGAAAAAGTGCTTCTGGTGAGCTTTTCCGGGTAAAAAGCTCACCGGAAGCACTTTTTCATCAAAACAAGATGGCGGCATGTTTCGTGAGCTTTTCCGGGTAGAAAGCCATTTCTACCTGGAAAAGCTCACCAAAAGCTCTAGGCGCCGCCATCTTGTTTTGATGAAAAAGTGCTTCCGGTGAGCTCACCAGAAGCACTTTTTCATCAAAACAAGATGGCGGCGCCCAGCTGATGCCGGTACCAGGCCGCGGCATAAAAAAGGTTGGGGACCACTGCACTACAGCACAATCAACACAAGCTACGAGAAGGATAGTACTACTATAGATCAAAAACATCTCAGAAACAACCAACAGACTATTACAATCACATGACATCATTGTAGTACACAAACCAATTAAAGCCCTCATCTTAGGTAAACCAAAAGTTTACATCTTAAGTAAACCAAAGGTTCCAGTAGCTCAAGAAGAAAAGAAAAATGAGGCCTCATTTACCATATACAGTATATACAGTGTAACACCCACTATATAGGGCAGACAGGCAGAAGATTAGCAGAATGCATCTATAAATATGAACTAGCAATCAGAAGGTACGATAAAATCTTAATTTTGCAGTGCATGGACAGACTCAACCAGAATTTCAACTAGGAAACTGGGACTATTCTAGACCACACTAAATCCAAAAACACTAGGGAATTCTTGGAAGCTTGGCAATCAGCCACCAATAGACACATAGAGATAAATAACATTTATGGACCATTCTAAAGAGACAATAACAAAGGAAACAAAAAGACAGAACACATCCTTTTCAGCAGTCAACACCCAGATAAGCAGGGATTGACACCAAACAAACAATCAAGCAGAAAACAATATCCTAATCAAGGAATTACCAAGGAGAAAGTCACAATAGTCTCTTCTATTCAAATCCATTCAAAAGAATTTTATTCATTGGCTAGAGGATACAGAACTGTCTTTTTCAATGTACCATTCTTCCAATGTCCAACCATCTTAAAGCAGCTTCCTAGAAATGCCAGAAGGAAAGACAGAGAAGGGGAAACTGATCCTCCAAATGTTGCTGAACCACAGCTCCCGGCACTTCTGGGAGCTGAATCTGATGGAGGGGTCAAATGGATCATTAGCCTTGAATCCCTTCGGGCTCACAAGAGATTTAAGTGCAGCCCAGATTGAATCCCCATTGACTCTTATCTACTGCCAATTTGCTTTGACTGTCAGATTATTGTAGACATCTTAAGCTAGCAGTAAACCTATATATTCATTTGAATGGCTTGGATTCTTGATTTCCTGCACTTGACAACATGTGGAGGGCCACAGGCTTCCCATTTCTTGGGACTCCTCCTTCTGACCTTGCTATTGCAATCAGAATATCTGTTGTTATATGCATCTTGTAGCATCAGGTGTGCTTGTACTATCTGCGTCCTCTCTTCTTCCTCCCCCCCCTCCAATGGTAAGCAAGTGCTAATGGGTAAGCTCCCTATCCCGGTGGTGGTTAACCTTTTTGGACTCCTGTGCCAAAAATTGTGTGCGTGCTAGCACGCTCGCGCTTGCGTGCCAGCACCCAGAAGGCAATGTGCAACCTCCCCACGTCCCCTACGCATGCGTGTGCAATCCCAACTCACCCACTCCCACCACCCCCTTACCTGCACTGTGCCTCACAGCTTATTTTCGGCCAGTTTGAGGCCTTTTTCGGCTTCCCAGAGGCTTGAGGAAGGCTTCTGCAAGCTTCTGCAGGCCAAAAACTAGGCCCGTTTCGTTACTTCCGGTATTTCCAGAAAAACAGGAAGTGACAAAACGGGCCTAGTTTTTGGCTTGCAAAGCCTGAGAAGCCTGCAGAAGCCTTCCTCAAGCATCTGGGAGGCCGAAAAAGGCCTCAAACTGGCCGAAAATCAGCTGTGAGGCGTATGCATGCGCAGTGAGGTAAGTTTGCCTGCAGCTTGCATGCTGGCACAAATGGCTCTGCGCACCACCTGTGGTACGCGTGCCATAGGTTCACCATCACGGCCCTATCCTCTTCTCCTGGATCCAGAATAAGAGACCCCATCCCTGTTTTGGCTGTCCTGTTATTCTTAGAAGCAAGAAGCAACATGCCTGCAGCTCCCCTCCTTCCTCCTTTGCTTTTGTTCTGATCTCTATTGTCACCACTTGCAGCACCCTGTTGAGGCATTAAGGGGAACACTGCCAGGGCATCTTAATGGTGCTCCTCGTAGCAAGGATTGCATTGAGACAAATGCGCTTTAGGAGGTGGAGGAAGCACTGTCTGGAACCTTTAAGTAATTGAAGTTTGGGAAAGTCTTCAGAGGCGAGGGAGGGCACTGCTATAATGAGAACACTCCATCATAGGCAGGCCAGCAGCCTGACACAGGGTTCGTCTCCCTGGCAGCCAGGGAGAATTACTGCTTCTGCTTGTTTCCAGCAGCTGGGTGAGGAGGCAAGCTTAGGAGAGAAGCTGCTGAGGAAGATCCACACTGAGAGAGAGTCAGCACCCTTCTCCCCTGCCTAACCACTGCTCCGAGATTACTCTTCCAGTTAATATCTGTGTGTGGATGTCCGTCCTTGTGTGCACCCTCTAGAGGCTTCAAGTTAAGCCTGTTATTGAGCATTATTTAGCCTGTCAATCCTTAGCTCTTCCTTCTCGGGGCTTAAGAAGAACTATTCAAAGAGAAAACAGTTGAAATGAAATTCAATGAAATTCCAGAAGGCTGTGTTTTGATACATAGCTCCGTGGGCTGAAGCCTGCTAGGATTTAGTGGCTGGAGAGCGAACCTAGAATCTGGGGATAAAACCCTTGGTTTTAGCTTCGCTATGCACCAACTTCATCTCCCTGCAAGTCCCTCAACATCAAACCAGCCCATCACCCATGATGTGCCCTACACTCTGCCCTGAACCTTCTCTTGTCCAGATCTAACCTATACAGAACAAGAACTCCTTTGGGATCCTTTCCTGATACTTCTAGTTCCACTAATCAGAATCTTTGATAGGATTGCTCTATCCTAAAATCCTTGTTTGTGATGTTCTCCTGGAGTAAATAGCTGAGCCCAAATCCAGCTGTGCTCCTTCATTGCCTGGATTTTTATTCCTTGGATCTCCCCACACCTGGGCTTCATTGTCCTTCTCGTTGAGACTGCAGGAGGGAGCCTGACATTGCAGTTGTCCTTCTACAAGAGCTAGTGCTTAAGGGACATTGCAAAGCTTGGGTAGAGGTATTTCGCTAGGAGCATCTGCTTGTTTTAATGAGCAAAGGCAGGGCCAGTTTTCTTTGGGGCACTCTTGCAATGACTGATGTTGCCCTCAGCAGATCAAGGGCCAAAAAAAAAAAAAAAAAAAGCAAACTAAACTTCTTAGCTTGTTCTTCTCTCCTTCTGCGGCTCTAACCCTTCTTCTAAATGAGGTTGTCAAGTCCCTCCGGCACAGGACTCATTCTCTTGTTCAGATTTGAAGTTCATGCTCAGAGGTGACATTGAGTATTATCTATACAATATTTATACTGACAAATATTTTGATAAGTAGCAGGTGAGCGCACACGGTAGAGGGATCTGGTTGATTAGGAGTCAACTGGGGAGTACTCCTGAAAACATCAACAAATCCTATATGCTCCTTAAGCAGTCATGGGCAAGCTCATTCTCCACCCACCTCAACTGATATTGGACTGTTGTAGGAAAGCATTGAGGTTTTCCCGTATAATTTAAACAGTGTATGTGGGTGGATTGTGTGTGTGTTGGGGGGGAGTTGTTTGTCTCATTTCTGAGTTAACCTAAACTTTCTCATGTAGGAAGCCCAAGGGCCTCTTTCTTACTAGTTTTTTTTAAAATTCCCTATTCTTTCCCTTCTGTGAGTCCCTTGGACTACAAGGCGATCACACTGGTCAGTCCTAGAGGAAATCAAGCCAGATCCTGAAGATGAAGATCCTGAAGATGAAACTCAAATACTTTGGCGACCTAATGAGAAGGAAGGACTCACTGGACAAGATCCTAATGCTGGGCAATAGAAGAAGGGGACGACAGAGAATGAGGTGGCTGGATGGAGTCACTGAAGCAGTTGGTGTGAACTTAAATGGACTCCAGAAGATGATAAAGGATAGGAAGGCCTGGAGGAACGTTGTCCATGGGGTTGCAATGAGTTGGACATGACTTTGCAACTAACAACAACAATTCTTTCCCTTTTTAAAAAAATCTTGTGTCACTCTGCTATATGCATTGGGGAAACAAAACAACCATAGAAGCATGGCACAACATAGGAGAACAAACCCATCAGGACAAGATTCAGCAGTCCATCTGCATTTAAAAGACAACGGCCACTCTTTTGAAGACAGCAAAGTCCACTTGGTTGGACAGAGAGGACCACTGGTTTGAAAGAGGGGTCAATGAGGCCATCTATGTGAACAGCCCTCTCTCAACAGAGGGAGAGGGATACGACATCATCTATCTCCAGTCTACAACAGTCCTTTTAGCAGTTCCAAGAAGGCTACACTTCCATTTGCACTACTCAAGTGATCCTGAGTACACAGATAAACCTCCAAGTGGCCTCAAGGACTCTTTAAAAAAGAATGTAAATGACCAGCTGTCTGCAAGGAATATAACTCTTGCCCTTCCTCACTATCCAGTCAGAGCTGCAGAAGCTTCTTGGATGAGAAGTGAAACATCCTCAAAGAAAAAAAAAATAAAGAAAGTCCAGTTGCCTCTTGAAAAAAAAGAAACACCACCTTTGGGACAACCATGACCTGAATGACTAAGAATCTCCATAGACACTCTGGTTGCTGGTTTTAGCAGCAAGCACTCCAGCAGAGCGCTTTGGTTGTATGGTCAAAGGAGCAGGGAAGTCTCTCCTTTCCACCTTTGATGTTTGATATCAGGCGTCCTGCCAGCACCCCCACTTAAAAGATCCCAGTGGCCTTTGGGAAGCACAGCAGCAATATCTCTGTGGCCAGAGAACTGTTTTTGCTGCAGTAGCTCAGGAAATGGGATTTAAAGGGAAGGATAAAAGAGAACAGAAGATTGGGTGGGCACGGTGGAGAAAGGCAAGAATTTTTCCTGGATTCTAATCTGAGCAGAAGCTGCTCTGGGGATTCCCAATATTCACCACCAAACATCACACAAGCATGTTCCGTCAGCATATTTATCTGTTCGAATTGAGACCCTGCCCTTGAAAATGAAAGTAGTGCTAAAAATATCGGTTAATATATTATTTTGGTTGTGTGAGGCAGGGAGACGCCTTATCTAGGCTTTTGAAAACTTCGCTGCTTTCTTTTAATTTCTGGGCCAGCACAAGATGGTAGTTTTGATTAGCAAATTATTCTTTATGCAGTGTACGTACAGTATCAACTGTTTCAAGACAGCCATTTTAAGTAAGGAGTAGACAAGGCTGTGATCAACAGCTCGGAACACTATTTCTTTCTTGAGTATTGGATGCATTTGCATTGACCTTTTCAAAAGAATAGTAGTTGACTCAGGTGTTAGTTTAAGCAGTAAATTCAATTCAATTTTGTTTGCACAAGTATTAAAGATGCAACTTATAAAGCAAGTTCTGTTCCTCTCTATCTTACCACTGCATTAAGATGTTTGGCACTAAGTGAAAGACTTATCTCAGGACAAATATCTCACTTATATTGGGAAAGAAGATAGGGAAAATTGAACACAATAATTTATGCTTTAACCACTATTATTTAAGTCAAATATTGAACACTATTGTGTTAATGGTGTATTAGCGATGAACTTGTAAATACAACCTAGCATCTTAGGCCCACTGGGAGAGTTTAAATGCAGCCTACAAGGCATTCAAGGCAAATGTAAAAACTCCCAAGTTATCGAGTCCAGAAGGTCAAGAGTGAAATATCGTCTAATGTCCCAGACACACAAAACCCAGTGAGTTTTGTGTGACTATGAAACAAAGGTGTTTGGGGAGGATAGAGCACTAACAAGAACCAAAGTGAAAGGAACATTCCAAGAAAATTATGTATTTTAGAGACCAACATGGTTTGGGTTTAACCCTTCTTTAGGGGGATAATTTGTTCAAATAGGATTTCCCACCAGTGGAGCAGTTTTTAAATAATAAGAAACACCCCCCCCCCCAAAAAAAAGAATGTTGTCTGAAACGTGTTGCTACTGGATACTAAAATATTTATTTCATAGAATAGTTGGGCTTCTCTCCTCTTCTTCTGTGGATGAAGACAAAACAAAACAAAATCTAGGATGGTGCCTAGCTTATTGGTTAAGAGTTTAGGCATAGTTTAGCCTAGCTTAGAGTTATGGTGTCAGTTGAAAAGTCAACAGTAGGCAAATGTAAGAACATTGGTCTATTTCTACATAAAGGGAGTTCTTGATCCCTTCCTCAACTGAATGTTAAATACAGGGGATTGGGTTTTTCAATTGAGGAAGAGACCAAGAACTCCACTCATGCCTTCCATTCTCAACTTTTTCTCATCCATCTTCTGCTAGACCAGGGCTGAGAGTTTCTCCAAGGAGGCCACACGAGAAACCTCCTCCTCAGGATGCTCCGGGCAGGGAAGAGCACTACACAGGTGCAAAAAAAGTGCTTTAGCTCCTCGGCCTCCTGTCCAGAGGTGGTATTCAGCAGGTTCTGACCAATTCTGGAGAAATTTTGAATAGTTCAGAGAACTGCCAAATATCACCTCTGACTGGAGATTTTACAGTATCCTTCCCCTGCCACGCCCACCAAGCCACACCCACAGAACTGGTAGTAAAAAAAAAATTGAATCCCACCACTGCTCCTGTGGCCACTAGCCGAATGAAGGAAGACACAATGATTGAACAGAACCAGACCCAACTCAGCTTGTTTACCTGCCTTCGGCAGAGCCCTTATTTACATTTGATTTGTACTTTCCAATTGCCCTCACATGTCTTGGAGGGGGACAGCCTGGGCCTGTAAAATGCCCAGGTCTGTAGATAATCTTAATTCTAATGTACTTCAGTACACAGAGTAGAAGTAAATAAATAATAAAGTTTTGGGTTCTTGCATGAAACCACAGAGTAAATTTCATGTTCTTTAAGTTTCAATGGAAGACATTAAAAATGCCATTTGCTACCCAAAGATCAGCTGGTTATAGAGTGCCTTTCCATCAATTTTTCCTTGCAGTTGGTTATTTTTATCCTCATTCAGGTAATGCAAGGCCATTATTTTGGGGGAAAAGAGAGTAAAGTTAAAAATAAATGCAGAGGAAGGAGCCAACATTTTAAGGTCAGCTGCAGAAGGAGCCAAAATATGCAACGGAATGCCTGATTGAAGCAACTCTGCAGGCAGATAGCCCACATGCCAGCCAAGAGGCTAAAAGTGGGAGGAGATGCGGGGGGGGAAATCCCTTTGCAACCTTTTCTTCTACTCTGCCTCTCAGTTCATCAACAAATGAAAAAGAAAGGAATTCAAGAGGCACATTTGCCTTGGCTTGGGAGAGGCACAGATGGAAAACTGGTTGTGTGCTATGTATGTATACATGGATGTATCAAATCTATAAAACATACAACTTGGACAGACTTTGGATAGACAAGTTGGCAGCTAGAACAATCCAGTCAATGCAATGCAATGCAAGAAGTACCTAGATTGATGTACTAGACCAGGGGCGTCAAACTCACGGTGTCACGTCGTCACATGAGGTATCATGACTTTCCCCCCCTTTGGGGGTGGGCGTGGCCAGCGCATGATGCATCCGGCCCATGAGCCACGAGTTTGATACCTCTGTACTAGATGTATGAGTAACATCCCTGCAGAGGAACACACTTCCTAATCTTCTGCCTAGGAAAAGAAGTTCAGGTCTCCAAGGCCACTGAAAGCACGTTATATTTCAAGCAATTTGATTCGATGATGATGATGATGATGATGATAACAGCAATAACAATAGCACTTACTGCTTCACAGTGCTTTACAGCCCTCTCTAAGCGATTTTACAGAGTCAGCATATTTCCCCCAACAATCTGGGTCCTCATTTTAGCGACCTCAAAAGGATGGAAGGCTGAGTGAGCCTGGTGAGATTCGAACTGCTGAATTGCAGTCAGTCAGCAGAAGTAGCTCGCAATACTGCATTCCTACCAGTGCCTCACTACAGCTCATGATGTCATCCATTCAGTCATGTGTGACTCTTGCCAATACTATGGGCCAGGTCTCTTTAATCTTCCAATGTTGCATTACCTAATTTTACTCGATTCTCTAGGGAGATCCTATTCCAAAGGTCAGGTTTCCTAGATTCCATTAGATGGCTTTTGATTATATTTGTCTTCTCACTTTCTTCCTAGAGATAAGCTCTAGCCTTGTTCCCCTGCCTTCCCTCCATCCTCAACCGCTTAGGGTGCAGAATAAACTAACACAAGCCATTTTCCTGGGAAGGCTGAACTCAGAGAAAGGGTGCATTTCTGACTTACGACAAGCTTGACGCTATTAATAAGGGCAGCTGGTTTCCCTCATGCCTGTATTGATTTGGATGTGAGCAAACAGTTATCTGGAAACATTAGAAGCCAGATCCTGTGACATATATCTAACAAGGCAAAGTTATGAGTCAGTGGTGATGCCTACCACTTGGATCCTAGCCTTCGAAAAGTCCCCAACCACCCAGGTGGCTTCAGAACTGGCAAACTGACAGGAATGTGCAGGTAATATTTAAGCTGTTATTGATGGGATTCAACCTTTGTTAGAAGACATTCTTTGGTTTACGTTCTGAGTGAGAAATGTCCGTTCTTAAAGTGCTGCCAAATGCAGTTCCCAATAGCTTCCACCAGCATGGCCATGCATGAAGAATGCTGGGAACTGTCATCAGTTGATTGAAAACCCCCATGTCCAGTGGTGGGATTCAACATTTTTTACTACAGGTTCTGTGGATATGGCTTGGTGGGCGTGGCTTGATGGGCGTGGCAGGGGAAAAAATCCCCATTCCCTCCTCACCCCACTAACCTGCTTTACAGCTCCATTCTCCTGTGCAGGGCAACAAAAGAAGACCCAGTAGATGAGCTGGGACTCCGGAGGCAGAGAATAGATGGGGTGGCGGGGCCAGTCAGAAAGGTGGTATTTGCCGGTTCTCCGAACTACTCAAAATTTCTGCTACCGGTTTTCCAGAACTGGTCAGAACCTGCTGAATACCACCTCTGCCCGTATCCCTCACACCTGTGCTAGCATTTTGGCCAGAGAGCATTGTGAACCTGAGGAGTCATCTTCTTATGTTTATAGCTTCACATGAGACAAGAATAGAAAGGAAGACCTGAGTTTAAGTCTGGATAAGTGCTGTTCCAACAGCCAATATCTCTTTTGATGAAAAAAAGAGACCTCAACCCGGTCTTCTCCAATCTAATGATTTCAAGATGTGTGGGGATTACAGCAAGAAGGGCTACAGGAGCCCCCACCCACCCGGAAGGCCCTAGAATGAGGAAGTCTATCCTGAAGGATTTTATCTTTTATACATTATCATGTACATGCCTTTATCCTGCCTTAGCATCGCATGAAACCCAAGTGACAAATACCAAAGGTATTCGGGGTCTAAACACTAAAGTATAAAATCCTGCATGACGAATTTCAAAAGAGGAGCAGGAATGACAAAACAGAGGAATCAAACAAATGGAAAAGCCCCAGCAGAATAATAAATCAAGGCGTTCTCTGCCAGCTCTGACTGACAGCCCTGATGAGGGAAAAAGAAAAAAATAAGCAACAAAATGTGCATCTGTGATGATGCCAGGAACTGTTATTAAAACAGGAAGGAGCAGAAGGGCAGAAGCATTCACCAATCATCTTTCTCACTCCCTGGATATTAAAACCCATCCCAAAGGGCCACAAAGCAACCATAAGAATAATTTTCAGTTTTACAAACTTCCTGCTTCAAATTTCTTTCCTGGAGCATCCACTAGATGGCATTGTCTCCCTGTCCCCAGAGAAGGTACCTGGCTCAAGTACTCTTTATCAAATTTCCCCACTTTTGTAGTCAAGGCCTAGGCCTAGGTAGGTCAAGCATCCAGGTCAGAAGTCTCCAAACTTGGCAACTTTAAGACTAGTGGACTTCAACTCCCAGAATTCTCCAGCCAGCTGGCTGGAGAATTCTGGGAGCTAAAGTCCACAAGTCTTAAAGTTGCCAAGTTTGGGGATCCCTGATCCAGGTGCTTGCACAAATACATGACCACAAATTAATATACAAATTAATGATACAAATTAATATACATATATCTTACATACATTGTCTAAAATTGTTTTGTTTTTTCCCTTTCTAATCCTGGAATCTCCTGGTGGCCTGCTTTTCGAGAACGGATTAGTACCACTGTCCCTGCTTTCAGATCAGCCAAGATCAACTAGGTATTATCACTTAGCTGGGTACATAAATGAAACTATGATTTATATAGTTTAGCCTTACCATGTGAACCTAGCTAACAGTGGCTTATTCAGAAAACCATGGTTGAACAAACAATAGTGATGTATTAACCCAAACATTTCCTTTGCAATGCCGGCAAGGCCCATTTGATTCATAACCGGCAGGGGGAGGGAATTCACAACCTGTTTAAACTTCCTAATGATGAGAGCTGTTCAAACGTGGAACAGGCTGCCTCAGTGGGAGGCAGGCGCTCTTTTAGTGTAGGTATTTATAAACAAAGACGAGAGAACCATCTGTCAGAGATACTGTAGCTACAACCTGCCTCCAACATTCTGGAGAGATGATGAGGCTGGTCCGGATGACCTTTGAGGCCCCTTATACTTTTACGATCCTATAGGATCTTTTGTAAATAGTTTGGATGGTGACTGATGGGGAATCCTGATGAAATTAATCTTCAAGGACAAGGACCTAGTCTGGGATCTTTTGTTGTTGTTGGGAAACAGCCTACTATTGTCTATTATTCCTAATGCCTTTGTATTTGATATCTGTGTATGGGAATCTAAAAGGCTTGTTGTCCGTGATGGTATTCAAAATTTTTTACTACTGGTTTTGTGGGCGTGGCTTGGTGGGTGTGGTGGGGCTTGGTGTGCATGGCTTGGTGTGTGTGGCAGGGGAAGGTTACTGCAAAATCCCCATTCCCTCCCCACCCCAGTAACCTGCTTTCCAGCTCCGTTCTCCTGTGCAGGGCAACAAAAGAAGACCCAGCCGATCAACTGGGACTCGGGGGGGGAGGAAATAGATGGGGGTGGGGCCAGTCAGAGGTGGGATTTGCCAGTTCTCCAAACTACTCAAAATTTCCGCTACCAGTCATAACCGGCTGAATACCACCTCTGCTTGTTGTGTTTCCCAGCAAATTAATCTGAAATCATTGTTCCTACATCATAGGCGAGACTGTGAAACACAGAAAGAAAATGTGATCTAACACTGCCAAATGAATCCATAACACTGTTTGAACTACATTTCTGTGTCAATGACTTCAACGGATAGTTAGGAAAAACAATCAGTCAACCAGTCAGCCTTCCATTTGAGGATCTGTAGACTGCACAAATCAGAAAGAGAGCTGAGAAAATATCTACAGACCCTTCACGTCCTGGACATAACCTATTTCAACTTCTCCCCTCTGGACACCGCTGTATGCCAGAACAACTAGACACAAAAATCCCTTTTTTCTCCCATGCTGCTGAACACCTAATTCCCACAGCACTGTTTTAGGCCTAGACATATATTTACCCATGTAAGTCCTTGACTTACAGACCACAATTGAGCCCAAAAGTTAAGTTAAGACATTTGTTAAGTGAGTTTGACCCCATTTTATAACCTTCTTTGCCACAGATGGTAGGTGAATCAGTGCAGTTGAGAAGTTAGTAACCTGGTTGTTAAGTGAGTCTGGCTTCCCCATTGACTTTGCTGGTGAGAAGGTCACAAAAGGTGAGCCCATGACCCTGCTGGGACACTGAAATTGTCATAAATATGAGTCAGTTGCCAAACATCTGAATTTTGATCACATGATCATATGGATGTTGTAAAGGTTGTGACAGTGAAAAACGGTCATGTCACATTTTTCAATGCCGTTGTAACTTTGAATGGTCACTAAATGAACTGTTATAAGTGGAGGCCTACCTGTAGTAGGCTGTATTGTTATTATCCTTCTCATTTTCTCACCTTTCTCATCTTCTCATCTTTCCTAATCTTCTCCTATTGGTATCTTATTATTTATCATTTGTTTGTATCTTATGATTCCTGATCTATGACTTATCACTTGCTGCTTGTATGTACAATGAGAGCTTATGCACCGGAGACAAATTCCTTGTGTGTCCAATCATACTTGGCCAATAAAGAATTCTATTCAATTCTATAAAGAATTCTGTTCTAAATTCTACTCTTCCTAATCCCAATGTAGCTCTCGTGATAGCTCAACCATACTGAACCTGTCCAGACGGCAGCTTCCAGAATCTCCAAACCGGAAACATTTTTATTTATTTGATTTACACATTTATATAGCTGCTCAGCTTTCAAACAACTCTGGGCAGCTTCCAATAAAAAATTAAAAGACATATAAAATCATTTTAAAAACTATACACTCAACCACTTAAAACATAAAATATTAAAAACAACAAAACCCTGGTGCCAATCAGTGCTAATGTACTACATCTAATCTTGTCCCATGTTAAAATGGGTTACTAGACAAATAAACTGACTCAGTTGAATAAACTTCCCTGCTCAGCAGTATAAAATAATTCTTTTATGTTCCTCCAGACTTCCAATTTATTTCTCTGTGGTTTGTGCAGGTAAAAGTCCCAGGAGATTAGGCATCACATTTACAAATACTTCCTCTTTTTATCTGAAGACGTTTTAAAAAATGTGACAATAAGTAACAATCTCATGCAATCTCAAGAACATCTCTTTTGAGCCATGGGGAGCTTTGTTTCCTTTCTGTGCAGGTAAAAGATATAATTTTATTGACTATATTTGCAAACAGCACACGTACCAAATTAGGGCTACACAATCCACGCAGTACAGAAAATTCTCCCTCGCCATAGCCAATCTGGTTGTTATCTAGATTTCTTCAAAGGTTAATATGGTGCTGAATGTCTACTTAATTGTGACATAATCAATGTTATTTTTGTGTATGACCCTCTATGTACTGTTCAGGTAGTCCTTAAGTTACAATTGCAATTGAGACCAAGGCTGCCATTGTTAAGTGCTGCAATTGTAAAGCACAACAGCACATGACTTCCATCTCTTAGCAACAGCAACCCAGGCAGTCCCAGTTGTTGCTGTAACCCCAAGAAATACAGGTTGTTCATTAAGCAGGAAGCAGAGAGAGTTTCAGGTAAGGAGTGTGGGGTGCCACAAGAGGATAACGATGGATTTGGGAAGTCTGGCAACAGCACTAGCAATAGCATTTAGACTTATATACCACTTCACAGTGCATTCATTACAGCCCTCACTAAGCGGCTTACAGAGTCAGCCTATTGTCCCCAACAATCTGGGTCCTCATTTTACTGTCCTCAGAAGGATGGAAGGCTCAGTCAACCTTGAGCTGGTCAGGATTGAACTCCTGGCAATCAGCAGGATTAACCTGCAATACTGAATTCTAACCATTACGCCACCCTGGTTCCTCCTGGCCGTGGCCACCGGCACAGGCCACATGCAAGAAAAGGGGGCACAGGATGCACGGATGTGTTTGTGTGTATCTCAGATGACCGGGAGATATAGGAAAAAGAAGGCAGGGTGTGTGCAAACACAGCAAGGGTGAAGGAAAAAGAGTGTGGGTGCGTGCATGTGTGTGTGTGTGTGTGAATGCAGGGAGGATGGAGAAGGAGGCAGATAGTGGATGTGTGCCTGGGAGCAAATGCAGATGGGCCAGGGAAGGAGGGCGCTTATATATATTTGTGTGTGAGTGGAGAGAGGACAGGGAAGATGAGCGTTTATGGTTGTGAGTGACCGAAAGGAGGAAGTACACAGTGTGGTGCATGTGCCTGGAGCAGTGCAGAGTCATCCAAGCAACTTGTCACCTTCCCAATAGTTTTACCATTGACACTGCTTGTCAATGGCAATCATGTGACCGTGGCATGCTGCCACCACTCTCTAAGCGCCACCTGATTGCTAAGAGCCCAAATTTACAGGGGGCTACAACAGCTGGAACTTTGAGGATCAGTCGTAAGTTCCTTTACTCAGTGCTACTGTAACTTTGAATAATTGCTGGTCATAACTTGAGGAGTACTTGTAATTCATTGCTGGAAGCAGAATTTAAATAATTTGATCATGACACTGAACAATGGTTTGTGTATTCTATCCCATGCCTCAGGTAACTAGACTTATCACTAAGTTATCTTATTTAATAAAGGTCATCTACAATGTAAATTGATAGCTTTTTCCTTAAAGGTTCTCTTCTTTTATTGCTTGTAATTCACTGCTCTTAATGGATGAATGTTAAAGTAAGATGTGTCAGTATCTACTTCCTGAGGAGCACAGAGGCTTGGCTTCAAATAACTAGATTCAAAATTTATAATATAGTAATTCTTCATTACTAAAAAGGAAAAAGGTAGAGGAAAAAAGCTTAGGTTTCATCCTTCTGCCTTAACAGGAAACAATGCAAAGAATAGAATCTGGACCAGGAAGCTTTCAATTAAAAGCACTGTAATTTGTTTGTTTTTTTTACAAAATCAATAGAACATTGCCGGTATAACTCACAAGGTTCTACTGCATCACCATCATCATTTAAAAACCCGCACACTCAATTTGAGAGAATATAAAAGGCACACACAGAAAGCAATAACCTAAAATAGAATCTTCTGGATTCTCTGCAAAAAGTGAGTGAATACAGGTAGTCTTCATTTAGCGACCATTCAAAGTTATGCCGGCATTGAAAAAAATGACAGTTTTTCATTATTACAACTGTTGCAGCATCATCCCCATGATCACATGATCAAAATTTGAATGCTTGGTAATGGACTCATATTTATGACGGCTGCAGTGACCCCGGGTCATATGATCCTCTTTTGTGACCTTCTGATAAGCAAAAAAAAATCAATGGGGAAGCCAGACTCACTTAACAACCATGTTACTAACTTAACAAATGTAATGATTTACTTAACAACTGCGGGAAGAGAAGTTGTAAACTGGGGCAAACTCACTTAACAGATGTTTCACTTAGCAACATATATTTTGGGCTCAATTGTGGTCATAACTTGAGGACTACCTTTATTTTGGAGACCAACAGGATTTGGGTTTAATCCGGGGTCATGTGATCCCCATTTTGCGACCTTCCGACGAGCCAAGTCAATGGGGAAGCCAGATTCACTCAACAACCATTTTCTAACTTAATAACTGCAGTGATTCACTTAATAACTTTGGCAAGAAAAGTCGTAAAATGGGACAAAACTCACTTAACGAGAGACATTTTGGGCTCAATTGGGGTTGTAAGTTGAGGACTACCTGTATATACATATTCTGGAAAAAAAACACTAAGATAAAAGCCATCTTTTCTCTCAATACTACTAATAAATCCAAAAGCAAAGGAAGTCACAAACCAAGGCAGTCTGGGATTTTTGCCTGGCCTCTGGCCTTGTCTCCCTTGACCTTCCTTAACCCTCCATTTTTCAGAAGGCTGTTTGGTACCACTCGTTCCCCTCTTTCTAATTGCTGTGAAAAGCAACAAGCATAAAGGAAGTTATTTTCTTTTTTCCCCCTCAGCCACCAAGAAGCACTTTTAATATGCAGGTCCAACTTCCAATTAACATAAAGAGCGATCCATGTAACCACACCATTTAATTTGACTGGCAACCTTTAGCAGATAGTTTGACTAAAGGCAAGAAGAAATGGAATTCTTCTGGGTAGGTGGGAACTCATAAACAAGGTTGCCGCCTTAAGAAATACTGTATTAGTGGGAAAACCAAATGGATCTTTCATGTTCCCAGTAACTGACTTAAAGGAAGCACAATCACCTGGGAGGGTGTTATTTTTGGGATTGTGGGATTTAATACCCATCCAGAGTTAGGTACTTAAGGTGTGTGTGTGTATGTGTGTGTGCATGCGCCCGTGTATGGCTATGTAAGTGTTCTAAATAAATGAATGCATTACAACTCTGCAGCCAAAAATATCACAAAAAGATATAGGAACTGTTCCTGTGTGTTTATATTCTTCCCATTCATTTTAAACCCTCCCCCCCCACTCTAGTTTCTGTTTACACATCTGCATTAAGCTGTGATTGTGAAGTTTGCTTTTGGTTTCTCAGATTGGGTGAACACATCCACTCTAAATGTCTATGGAGATTCTCAGTCATCTAGGTCATGGTTGTCCCAAAGGTGCTTTTTTCGAAAGACAACTGGACTTTCTGATTTTTCTTTGAAGACGTTTTGCTTCTCACCCAAGGAGCTTCTTCAGCTAAATGGATGAGAAATGAAACGTCTTCAAAGAAAAACCAGAAAGTCCAGTTGCTTCTCAAAAAAAGCACCTATGGGACATCCACTCTTATTTGTAAACCATGGTTTATGCTCAGATGTCCTCTGATCTATCCAGGGGTTCCCAAACTTGACAGCTTTAAGACTTGTGGACTTCAACTCCCAGAATTCCTCCTCCAATCATGTTAGCTCAGGAATTCTGGGAGTTGAAGTCCACAAGTCTTAAAGCTGTCAAGTTTGAAGACCCTTGATCTATACAAATGTAACTACCGGTATTAGCATCCACACACACAGACACCAATGGTCAGACGAAAATAGAAGCTCCTGCTTCTTCCTCAACTCTTGAAAGGTTTCTAAAACCATGCCGGATTAGGCTAAAATGAGGTTAGGGATTTGTAGTAATACATGTTGTGAGAAAACTGGCCACTGAGTAAAGCCATAATTAGAGGTATTCCTTAACCCATTAGGAGATAAAAACCAGAACTGGTTAAACATGGCTTACAGAGAGTGTAAACCTAGCCTCTGCCATGGGAAAAGATAGCTGAGATGGCTAACTCAATTTATTCCCAAAGAGGGCCATCTCTAAACCACTCTATGCAGAGGAGCAACCATAGATGAATGGAGATATTTTCAAATGTCTTGTGAAAAGGCCTCCCTCGAAATTGAATTGTTAAGTGTCTCACATCCAGCTAACTGCAGTGTTTATATCTGAAATGTGAGAGCTCATTGAGATAGTAATTAAGGTACCAGGCTAGGAACTAGGAGTTTGGGAATTCTAGTCCCAGTTTAGGCATAAAAGCCAAATGGGTGACTTTGGGCCAGTCCCTTTCTCTCAGCCCATGGTGTCAGGCTCGGATGACAAGAAAGTTGGTTAATTCCTGTCACAACCGATGGATGAACACTTGATTGATCTGAAAAAAATGCAGATTCTGCACTTGTGAGGAAGATGCTAGGAAGGGGGGAAAATGTCATGCAGCCTTGGACAGAACTCATAAAAGAAGTTGTAATCATTAAATATGCATCTATACCAGTGGTGGGATTCAAATTTTTTTTTTTTTACTATTGGTTCTGTGGGTGTGGCTTGTTGGGCGTGGCAGGGGAAGGATACTATAAAATCTCCAGTCAAAGCTGGTATTTGCTGGTTCTCCAAACTACTCAAAATTTCCGCTACCGGTTCTCCAGAACTGGTCAGAACCTGCTGAATAACATCTCTGATCTATCAGGGGTTCCCAAACTTGACAGCTTTAAGACTTGTGGACTTCAGCTCCCAGAATTCCTCCTCCAATCATGTTAGCTCAGGAATTCTGGGAGTTGAAGTCCACAAGTCTTAAAGCTGTCAAGTTTGAAGACCCTTGATGTATACAAATGTAACTACCGGTATTAGCATCCACAGACAGACACCAATGGTCAGATGAAAATAGAAGCTCCTGCTTCCTCCTCAACTCTTGAAAGGTTTCTAAAACCATGCCGGATTAGGCTAAAATGAGGTTAGGGATTTGTAGTAATACATGTTGTGAGAAAACTGGCCACTGAGTAAAGCCATAATTAGAGGTATTCCTTGAGCTACAACCATTTGTTTAGTGACTCTTCGAAGTTAACAACAGCATTACAAAAAGTGACTTATGGCTGTTTTTCACTCTTACAGAAGTTGTAGCATCCCCACGGTCACATGATCAAAATTTGGGCGCTATGCAACTGGCGTGTAGTTATGATGATTGCACTGTCCCGGGGATCATGGGGTCACCATTTGTAACCTTCCCAATTGGCTTCCAACAAGCAAAGTCAATAGGAGAAAGCCAGATTTGCTTAATGCCCGCATGATTCATTTAACAACTGCAGTGATTCACTTAACAGTTGTGGTAAGGTCATAAAATGAGGCGTGACTCACTTAACAACCATCTTGCTTAGCAATGGAAATTTTGGGTTCGATTCTGTTTGTAAGGACTACCTTACATGGTTTATCTGGGCAGGGTACGTTACTGTATGGGGAAGGAACTAGGAGTTTGGGAATTCTAGTCCCATTTTAGGCATAAAAACCGAATGGGTGACTTTGATTTAAATTAATGTTTAATATTTAATGAATAGTTTAATCAACATTACATTAACATTAATTATTAATTAATATTTAATGTGTTAATGCATTGTTAATTATATTTTTTATGTGCACACCCAGCCCTTATGAAAGTTAGAAAGGATAATAAAGGCATGGGAGTGGGCCAGAAATAGGGTTGCCAGAAGAGTCAGATGCTGTGATTGTCAGGAAGCCTCCGAAAGGCTATCCAGAAAGCAGAATGCAGTATGGTGCCTTCCAGTCGTGCTGAACTTACACAGCCAGACACCCTGAGGAAAGATTTTCCCAGTGCAAGAACCGATCAAATGCAGAGGTCAGAACTGTCATTCCCAACTAGTGTTGTCCATATGTGTTGGACCAACTCCCAAATCCTTTTCTAAGCTGGCTATGCTGTATAGCAGGAGTGTCAAACTCAAGGCCCACGGGCTGGATCTGGCCTATGGGATGCTTAAATCCGGCCCATGAGGCCGGCCTCAAAATAGCAGGCCTGAGGTGCCTCTGGCAACCAAAATGGGATGCTGGGGGGCTGCACGCACGCCCCCACGTCCCGTTTTGGCCGGCAGGGTGATGCAAGAGTATCAATTCTGTGCCCACCCCTCCCCTGGCCGGCCTGCGGAGAACTGCAATGCTGATCTGGCCCTCAAAGGAATACAGTTTGACACCCCTGCTGTATAGGAATGGTAGTTCCAGTCCATCAGATCAATTGGGTAACAGATAGCAAGACCACAAGGCTTTGAGACCGCAAGGTTACCTGAACAGTCTAACTTTATCATCACCCATCTTCCTCCCCCTCCTCCTCCTCCTCTTTGCATTTTCTCTTCCAGGAGCAAATGTTGACCCCATAACTCCTGTCTCTTCCCACAGCTTAAGCACTAATCCTCCGGCACCCCTTTATCAGATGCTGTCATATGGTGGTTTCTTCTTCAGCAGTTCCTGCTGTACCCTCTGCCTAATGTAAACCAGCCTTTTATCCCCTAGATTAGCTGCCCGCTGTAGGATTAGCTCTTTTTCATTCTAATGTAAACCGAGAGATGATTTTTTTTTATTTAAAAAAAAAAAAAGGGTGAATCCACTCTATTTGTTGTCTTCTTTCTAGCCAGGCCAAAGAGGGATCCTTTGGGTGCGGGGGAGGGGGAGAGAGAGAGAGGGAAGGCCTCTAAGGAATGGAACTGAGATTGAAAAATTTGGTGGCAAACAAGAGGTATTGGTTGAGGAAAAAGACAAGGGATCATAGTAATAAAGAGAGGAATCCGGAAGGTAGGATAAAGCACATATTTTGAAGGAAAATATGGAAGAAAAAAATCATTTTGACAGCCAGCAGCATCATAAATTCCATGCTTTTGTATTCTGAACGAAGAGAACACAGGGCCGGGACTGAAAGTACACAGAGATCTGACTAGACATTGCAGCAGAAATATTTAATGCTTGGTGTGCTAAGCCGTGAAGTCAATCCCCTGTTCCTATGCGCTGTCAACCCCACGCCTCCCAGACCCCTCCATGTGTGTTGATCTACAACTTCCAGCATCCTTAGTCAGTATGATTGGAGATGATTGACATGGTAGCTCCATATGTCTAGTGAGCATCTGATGGGGGACTGTTGGCTTAAGTGTGTAATTGCATTGGTTTTATGCTACACGGAACAAAACTTGCCAGAAGCAAGCAAAATGAGCAACCTTTTCGGATCCCAAACATCAGAGCAGGGTTTTTCCCCCTGTCGGAGCACTTATTAACCATTATGTGTTCCAGGGAAGCTGACTAAATCACTTGACAAACACGCAAAAATTACTTCCAACAGTAATTCATTGGGAACCTCTTTCATAAGGAAGCAGCAATCATCCCAAGTTTAAGATCTCTTTAAAAAAAGAGGGAAAGACAAAAACACGGGATCTGGAATTCAGTTTGGTCAGACCCAACAAGGTTCTTTATACAAATATCTGCACTAATATTTTGGATCAATCTTTTCCCAATTGACCACCCTCCTGATGTGTTGGACTTTAGCTATCTCATTCTTCTACACCAGGTTGGGAAAGAAGATTGAATCGTTCAGCCAGCCATCTTACAAGAAATAGACAGACAGACTTCAAATGGGGCCAGGTTGCTAAGTTGGAATCAGGGGCCCACTTTAATGAATAGGATTTTAAATTTCTATTGCCTTTAAATTTCTATCTCCAAGTCCTGCCTTGACGTTCTCCACCATACTATATACATCATATTATTTATATATTGTCCCTATTTTCAGAGGCAGAGCAAGTGTATCAAACATCTAATAAAAAGGAGTGTGTGCAGGAAATCACTGCATGGAAAAAGGGAAATGGGGCTTGAGAATTTTCAGACCAGCTCATAATCTTTCCTAATGGCTCGAGATGATGTATTCTCTATATGAGAATCACTGTGAATACTTTTTAAAGGCATCAGTGCTCTTTTGCATCCTGATTAAGCTTCTTACTCCTGGCTTTCATCATTTGATCTGATTACCTTGTTATACTCAACTGGCAGAGATGGTTGGAGTTGCAATCTAACGTATCTGACAGTATTGGATGGGGGAAAGCTGATGTGAACAGTGATCCAAGGATTTCTGGTTCCTGGATTTAATTAATTTGTGGTGGTTAATTCTTTTTTTGGTGGGAATAGGATATTTCTGCCTCCAGCCTTCCCTTTGTAGGAGAGAGAATTGGCTTGTAGTTCCAGAGAACTATGAGGCGAGAAAATTATCTGGATTTTTTCCAGTTGGGTTTTAGACATGGTTATAGCTGAGACAGCTTGTTGACAACCTATGGTGGAATTGGGATAGATGTAGTGCATCTATCTTGGCCCTCCTTGATCTCAGCATATTCCGATACTATTGATCGTATTATCCTTCTGGACTGTCTGAGAGAATTAGGAGGCATGATAGTATGATGGTTCTCCTTTCTTAAGGGCTGGTTTCAGGGAGATACTAAGCTTGTGAACCCTGATTTGCAGGATACCTCGGGGCTCTACCCTCTCCTCACTCATCTACAAGAAGCTGTTGGACGAGATAATCCACCCACATGGGGTGAGGTATCATCAATACTCCAGTGATAACAACTATTTATTTCTGCCAAGGACAACAAAGAGATACTGTCATTTCCTGCCCCACACCTCAGTGTCTGGAGACTGAGGGGGGTCTGGAAGAAGAGGTTCCAGCTCAACCCAAGCAAGACTTAGTGGCTGTAGGTTTGGAGGCCTCCCCGGTTGGGAGATTTCCCATTCTAAACCTGGAGTGGAATTGAACTCCCCAGACTGTTTGGTGTTGCAGTTTGCGGGTTGCCTTGGTCTTTAATTGAGTTTACATTTAATTTAATTTAATTAATCAAGTCGTTTTCTTGTTCTTATTTCTTGTTAGCTGTCCAAAGTTATAGGAGTAGTACCGTGTTTCTCACATAATAAGGCCGGGCCTTATTTTTTTTTGACCCCCGAAAAAATGGCTAGGACGTCTTTTCGGGGGTGACTTAATTTCCCCCTTGCATCCTCGGGTGGGTGGGTGGGTGGCGACAGCTTGGATATTCGGGAGACCTTCGGGTTCGGGCCACCGTTGCTTTCCCTTCTCCCTTGCTGCCGCGGCGTTTGGCGCAGCCACGTGCGGCCAGTCAGGGCTCCTCCCTGCAACCGGAGCCCTGAGGAGACACTTGGCTTCAGGCGCTCCCGTCTTCCCTTTGCTTTCGAAGGTAAAGCGAATTATTTTACAAAGCCTCCCCTGCCCGAGAGGGCAGCCCACCCACGTGGGGAGGCTAATTTCCGGGGCCTCTTCCGTTCCTCCCGACCTCCCTACACTGCGCGCCTCTGACGCGCCGGTCCCTTCAGCCCAGCGAGCTCTTCCACCTCAAAGAAAGGCCAGGCGGGCGGCTGCAGGAGCAGCAGCGGCGGGTCTGAGCCGCCGCAGCGGAAACAGCCACCACCCTTAGCCCGGCGGGAGAGAAGCGAGCGAGGTTAGCGCCCGCCAGCCCGTCCTTCCTGCCTTTGGAGGCACCTGCACCGAGCGCCTCCGCGGCTCGGTTTCCCCTACTGGCGGGTCCTCCTTTCGTGCGGAGGGCTGCGGGGGAATGCACTCGCCCGAGAGGATCTCTCCTCTCTCTCCCCGCAAGGTCAACGTCTGCGCTGCGGAGGAGAGGGCTGCAGCCGGTTCCTCCTGCTTGCTGAGAAGTGAGGAAGCCGCGGCTCGCCCGGTGAGATTTGGGAACGAGGGGCAGGACGAGGCACACACACACCGCGGCTCGCTTTCCCAGCTCTGCCCAGCATTTACGGCTCTGGTGCAGCCGTGGCGGGCAGCGAGCGCCTCCCCGCCGGACCCTCCGCTCATCCTGCCAGGGCCGCGCCAGAGCCGTAAATGCTGGGCAGAGCTGGGAAAGCGAGATGCGGGTGTGTGTGTGCCTCTTCCTGCCCCTCGTTCCCAAATCTCACCCGGGCGAGCCGTGGCTTCCTCACTTCTCAGCAAGCAGGAGGAACCGGCTGCAGCCCTCTCCTCTGCAGCGCAGACGTTGACCTTGCGGGGAGAGAGAGGGAGAGATCCTCTCGGGCGAGTGCATTCCCCCGTAGCCCTCCGCACGAAAGGAGGACCCGCCAGTAGGGGAAACCGAGCCGCGGAGGCGCTCGGTGCAGGTGCCTCCAAAGGCAGGAAGGACGGGCTGGCGGGCGCTAACCTCGCTGCTCTCCCCGCGCCGGGCTAAGGGTGGTGGCTGTTTCCGCTGCGAGCGGCTCAGACCCGCTGCTGCTGCCCTGCAGCCGCCCGCCTGGCCTTTCTTTGAGGTGGAAGAGCTCGCTGGGCTGAGGGACCGGCGCGTCAGAGGCGCGCAGTGTAGGGAGGTCGGGAGGAACGGAAGAGGCCCCGGAAATTAGCCTTCCCACGTGGGGTTGGGCTGCCCTCTCGGGCAGGGGAGGCTTTGTAAAATAATTCGCTTTACCTTCAAAGCAAAGGGAAGACGGGAGCGCCTGAAGCCAAGTGTCTCCTCAGGGCTCCGGTTGCAGGGAGGAGCCCTGACTGGCCGCACGTGGCTGCGCCAAACGCCGCGGCAGCAAGGGAGAAGGGAAAGCAAGGGAGAAGGGAGAAGCAACGGTGGGAGATCTCCCGATATGAAGTGCCCCACCAACGCAGGTAGCACCATATCCGGGCATGCAACAAAAGTACTTCCTAACGGCAAGCCCCCCCCGCTTCCCCCCCATTTCGCATGTTTAATATGGGGCTTAATTTGGGGGGAGGGGCTTAATTTGATTTTATGCCAATAAAACATGGTGGGGCTTCCTATTGGTGGAGGCCGTATTGTTGGAGAAACACGGTATAAGTGGCCTTATAAATTGCAGGCAGGCAGGCAGGGAGGAAAGAAGAGAAAGAAGAATATTTGGGCAAATTTTACTGTACACAGTTCTTACTTTGAAAGCTCCCCACAGCTGTCTTATCCCTTTATTTCCTGATACAACTTCCACCCTTTGTACTTCAGTATTTGTAGCTCTTCAAAAGTCTTCTCCCTCAAAGGCTTATATTCAGCCTCTCTGGTGGCCCATGTATGACTGGAACCCCTCTTCAAAGATTTAAGTGACATTTTCTCTCTCTCTCTCCCTGCAAAGAAAGGTTGCTTTCACACATGACACTTTATGTCACAGAATAGTTATCAATATTTTGGTATTACGTGCTGTCCAAACTTAACTAATAGAGGTTAGTGGTTTCATGTGTCAAAGGAACCCATAAAACTGGGATGATTTCCGTATGTTAATATGGGTAAACATCTTGTACAAATCCATGCACAAGATAGTCCCAAAGGTGCTTTTCTCAAGAGGCAACTGGATTTCCTTGTTTTTCTTTGAAGACGTTTCGCTTCTCATCAAAGAAGCTTCTTCAGCTCTGACTGGATGGTAGGGAATGGAAGGATTTATATTCCTTGCAGACAGCTGGTCATTCGCATTTTTAGAGTGTTCTTGAGGTCCAAGTGAGCTACATGCAGAAGGTGCCACTTTAGATAAACTGGTCCTTAGCCGTTATGAGGCAGATATTTTAGAAGCCAAAAAAGGCTAAATCAAATTCCCCATCTAGTAGAAACATGTCCATCTTTATGTCTAGCAAAATTAAATCAAGCATCTTTAAAAAAAAAAAAAAAAAGCAATACAAAATACGACAATTTGAACGAATTGCATATTTTTCAATTTTTTTTAAATAAAAGAACACAGCAGCACGCCCAAGGTGTTTTTATTGTACCTGGCATAGCTATTCCCAACCTGGTACCCGTTATTTGGACTACAGATCCAGAATATCAAATCGGTACGGTGCTGTTTGTGAATTTTGGGGGGGGGTATAAAGGTGAGGAGAGTTGCCTTAGCATAACAACTGATATGTAGCCTAGGGAAACATAACCTCTTCTAAATGTACAGTATCAGCTAGTGGCTGTTCTGCTCAGTTTGAGATCTCATTTCAAGGACCAGGGAGATACAAAAGAATGACGCTTTGGTGGGACAACAAACTCACCCCATGCTTGAACGATAAGCCATCTCTCATGCTACGGCTTGACTTCCTCCGTTTTATCAGCCCAGTGTCTTCTATCCATCCTTCCTCACTTCAATGAAATGCCCATTAAAGTGAATAATGCGCTAAGTGGACTTCATTATGGGACGCCTGCTTGCCTATTGTTCTCGATTATTTCATATCAGAGCAGCCTTATCTTCCCTCAAAATGCTTCCATTTAAGCCCCATTCATCTTTCAAATTCTTCCCTGCTCCCTTGTCTCTCCAAGACTCATTACCCTCTTCCATCCTGCTTTCTTTCATGTTTCGGGGGTGGGGGGTGGGGTGGGGAGTTGTGCTGCAGTGCTCACAAAAGAAAAATCGTGTGATTCCTCATCACAGCAACACAAGGAGAGGCAGGGAATGTGGGCGCGATAGGGTGGCCTTCAAGGATTCCTGCTCTCCTCCCCCTCTGGACTCTCAGCAAAGAATCACTATCTTTCTTTGCAAGCGGAAACCCCCCCAAGGATGCTCCACTGAGCTCCCCAAATCATTCAAAATGCCAGGTGTAGGCATTTGGCACTCACGTGAAACCTTCAGAAACATCCCTGAGGCCTGCCTTTCATCCCGTTGTCTCCTGGGGCAGTTTTGGAAGTTCTGGGCTGTCTAATCATGCCACCCACTTCAAGGGAGGTGAGATGCATAAGCAAAACTCTGGGCCTGAATGATAGCAAATAAATATCTGGAGAGAAAGGAAGTGAAAAGAATGCTCATTTCCCCCAACCCCCCCAAAAGAATATTAGGCTCATTCTATGACTTCTATAACTTTTCACTATTCTCTAGAGCAGAGTTGGGGAGCTATGGCCCTTTTATGACTGGTGGACTTCAACTCCCAGAATTCCCGAGCCACTGGAATGGCTAACTCAGGAATTCTGGGAAGTCCACAATGTTCTGACCAAGGCTTCCGAGACCATAATTACTCACACGCTTATTATAAAAACAAGTCTTGTTTTATTGCAACGCTGGGAATTATTTTTCATTCCCAGCTGGTAATGAATCTCAAACAGTCCCTTGAGATGAACACCCACCTTTCTTTCCTGTAAAGTGCTGCCAATAACAGAAGTGTCAAATGAACTAGAAAGAAAACCAACCGAAGTACAAAGAGCTTCAAGAATGAGTCTGAACCGAACAATCAACTTTGCTTCCTGCAAAGGTTTCATCATCTTTGCCTGTCCTTTATACCTTATGGGAGCGGCAATCAGCCCTCCAGCCTTACTCCAGAGTTGACCCTTTTGTTTCAGCTGCTCTCACCTTTTAGCAGTTCTGCGCACATGTGCACTAGGAACAGGCTCCCCTAGGTCCTCTGCCTCGCTTCTGCCAGATTCCGGAGGCAGCACCCCACTCCCAGATGGCCCTGGCCCCATCTCCGCATCTGATGCAGGACCCTCATCAGAGTCCTCTCCAGACTCCTGGACTGGTCCCCGTTCTTCCCCACTGTCTGATTCTGTTGCTGTCTGCACAGGCTGCCGGTGAACCACAACACACAAATCATAAAAGGGCCATAGTTCCCTGCCTTTGCTCTAGATCAAGCTTTCCCTACGATGATGCTTCCAGTTGCTCATCTATTTGGGTGGAAAGTCTATAGCCTACAATGCCCTTTTCTGCTTTCCCTGGAACCCACTTTGATCACAACAGAGGCAAGTGAAAAATTCAAAAACAGAAAGATCCCTTCATGTGCTTTGAAGTGTACGGCATGATTGAATCTCTTTTCCATACAGACCCACTCTGGCCGTTAGATACTCCCAAAAATTGACCCTTTCCAACTACCACTGATCACATTTGATCTAGTTCAATATTTTTTTCACAGTGGCTTTCTAGACAAAAATATTTCCAGAGGAAGGGGGAACCTGTTGCATGTGTTGAGTTATATTTCTCCTCCTGGATGATTCTGTTTTGACAGAGGACTGTCTTCAATAAAGGAGGATATTTGTGGCTCAGGGTTGAAACGAGGGGGTCCTTGGTGCTCTCTGAGCTTGGTTGTTTTGTTGCAGACCAAAACACCTCTCCAGCAGCAATCAGCAGCACCCAGATGTGCATAGATTAACACCAAGATTAACACCAGACCAATGATCAAGAAGTAAACAATACCTCAATCAAGGAACTGCCAAAGAAGCCAACAGTAAACAGCCCAACCAAAGAACCTCTAAGACTGCCCTACCGACACCGACAGGGCAAGCCACGAGAATATAATACTAGCACTGAAGCTGTTAATCTAGTTTGGGTAATGAAAAGTCTGCAAGAACACAACTGAGTTCAGGGAGCACCAAGGATCCTTCATAGCTATCTTCCTCCTATTACTTTATCCAAAGAAGGAGAAAGCTTGGCGTCCTAATAATTTCTCCTTCTAACAACTATCTGTGCCTGTGATGTAAGGAATAAACATTTTTCCTGTTCTATTATTACTGTTGGGATTCATATAGCGATTTCCAGGTATTACATACATCTGTCTACATCCCTGCATCTGGGTGGACTGAAGTGGGAAAGTACAGGTAACCCTTGACTTCTAGCCATAATTGGGACCAGAATGTCTCTTTTGCTAAGCAAGATGGCCATTAAGTGAGTTGTGCCCGATTTTATAACCTTTTTTGACACAGTTATTAAGCAACTCACTGTAACTGTTAAGTGAATCATGTGGTCATTAAGTGAATCCAGCTTCCTCCATTGACTTTGCTTGCTGGAAGCCGGCTGGGAAAGTCACCAACAACCCCAGAATGCTTCAACTATCATAAATATATGACGGTTGCCAAGTGCCCGAATTTTGATTGTGTGCCTGCGGGGATGCCGCAGGAATTGTAAGTGTCAGGATCAATTGTAAGTCCCATTTTTCAGCGCGCTCACTGAACAGATGGTTGTAAGTCAAAGGCTACCCACAGGAAAATTTTAGAAGTCTGAAGACCTCCTGCACTACTTCAAACACACATGCTGGGAGTCAGGTCAGTGCCAGGTGAGAAATCCCTTCTACCGTTACATCGTACAAAATGGTAGAGGGGGAAAAAACAAACAGACCCAAGAGCTGCCCAGTTGCATCTGTTATAGAGGAGAAATTTCTCTTTGGACGGGTGATATAAGTAACGTGGGGTGTCAGGATCATCATCTACTGCTGGTGGGCTCAGTGAGGCTGTAAGCGAAGGTAGGCGAGAGAATGAATTCAGGTGGCCAGAAAAGGATCCATTAGAACCAAGTGAAGCTTGCCAGATCCAGCCCACAGAGAAGCATAAGCAGCTGCAGCCCACTGTGCCAGAAAACCTGAAATGTCATACTTCTACCATGGCCAAGTGCCCAAGTTTTCTATACTGTTCTCTACTAGTTCTATTCTAGGCCTGGGTTCAAGCTACCAATCAGCTCAGTCACAATCATCGCCTCCATCTCTCAGTTGCAGATGCCCATCTGTGAAACTGGGGGAGGGGGGGGGGGAAACAAACACTGTCAGAATCTTGTTACATAAAATGGAATATAAATAACATTCAACTTCTCCTGTTCGCTGACCAACATGATCTCAATTTGGCAATCAGAAAAGAACGCACAAGTGAAACAAACAAATTTGTCTAACACCTTCTGTCTGCATTTATCAGAAATTGGACTTCTTCTGTGCCAAAATGGGTGCCTGCTGGAAGGAAAGAAAGAATATGCATGTACCAGTCTGGAAGCAATTGCAGTGTAAAGTAAAAAGCAAGCAGATCAGAGCCTGGGGAAAAAGCACACAGCACATACGGGAGTCTCCTCTAAATCTGATGCCTGCAGATGGATTGGACTGCAATTCTCATCCTCCTCAGCTTTGGCTGAAGATGTTTGGAACCACAGCCCATCATCACCTCTGGAGATTGTTGATACAAAGTTCTGGTTCAGGTCATCATAAAGTTGACCTATGTCACTCTGTTTCAATTTTGTTCCAATACAAAAAAGGACTATTTTTTTTTCTTCCAAGCCAAAGATGAAATTCAAGCCTCCAACAGAGAAACACAAGTTTCCATGCCCAGAATGGGCAATCTACACTGCACATTCTCAGCCACAGGGACTGTTACTCTGTGATTTCCCCCCAAAATGTACTGAGGACTGTAAGTCATGAGAGTCCCATATGTGGTAGAAGACAGCCAGAGCTAAAGCGGAGGATCTTAATGAGGAATGAGAGCCAACTGAAGGCAAACTGGCATTGCCATAAAATATAGCATGTTATCTGTCTTCTGCAGCTTCCCAGGCTAAAAATTGCTTGCTGCTCCAGGCTTTTTGTTAAACTCCCCAGGAACGAATCCCCTGCAAAGTTCAATGAGAATTCTGCTAGTGGCAGAAAATAACAGATAGGCAAGGAAATTAGAGGCAATGAAGGTTCTGGTAAGTAGCCTCAGGACATCTCAGACCTGGATCTAGCTAATGATCTCGACCGAAGGCATTTGTGAAACCTAGATACTTGGGAATTGTACATAGAGTCCTGCCTAGCTATGTTTTTCTCCCTGGAACAGTAATAGACCAGATTATGAGTACAAGTATTAACATGCCTATGAATATGTGTACTATGAGCCACAGTAGCGCAGTGGTTAGAGTGCAGTACTGCAGGCTACTTCTGCTACCTGCCAGAAATTTGGCAGTTTGAGTCTCACCAGCTCAAGGTTGATTCAGATTTCCATCCTTCTGAGGCTGGTAAAAGGAGGACCCAGGTTGTTGGGGGTGATAGGCTGACTCTGTAAACCACTTAGAGTGGGCTGTAAAGCACTGTGAGGCAGTATATAGGTCTAAGTGCTAATGGACTCATAATAGACCAGATCTGAAGAGAGAGTCAATGTGATCCAGTGGTCAGCATATCAAACTTGGGTTAATGATCAAGCTATCCAAACTCCTAGAGACCCTCAAAAGGAAGGTCAAAATGCACCAACTGGCTTGTAGACCTATTTTCCAAAGGTGCTTTTTCAAAAGGCAATTGGGCTTTCTTTCGATGAAAGTCCAATTGCCTTTTGAACAACAACAAAAAAACACACCAAACAAACCACATTTGGGATGACTTGTAGGCCACTCCCCTTTTAGAGGCATCCTAGGCAGCTGACTTAACATGTTTTGTTCCAGGCTGGGGAAAAAGCCCGAGAACATTTTCAGCATCCTGACAGCCAACCTCTATTCTGCCTCACCTACGAGATGGATGACAGATGGTGTCCTGACAGTTTTAATGCCAGTCAAGTTAAAGCCAGGGATTGGTGGGTTTCCTGCAGTTGGGGGGGGGAGGGGAATTGCCAACTGCAGGATTAAGATGGGAGTTAGAGGAAGTTTTGACAGAGTTGCCAGTATCAAAACCTCAGCCCTGGGGGATGGGGCAGGTAGGGCCTTTGTGCCTCTCCTGGTTTACTAGGAAACTCCCATTCACTCTGTTGAGCAAGTATGGCAGTTCCCTCCCTCCCCACTTTCTTATTCATTACCTTTTGCTTAGTCTTTTTGCTCACTTGCTTTTGCGTTCTCTCATTTATTCTCCACTCACCCTTTTCATTCTTTCTCACATTCTCTCCAATGCATTGTTGTCTGCCAGCTTATCTGCCTCTCACTCTCTCCCTTGTCCTGTGCCTGCTTTCTCTCTATCTTGCTCCACCGCCAACTGGTTCTTCCACCTGCTTCCTTCCACCTGTCACTCATGCACTCACTCATCTTTCCTTTGCTTGATCTCCCTTGCTGGATCAAAGAAGAAAAAAAATAGCTACAAGGAATGGCTGTTGACGAGAAGTTGATTCTCCCCCTTCAGCCAGGACTGCTCTGCCACCTCTCAGTTGGGGCATTTATCTCACCATGGAGAGAAGGAATCCACATAATGCCTGACTGGCATGTCATATGGGATACCCAGTGCCTCCCCTCTCCTGTTGCCCAAGTGAAAAGGGCCAAGCTACCTGCCACAAATTAAGAAGAATATAAACCAGGTAAATAACAGCCCTTGCTGCATCATTGCAGTGCTTGCTGCTAAACCATCAACCCCGGCAAGAGTTATGTTGGGCTGGGGATGAGATAAAGGTTTTGTCATGAGGACATGTCCTTAAAGAATATTAGCATGATGTCTGTGAGGTGCAATTAGATGGCTATGTGATTGATACTTCTGGTAAAGTACATCTGTGAGGGCCAGTGGACTAATCCCAAAGCAAGACTGAGATTAAATAATGTAAGAGGAATTTTGCTGGAGGCTGTTCTTCTGAATTTTTTTGGGGGGGAGCATGAGCTGTCTGTAAGGAAGAAAAGCCTAATAGCCATCTTTGTTTATTGTTGTTGTTGTTGTGTGTTCTTAATGCATAGTCAATGTTTTAAACAGGGATATTTAGTGCCAATTTGTGTCCCAAAAGGTTTAGGCATCTCCAGATTGACTGGCGGGTATTGGGCTGGTGTTCGTTTTTTTAAATTTTGGCTCTGCTTCTATTGTGAGGAGCATGACAAGGTATGTTTGTGTGCGCGTTGGTTTGCTTATGTGTGTGTAGCAAATAGCTGAAGGCAACAACTCTTAGCAGTCTTGGTTGGGTGGGGCAAATCCAGTGGCAGAGATAAACTATTTCAGGGTTACTATAGCAATAATTTACTGCATTTACATAATACATTGAACTGGTTAGGTTGGCACAACATTTTCAGCCCTGAATTAATCAACTAGATTCTTAGCTTAGTGCTTTGTGCCTATCATTCTTGGGAAAATAAATAAATAAACAAACAAACAAATGAGGACACTGAATGAAAGGTAAGACTTCAAAAGTGACAAAATGAAAACCAGATTTTAGTCATAAGATTTCTGTACGGTTGCTATCGGGGTGGAATTCTACCAGTTTGCACCTATTCGCTAGAATCGGTTGTTAACATTCTAAGCAGTTCAGAGAACAGTTGTTAGAAGAAATTACTGGCCTAATCCTGTAAGGAAGGCAGGAAGGAAACATTCTGGTGTTGCTTACAGAAACGGCCTCTGTGTTAACCCTTATTATATTCTTGGCATGACTAGACTTCTCAGGAACTTCTCTAGAGTTTTTTTTCCCCTCCTTTGCTTGTGTGGAGTGACCATTCAAAGTTACAGTGGCACTGAAAAAGTGACTTATAACCATTTTTCACACTTACAACTGTTGCAGCATCCCCACAGTCATGAGAGGCCAGGTGAGGAGATGCGTGCCTCAATGTGAGTGATATTGAGTTGGCCACACCCAGCCAATAACATGACCACCAAGCCACGCCCACTACCTAAGCCACGCCCACAGAACCGGTTGTTAAAAATTTGAATCCCACCCCTGGTTGTTATCAAAACCAAATTGTTATTTTTAAACTAGGAATTAACACGCAGTGCCTAGGACCTTCTTGTGTGGTTGCATGTTGTTAGGACTCTCATCACCAATCACTTTTTACATGCCTTTAATACCTTTTCAGTTTTGCAGGAATTTACTCCAAAAATGAAATATCAGAGTCTGGAGCCTTAGGTTGCTCAGTCTGCTCTTCTGGACAAAGTGGCTCTAAATGTGTGGGAATTCAATATAAGGTGAGAATATGGATGTTCTTAGGGCAAGATGGACTTAATTCTTATCCTAGCTTATTCTTATCCATCCTATTCTGGAACTTAATATTCTCTGGTGCTACTTTTTTTTGGAAACAGTGATTGGCTGTTACCTAGTGTGGTTATTAAGAAACCTCCTCCTGTCCTTTGAGAGCATTTTGAAGAAGGTGACATTCAATTACCAAGGCAATGAAAGCGTGCCTCCATTTAAAAATTCCTACCTATCTGGAATATTGTGGGGCTGTAGTCTATACACCAATGGCACTGTTGAGTGAATCCCACGTGTCTTGGGGCTAAGAGATATGAGTTCCCCTACACTGCATTCATCTGCAAAATTCACTCACAGAATTACTGGGAAAATAGTGTGGAAGACTCTTTACAGTATCCTAAAGATGACAGGTGGAATGCTGACATAATATATCACAGAATGAATGTAAGTGATTTTAATGAAGATGTAATTAAGCCCTCCTTCCCGATTGCATAGGGCAGAATTTTGATGCCAGCATGAAGTGGCCAAAAACTGTTCAGAGTCTTCAAAGAAAAAGACTCCCTATTATTGATGGACTACGTAAAAAGGCAGGCAAGGAGAAGGAGACATCGTGTCTTCTCCCAAAGAAGCCTTGTCAAATCTGCTGAATGTCACCAGTTTGTTACAGCTGTCTGGGCAGCCTCGTCTTTTATAGGCAAGGATTACCACAGAAAACAAGGGTAGGGAGGGATTTGGGCCAGAAACCAGCATAAACAAAGCATGGGTACTTTGAACGTTGCAAATCTGGACTTGAGAATGGAAAAGAACGCATGCTGGACAACTCGTGTAAGGATGAAAGTTCTCCCATTCAGAGAAACAAGCTGTGTTTCTATGCTCCCGGGATCTGCTGTTCCTACTTCTCTCGGACAGCACAGATTCAGGTCTCTTTAAGAAAGACTACTTTTATGTAAACAAGTATAGGATCTGTCCTTTAAGGGACTAGATCCAGATAGAATAGAATAGAATAGAATAGAATAGAATAGAATAGAATAGAATATAGAGGATAGGATAGGGAATAGAATAGAATAGAATAGAATAGAATAGAATAGAATAGAATAGAATAGAATAGGACAGGACAGGACAGGACAAGACAGAATAGAACAGAACAGAACAGAACAGAATAGAATAGAACAGAATAGGAAGAGGAAGAGGAAAAATATAGAACAGAACAGAATAGAATATAGAGGATAGGATAGGGAATAGAATAGAACAGAATAGAACAGAATAGAATTTTTAGAATAGAATGAATAGAATAGAATAAGAATAGAATAGAATAGAATAGAATAGAATAGAATAGAATATAGAGGATAGGATAGGGAATAGAATAGATTGAATAGAACAGAATAGAATATAGAGGATAGGATAGGGAATAGAATGTAGAATAGAATAGAATAGAATAGAACAGAAGAGGAAGAGGAGAGAATATAGAACAGAATATAGAGGATAGGATAGGGAATAGAATAGAATAGAATAGAATAGAATAGAATAGAATAGAATAGAATTCTTTAAAGTGATTAGACACAAGAATTTGTCTTGGTGCAAATACTCCAGCGTACATAAAAGAAAAGATACATTCATCACGAGTCAAGAATCATCAGGTACAACACTTAATGATAGTCATAGGGTACAATAAGCAATCAAATCATACTAGGAAACAGTCAATATAAATCGTAAGGATACAAGCGACAAGGTTACAGTCATACAGTCACAAGTGGGAGGGGATGGGTGAAAGAAAGAATGGGAGGATTAATAGTAATGCAGACTTTGTAAACAGTGTTGAGGGAATTATTTGTTTAGCAGAGTGATGGCTTTCGGGGGAAAGTTGTTCTGTGTCTAGTTGTTCTGGTGTGCAGCGCTCTATAGCATCGTTTTGAGGGAAGGAGTTGAAACAGTTTACGTCTTTTTGACTCATGCAGTATACAGGTCCTCGATTGAAGGCAGGTGGGTAGTAATTGTTTTTCTGCGGTCCTAATTATTTTCTGAAGTCTGTCTGTCCTGTTGGGTTGCAGAACCAAACGAGACAGATGATGGACTCAGAGGTGCAGATGATGGACTCAGATGAGAGTCGCTGTGAGATGAGTGGCCACAATAACCCGTGCACTAAAGGAGGAAGAGTGATGGAAGGATCTTCAGGAAGGCAGAGGCAGCTATTGCAGCTTAGCAAGGCAGAACCTCCATCCAATCAGGCTGGAGAGGCGGAGGGGGGAGGGAGGGAGAGGAGAAAGAGGCACCGATCTTGGACAGCAGAGTGGATGTGCAAGCAAAGGACTGGAAGCAGGCTTTTGTAAAGAGCCCCAAGTTAAGTTTAAAAAAATAGGCCACGTTTGCTTATTCTTTGGGTGTCCTGGGAAAATCCAACACTATTTGAACCATAGCAAAAAGCAAGTGGAAAATAATTCAGGGAGAGAAAGAAGATTCATGAAAAGAACCGGCCAAGATAAAGAGATAAATCACCTGTGGTTGAAAGTCACTTAAACAAACAAACAAACCAAAACCAAAACCCCAAACCAACTTGTGGTTTGAATCAGACATCATGCAAGTATGCAAAGTAAGAACTTTAGAATAGAATGCTGTTCTTTAAAAAAAAATCAGAAAGAAGTCTATTTATTGAATATTCTTCTCGCCTAAATCAAATACACGCAAATCGACTTGTGTGTCAGAAAGCATACATGATCAGGATCAGGAATAAATGGATTTTCTTAAGGGGAAGGTAGACTGGGCACAGCAACTGGTTGCAATCTGTGAAGCAAAATTACAACGCAATGTGATATTTAGTTCAGTGTAGCGCAGTGGTCCCCAACCTTTTTGTACCAGGGACCAGTTTCAAGCAGAAACACTTTTTCAAGGACCGGCGGGGGAGATTCTATTTTCCATTCCCAAAACTTTATGTTTACCCTACAACTAGCATTAAAGACACCTGACTGCAGTCTCTCTAGTTCTAGGTCTTGCCCAGCTGTGTAGCTACAAAATTTCATGCAGATGTTTCTCTTATCTCTGTTTGGTGAAAACAGGAATTGAATGAGGAGCATTTAGTCAGTGTGTTTTCCCTAGGAAGCTCCTGTAGTCCTTGTTTAGGGATCATTCAGAGCTACGATGGACCTCTAACATCCAGCCCAGGAAGAAACTGCTTCAAAGAAGCCGGGGTGTGTGTGTGGCTTTTCCTGTCGCCGCACCTCCTCCGAAGCGCCCATTCACCCCCACCCCACCCGCCCGGCAGTTCAATCCAGTGCTCCGTTCTGCCTGCCTGCTGCCTGCGTTTCTGGTTGTTTGGGAGCAGCTTCGGCTGATAAAAAGAGGCGAATAGTTATTATTTTCAGCCGAAGCTGTTCCCCAACAACCAGAAACGCAGGCAGGCAGGCAGGCAGGCAGAACGGAGCACTGGATTGAAGCGCGCGCGGGCGGGCGGGTGGGGGTGAACAGGCGCTCGGAGGAGCTGCGGCGACAGGAAAAGCCACCCCCCGGCTTCTTTGAAGCAGTTTCTTCCTGGGCTGGTGGGGGAGCGAGAGAGCGACTGAGAGAGGAACGAGGCGGGAGGAAACCGAAGCCGCTGAGCCGGAGAGCAGGACAGGCTTTGGTTGCTTCCTCCCTCCCCTTCTTTCATTTGTGTCCTTGATCCCTGATCCCAGCAGCATTCACCGAAGGCGAAGAAAGCCGCCATTTTTTTAAATTTTATTTTCTTTGCGGCCCGGTACAGAGTGCTCCACGGACCGGGACCGGTCCGCGGCCCGGTGGTTGGGGACCCCTGGTGTAGCGTATATGTGCGAGCAGCCTTTGTTCAACCAGCAACTACGACAGTGTCATAGGAATTCCTTGCATTACCCTTTCCCTTGGTTTTAACTTTTTCTCTCATCTACGCCCTCCCTTAGTACCCTTTCTGCTGATGGGACTCTTGTCTAGCTAAAACAACCCATTGCAAAGAGGCACAGGTTTGCATAGTCTTGGGAGGGTGCTGCCTTAATTCTGCTCTTGCACGATGTGTTCGATGTGACAGTTTCAATAACCACATTATTATCCTTCTTGCCATGAATCCATTTACGCGGCAGTAATTGAAACCGTTTGTAACGCAGAGAGCTTTCAGAAGACAGAGAGGGATTCATGCACAAGGCAGATGGGAAGTTTGTTGTTGATGATGCATGTGGTAGAGAGGCTGTGTCATAGGCAGAATCATTTCCATAGAGGAATCAGGGCTGGGAATGGGAGCTCCAGCAAGTTTAGAACTGATCATGATTGAGCTGGTGTGATTATTCCACATTGGTACATTTATCTTCCAAATATTCCTCTTTTTTTTTTAAATAAACATTTTCCCGTGAATGACCCTCAGAAGGGCTATGATAGCTGTTCACCACTGCTCTTTGCAATTGCTCTCATGGTTTGTCTGCAAACAAGATTCAAGTCAGTGGTTTGATTGGCAGAAACATTCACAGTTTGTTTTTTTTTCTTTTTGCTAAGCTCAGTGGAGCTTGTTCAGTGCACCTCCTGCCTTTTCTATTTCATCTCATCTAAGCATCTAAAATATACCTAGATCCGGGAGCCTTTTTCCCCCCATAGTCTCTCCAGCAGGATACGGAATCTAGTTCACAACATTTTGATCTGTGAGGCACAATACAATGACCAAGTTTGGGATCAGCTGTTTTTTTAATAGGGAACACTGTCTAAGGATGCGATATTTTGCAGCACAACAAGCCAGGGATTCAACTAATGACTTGGTATGAGCTTGCAGTACTCTCTGTAATCTGGAGTACATGTTAGATGGCTCCCCCTCTCGACTCTCTTAATATATATATTTGCAACCCTACAGGTTTGATGAAGGTATGAATGCAGCACATATGTAAGCGGGCTTTTTCTGGCAAAGTGGTCTATTCATTAGGGAGACATAACTGAGTGTGGCGCATCATTAAATGTGCAAAGTTAGGTCTTCCTCTGTGTAATGTATGATGCAGCCATATGGCCCTCTTTTCAAAGTGCTTGTATTCCTGCGAGAAGATGAAAATAAACAAAGGCACAATGATGACACAGTCGCGTTAAAAAGCTAAGCAAATGTAGTTCTGATCCCTGCATGGATGGGAGTGGAAACCAAATTTGGGGGCTGAGATCTCCTTAAAACACCTTGTTGAATCCCTTCATAGAAGAATGAAAAGACAATAGCAGTTGTAATGGTAATGCATGTCAAACAATCAGATCTAATGCACAATGGAGCAAAAGACAAACCAGTAAAAAGCTTGCCCTATCCCCCCCCTTTTTTTTTCCAGTCCAAGGCTATGAAAGGTGGCAGCTTGCTAAACATCTTCAAGAATTCTGACCAAAATGATATCCCAAAGTAATGGCCCCTTTCCTTATAAGTGGAGGAAAGTGAGGCTACATTAACCCCTCTTTATTAGAAGGTGACTTTTTAGAGGCAGCCTTGCCGTTTTTCATTTCATCAGCCTGCAAAGAACAATGGGCTGCATTCACACAACATGCTATCTTAGGCACAGAAGAAAAAAAAAAAAGGTATTTAGATAGCTTGCGGTCCACTGGGTTGCAGAAACCCAGCCATTGGCCACAGCATGTTGCATAAACTTGGCGGTTACCTGGAGCCCTAATGTG